>NC_058080.1:26816960-27116960 GCF_014858855.1 Bufo gargarizans | reverse complement strand
TACCAGCGCTGTATAGCCATGTTTATCAATAGAAATGCTGCAAAATACGTACAGTAGTCATTAGTATAGGACTGAGGAGGTGCGATTCAGATTCTCTCTCCACATTATACATGTGAAGGAGGCCAGCTACGTAAAAATGGAGAAGCCAAGCTTAAATAGAGGCGGGGGGGGGAGGGGGGGGTTAGAAATCTATTGTCTGCCACATACAATGCTGTCTTGACACCTTTTTCTGGGAGGTCATTATCACCTACTGACTCCAATCAGGATAATGGAATCAACACCTTTGACCCCATGCTGAGTATAATGACCTCTGACCCCATGCTGGGTATAATTACCAGATGTTGATTCAGTTACATATTTATTCCCAGAGAATTCTTGTACAGTCACTCAGAATTGAGAAAGCTCGTTGGAAGAACGAGTAAAACGTTTTCAAGAAATCTACAGTAAGTCCAGTTGTCTTGATTTATTCTATACAGATATACAATAGATAAATGAGAACCTTCACAGACACAATACTCAAGCAATTAGTAACAGGCTTGAGAGGTTTAAATGTGAAACAGGAAGTAAGATGGCACCCAGCTGAGACACAATCCACCATCTTAACCGAGGAAGAACTTGAGGGCAATCTGAACAAAACAGACATGGCAGTATGATTCCTGACACAAATGTAAGGTTATGCACATGGGAATGAATAATGCAAGTCACCCGTACATACTAAATGGTAAAACACTCGGAAACACTGACATGGTGTCATGGTCTTACCTTCTTGCTGTTCTCCTTCGTTTGACATGTGCTGGCGGCCATCTTGGTTTCTGGGTTTCTTGTAGCCTCCCACCCTGCGGCTTCTCCTTCCCACTGGGAGGAGCTGGATGCCCAGCTCATATATATAGGAGGTCTGTGGCTTCAGTTCCTTGCTTGGTCCTCCTGTGTTCACATGCTTCTAAGACTGCTGCTGCTTCTGGTTCCTGATCCTGGCTTCGTCTGACTACCCTGCTGGTTCCTGATCCAGGCTTCGTCTGACTAACCTTCTGGTTCCTGATCTCTGGCTTCGCAAGACCCTGCTTCGGTTTAGCCATCCGTTTGGACTTTTGCCTTACAGCTTGATTTTCAATAAAGCCTTCTTATTTCCACTTATCTCTTGTTGTACGTCTGGTTCATGGTTCCATGACATTAGGACCAAGCCATGAATTCTGACGGTACAGGGCCATCCTCACTACCTACGCTGGTTGCCAGACTTGATCAGCAGGATCACCTGTTGGGTCGGTTCGCTGTGGCGTTGCAAACCCTGCTTGAACGCACGGCTCATTTAGCTTCCGTTGCCGATGGGTCGGTTGTCGCTCCTGGGCCCGCTCCTACTGCCGCTCCGGTTGTTGCGCCAGAGTCTACCCCGACACCTGTTGCTGCGCCTGCGGTGTTTCGGGGTATGACCGGTTCTGCCCCCCTTCCACAGCGCTTTGGGGGAGAGCCAACTCAGTGCCGAGGTTTCCTTAACCAGGTGGGCATTTATTTCGAGTTGCTGCCACATGCCTTTCCTACTGAGAGATCAAAGGTGGGCTTCTTGATCTCGCTGCTCTCGGACAAGGCCTTGGCCTGGGCCAGCCCTTTATGGGAGAACAACAATCCGGTGGTTGCCGAGTTCTCCGGTTTTGTTGCTTCTCTTCGGAAGGTATTCGATGTGCCGGCTCGTGCTGCCTCTGCTGCGAAGCTCCTTATGCCCATCAGACAGGGTTCACGATCCATAGCTGAATACGCCATTGAGTTTCGTACCCTGGCAGCAGAGGTGGGCTGGAATAATGAGGCTCTGGTCTCTGCTTTCTCTCATGGTCTCTCGGATGCCTTGAAGGATGAGGTTGCAGCTAAGGACCTACCAGTGGAGCTCGAGTCTCTTATTTCTTTCCTGATTTTGATTGACACCAGACTCAGGGAGAGACCTTCCTTTAAGGAGAGCCTGCGGAGGTCTTCTAACAGATTGGCGCCTACGTTTGCTGTCCCACCCGTGCCTCCCTCTCCTCCCATGCCTCCTGGGGATGACTTGTCTGGGGGTGAACCCATGCAGCTGGGGTTTGCTCGCCTGTCCGAGGGGGAGAGGGTACTCCGGAGACGCGAGGGCCGATGCATGTACTGTGGTCTCGGTGGGCATTTTCGGTTGGCATGCCCGAACCGTCCGGGAAACGCTCGCACCTGAGATCCTGTCGGGGGCAGATCTTGGGTGGAGTCTCCTCGTCCCCGGTTTCCCGTGTTGACAAACCACTGATTACTGTTGTCCTCTCCTGGGTCGGGGGCTCGGTGACGACCCAGGCGTTGGTGGACTCTGGTGCTGGTGGTTTGTTCATTGATAGTGTGTTCGCTGCAGCCTCGAGGTTCCCCACTGGCTCTTGAGGCGATAGACGGCAGACCCCTTCTGCCGCCACACGTGACTCAGGAGACCCTTCCAGTGGGGATGGCCATTGGTGCCGTTCACAGAGAGTCGGTCTGTCTCCAGGTTATTTCGTCTCCACACTACTCGGTGGTCTTGGGGTACCCCTGGCTCCAGAAGCATAATCCGACTTTCGATTGGAGATCGGCCGAGATCCTCTCGTGGTCACCGCAGTGTGGGGCTAGTTGCATACATTGGCCTGTCAAGTTGCTGTGTACTTCCTCGGACTCTCTGTTGCCTCCTGAATACGAGGAGTACCGGGATGTATTCGATAAGGTGCGTGCGGTTGCCCTACCTCCGCACCGCCCATACGATTGTGCCATAGAGTTACAATCCGGTGCCGTTCCTCCTCGTGGCAAAGTCTATCCACTGTCGGTAGCGGAGAATGAGGCCATGGAGGAGTACGTGAGGGAGGCGCTTTCACGCGGACACATTCGCAAATCCTCGTCCCCGGCAGGGGCTGGATTTTTCTTTGTGAAAAAGAAGGGCGGTGAGTTGAGGCCTTGCATCGATTACAGGGGTCTCAATCGCATCACGATCAAGAACGCTTACCCGATACCCTTGATTTCCGAGCTGTTCGATCGCCTCAAAGGGGCCACGGTCTTTACTAAACTCGACCTGAGGGCGGCATATAACCTGGTAAGGATCAAGGTGGGCGATGAGTGGAAGACCGCGTTTAACACCAGGACCGGTCATTATGAATCCTTGGTTATGCCCTTTGGGTTGTGCAATGCGCCCGCAGTCTTCCAGGAATTCATCAACAATGTTTTCCGTGACCTGTTGCAGCAGTGTGTGGTGGTCTATTTGGATGACATCTTGGTATATTCTGAATCCATGGAGGCCCACATTCTGGATGTCAGACGAGTGTTGCAACGGTTACGAGAGAACAAGCTGTTTGGTAAGCTTGAGAAATGCGAATTTCACCGATCCCAGGTAACCTTCTTAGGTTACATCATTTCCGCTGAGGGGTTCTCCATGGATCCTGAGAAGGTTTTGGCTGTCTTACAGTGGCCCCAGCCCAGTGGTCTTCGTGCCCTGCAGCACTTTTTGGGCTTCGCCAATTATTATCGGAAGTTCATCAGGGACTTTTCCATGCTAGCCAAGCCTCTCACGGATCTGACCAGGAAGGGTAGTAATCCCCAGGTCTGGCCGCTCGAGGCCATCCGAGCTTTTGAGGCTCTAAAGTCCGCCTTTGTGTCGGCTCCGATTCTGTCGCATCCCAACCCTGGGTTGCCTTTTGTCCTCGAGGTGGACGCGTCTGAGACAGGAGTAGGCGCCCTTCTGTCTCAGCGTAGAACACCAGAGGGTCCTCTGCTTCCTTGTGGGTTTTACTCCCGGAAACTGTCTTCCGCGGAGTGCAACTATCAGATTGGTGACAGGGAGTTATTGGCCATCGTGCAGGCCCTTAAAGAATGGAGGCACTTGCTCGAGGGCTCGGTGGTTCCGGTTCTCATCCTGACGGACCACAAGAATCTGACCTACCTCTCTGAGGCCAAGAGATTGACACCACGTCAGGCCAGATGGGCTCTGTTCTTGTCACGTTTTAATTACGTGGTCTCCTACCTACCCGGTTCCAAGAACATCAGAGCGGATGCCTTATCACGGCAGTACTCCGAGCTGTCCGGGGAGGAGTCGATTCCCACTTCGGTCATACCTCCGAATCAGATCCTGGCCGCCATTCGCACCAGCCTGACCTCTCCCCTGGGTGAGCAGATTTTGGCGGCTCAATCTGGTGCTCCCTCTGGGAGACCCAACGGCAGATGTTTTGTGCCTGAGGAGTTGCGCACTCGGTTGTTGCGAACCTACCATAACTCCAAGGCCGCGGGGCATCCTGGAAAGAATCAGCTGTCCTGGGCTGTTTCACGTCTGTTCTGGTGGCCTTCTCTACGTTCCGACATCGCCGCATATGTAGCGGCATGCTCCGTTTGTGCCCAGAGTAAGTCCCCTCGGCACCTTTCGTTGGGCCTTTTGCAACCCATAACCACCGGGGAGCGTCCATGGTCACACCTGGGGATGGATTTCATTGTGGACCTCCCTGCATCCCGAGGCCATACGGTCATTCTCATGATTGTGGATCGGTTTTCCAAAATGTGCCACTGTGTTCCTCTCAAGAAGTTACCCTCTGCACAAGAGTTGGCCTCGATTTTTGCCAGGGAGGTCTTCCGGTTGCACGGTTTGCCCAAGGAGATTGTGTCGGATCGGGGGAGTCAGTTTGTGTCCAGGTTCTGGCGCGCCTTTTGCTCCCAGTTGGGGATTCATCTCTCTTTCTCCTCGGCCTACCACCCTCAGTCCAATGGGGCCGCAGAACGATCCAATCAGGCCTTGGAGCAATTCCTTCGTTGCTATGTCTCCGATCACCAAGACAATTGGGTTGACCTCCTGCCTTGGGCTGAGTTTGCCAGGAACACGGCGGTGAACTCTTCCTCTGGGACGTCTCCCTTCATGGCCAATTATGGGTTCCAACCTGCCGTGTTACCGGAGGTATTCTCTCCCCAGGATATTCCGGCTGTGGAGGATCACCTTTCCGTCCTACGTGCTTCTTGGGTACAGATCCAGAGGTCCCTTGAGGTCTCTGCGCAGCGCCAGAGACTCCAGGCTTATCGCAGACGAGCGCCCGCTCCTTCCTACCAGGTCGGAGACCGCGTATGGTTGTCCACCCGCAACCTCAACCTTCGAGTGCCCACTCCCAAGCTGGCGCCTCGCTTTGTTGGTCCTTTCCGAGTGCTTCGCAGGGTAAACCCGGTAGCCTATACCCTTGCGCTTCCTCCTGGCATGCGGATCTCCAACGTGTTTCATGTCTCCCTGTTGAAGCCACTGGTGTGTAATCGTTTCACTTCCTCGGTTCCTCGGCCTCGTCCGGTCCAAGTGGGCAATCGTGAGGAGTATGAGGTGAGCAATATCCTGGACTCACGCCTGGTCCGCGGTCGGGTGCAGTTTTTGGTCCATTGGCGTGGTTATGGTCCAGAGGAGCGTTCCTGGGTTCCCTCCGCAGATGTCCATGCTCCTGCCTTGCTCCGAGCCTTCCACGCACGCTTCCCTCAGAAACCGTTCTGTACTCCGCGGAGGAGGGGCCCTTGAGGGGGAGGTACTGTCATGGTCTTACCTTCTTGCTGTTCTCCTTCGTTTGACATGTGCTGGCGGCCATCTTGGTTTCTGGGTTTCTTGTAGCCTCCCACCCTGCGGCTTCTCCTTCCCACTGGGAGGAGCTGGATGCCCAGCTCATATATATAGGAGGTCTGTGGCTTCAGTTCCTTGCTTGGTCCTCCTGTGTTCACATGCTTCTAAGACTGCTGCTGCTTCTGGTTCCTGATCCTGGCTTCGTCTGACTACCCTGCTGGTTCCTGATCCAGGCTTCGTCTGACTACCCTTCTGGTTCCTGATCTCTGGCTTCGCAAGACCCTGCTTCGGTTTAGCCATCCGCTTGGACTTTTGCCTTACAGCTTAATTTTAATAAAGCCTTCTTATTTCCACTTATCTCTTGTTGTACGTCTGGTTCATGGTTCCATGACACATTGAAAAGGACCTAGGAATTTTAATAAACAGCAAACTAAGCAGTAAAAACCAGTGTCGGGCAGCTGCTGCCAAGGCCAATAAGATAATTGGTTGCATCAAAAGGGGCATAGATGCCCATGATGAGAACATAGTCCTTCCACTTTACAAATCACTAGTCAGACCACACATGGAGTACTGTGTACAGTTCTGGGCTCCAGTGAATAGTGATGGACGAGCATCTGATGGGACTGTTTGCGAACGCGATCGCTCAAACTCGCTCAAATGGCGGGTACCATTCATTTTAATGGCAGGCAAACCTGAAAAACCTCCTGGTCATATTTGCAGCCACAAAATACTTACTAGATGCGCACACATAGTCCCACAACATGGACACTGATAGACCAGAAGTATTAGGCGAATTTGCGATCGACAAGCATTCTTTTATCGGCAAAATTTCGGCAAAGTATTAATTGCAAGAGCACATGCGCTAGGAAGGCGCGGCCTACAGG
The DNA here is from genome assembly GCF_014858855.1 of Bufo gargarizans. Taxonomy (NCBI): domain Eukaryota; kingdom Metazoa; phylum Chordata; class Amphibia; order Anura; family Bufonidae; genus Bufo; species Bufo gargarizans. The sequence goes on along the minus strand of NC_058080.1, from coordinate 27,110,543 downwards.
AACTGCCTTGCACCGACTAGAAGTTAGATGGATGCGATGGTTGGAGCCAAGTTCAACGACAAAGAGGAAGATCTCCTGGTGACTGTAAGTGATCTTACAATAAAGTCGTGTATCTGATTACATGTCACCTGCAGGTCTGAGCAATCGCTTTCTGTGCAGAAAGAGGGTTCTAAGAAATCCCCAGTGCGACCTTCTGCGACTCTAAGGTTTCTTAAGTGCACAAAACTTCACATTTTATAAGGTCTCACTAGTTATTAGTGACTGTTGCAGTAAGTTTTCCTGTGACATCAAATCCACTATGTTAGTGGCAGATTTGTATGGAAAGCAGAGAAATATATTTCACATGCACATTGCACATCCATTGTCATGCCGCACACTATATACCGCACACACACACTATATACCGCACACACACACTATATACCGCAGACACACACTATATACTGCAGACACACACTATATACCGCACGCACACTATATACCGCACGCACACTATATACCACACACACACTATATACCGCACACACACACTATATACCGCACACACAGACACACACTGTATACCGCACACACACACACACACTATATACCGCACACACACACTATATACCACACACACACTATATACCGCACACACACTATATACCGCACACACACTATATACCACACACACACACACTATATACCTCACACACACTATATACCACACACACACTATATACCGCACACACACACAGAGGTCTATAGATAATAGTTTGTATCCTGTTGGTCAGGACTCAGGAGAAGCTTTCTTTGTCAGACCTCCAGTATTTGCAGGTTAATTTAGAGTTACCCAGGGTGCATCCCGGGGAGGCGAACCAGCTGTACACCCCATACCGTACCGTCACTTCACTAGACAGGTACATCTCTGCTTAGCTGGACAGTATCTGATAGCTCAGACCCCACCCACATACAGTCATAATACAATCCCATCTTCTATCCGCAACAGTAAGGCTGCATGCACACGGGTGTGTTTTTTCACAACTACGGTCCGTACAAACCTGTCCTGCCGTCCTGCAGAGTGGACGAGCGCACGGCGTCATTGGTTGCTAACTCGCTATGACGCCGTGTGCTTCTTTCCACCACCGCTGTACAGTAATACAATTGTATAGAACCTACAAGTGTATCACAGTACAGCGGTGGTGGCCGGAAGCGCATGTTGTCATAGCAACCAATGACGCCGTGCGCTTGTCTACTCTGCAGGATGGCAGGACGGGTTTGTACGGTCCCTAGTTTTGAAAAATCACTCCCGTGTGCAGGCGGACTAAATCTAATATTTCCACCATAAAGCATTAAATACTTTTTGCAGTTTACTTGAGTAAATTATTTTCAATACTATTATTGTTAAAAATTGGGATGATATGCTTGCATTTTTTCTTGCAGCGGATGTTGGGGCGGGGATATGACTGCACCCGGTCCCACGCCGAGAAGCAGTGAATTGTGCGGGAGCTGGCCTATGAAATCTGGCGCCTGGCCATTATAAAAAAATGGTCAGACATGAAGCGCAGACACCCCCGGTTTATAAAAAGAATCCGGGATGAAAAATGCCCAGGTAGATGGGTAAATAACTTTTGTATGTTTTGCCAACACTCTGTAATGTATACAGTGCTAAGCAAAAGTATTCACCCCCCTTGACTTTGTTATTTTTTTGTTGTCTCACATCCTGTAATTTCCATCATGTAATTTGTAGAACATGCCCACAACTTAGACCTTCTTTTAAATTGGTTAATTGTAAAGCATACAAAAAAATATGACAAAATAATAGAAAAGGTCAATGTGCATAACTATTCACCCCCCTAAAGTCAATACTTTGTAGAGCCACCTTTTGCGTCAATCACAGCTTCAAGTCGCTTTGGTTAAGTCTCTATGAGCAGTTGCTACATCTTACCACTGGGGTTTTATGCCAATTCCTCCTTGCAAAACGGATTCAGCTCCGTCCAATTGGATTGTTTGCGCTTGTGAACAGTAATCTTTAAATCTGACCACAGATTTATTTTTGGATTGAGATCTGGGCTTTGACTAGGCCATTCCAACACATTTATATGTTTACCCTTAAAGCACTCAAGTGTTGCTTTAGCCGTGTGTTTGGGGTCATTGTCCTGCTGGAAGAAGAACCTCTGTCCTAGCCTCAGATCAGGCACAGAGTGGGACAGGTTTTGCTCAAGAATATCCCTGTCCATGTTTACCTCAACTCTGACCAGTTTCCCAGTCCCGGCTGCTAAAAAACATCCCCACAACATGATGGTGCCACCACCATGTTTCATTATGGGGATGGTGTCTTTGGGAGATGTGATGTGTTGGCTTTGTGCTAGACAAGTGACGGACTGAACCATCACTGGGTCTGCAGTAGAAGCCAGAGGGCTAGCCTACTTCCTACGGGCTATGGACCCAGGACTATGGAGACCCCCACTCTGACCTATTTGGATTAGAGAGAACTATAAACCATGATTTTTTGGTTGAGTTTATAGGCCACATATTTCCTATTCCCCATTAAAGTGTCATGGTGTGAATCCATAAACGCAATAAGGGTTAACTGCTCAGAGACTCCCAATGACTGTGTTAGTTTATTTGTCCCTTTGTTCTATTGTGTAAGTGATGGGATTAAGAAGTAGCCGGATCTGGTGTAGAGAAGTAGATCATCCTCTGATATACTGAGGAGATAATCCCATCCCATGGGTCTCCTCTCGCCTTTTGTTTTATCAAGACACTGTGGAGGGGATGTCTCTATTCATACTGTTAATTTTTTATTGAATTATGCGTCATAAAGTTGGCAGCCACTGCAATTATATATAGATCCCTCCATATTGGAATTTCTTTATATCTAATGTTGTTAAGATTTCTAAGTTGTTTATCTAAAATCTGAACATTCTGTGATTACAAAAGTTCCTATTCCCTCCATTCGGAGAAGGCGATCGGCGGAGGCCGTGGAGGTTGATGAGGAAGAGGAGGAAGAGGAGGTGTCTAAAAATATCATACCAAATAACCCTCAGGAGGACACCTTTTTAAACAAAAATTTTAAACTCTCAAAAAAGGCAATTTTTGGGGACAACTTTTATCACAAAAAGGTGTAATAGCAAGTGATCATAAAGTCAGATGCACCACAAAATAAAGGTTTAAAGGTCTAATAAGAGTTGCAAATATTGTTCATATATATTTTTTCAAACAGGAATGAAGACATTAAAGGCCAAATTGGCCAAAATGCAAAAAGCCATTCGGGAGCGCATGAAGGCCATTGAGAAGAGGCAACGCCAGGCCATGAAGGGGGTGCAGGAGACGATCATGCTTTTGGAAAAATTGCCATCATTTATATATTTTTTTCTAATAAGTTATATAAATCGCATATTAAACATGTATTTAGTTTTTTGTAAAATTGCTCGGTTTTAGTGTAATAGCTCGGCCTAAATCAGCCAGTACTGACAGCAGCCGGTAAATACATGTCAAATACATATAGGGTCCATTCACACGTCTGTAAAATGTGTCTGCGGAACGTTCCACAATTAAGAGGAATGTTTACAGACCCATTGATTTTCAATTCCAGTCTGAAAAATTAGGCATTCAAAGGATACAGTAAGTGTTGGCCATTACAGGCCCCAAAAATTAGCCTACAGGCGTTCACCTGACAGCAAATAAATGTGTATACTGTGGCTGGTGGTACATTAGGCATTCCCAGGATAAATAAGTGTCGGCCATTACAGGCCCCAAAAATTTGGCATTCAACGAACATAAAAGGCCTTTTATGCCGCTGTATTTACCGAAGACAGGGACCATAAATTGTTATGGGTGGTGGCGGATATGGTCTGTCATGAGGAATTTGAATAAAACATGGTCTACTGGTCACATGTGTTGAATTCCTCAGAGATCAATGCCTCATTCATTTTTAGAAATGTGAGGTAGTTAACAATTTCGTGAGCTAGACGAGTGCTCTTATCGGTCACAATCCCCCCTGCTTCGCTGAACGTCCTTTCGGACAAGACAATTGACAAGGAGCAAACAACAGTTCCATTGCAAATTGTGCAAGCTCTGGCCAGAGGTCAAGCCTGCCCACCCAGTAGTCCAGGGATTCATCACTTCTCAGAGCATCCAGATCGGCCGTTAATTTGATGTAGTCGGACACCTGTAGGTCTAGGTGTTCCCTGATGCTGGATCCGGAGGACAGCTGTCGATGGGATCTCATATCAGAAGTGACCAACACATCTTCAAACCGCCCCCTTCTTGCAGGCACTGTTGGATTGATACCCGCAACTGTTTCTCTGTTAGTGGAAATTCCTCTGCCAGTGCCCAAAAAAGCATAATGCAGCATTTCTCTAAGCAAGGCCTGGAAGTGCTGCATTCTGACAGCCCTCTGTGATGGTGGTAACATTTCCGCCATTTTTTGTTTGTACCGGGGGGTCTAAGTACATTGCCACCCAGTACTGGTCCTTGCCCTTTATGATTTTTATACGGGGTCCCTCTTAAAACACTGGAGCATGAAGGTACTTCCTCATCTTCCTGCTCCTGCTCCTCGATGGCTTGATCAATGACACAATGCAATTCACGCTCCAGAAAGAAGGCAAAGGTACAATGTCACTGATGGCTCCCTGGCTGTGACTGAGTAGATGGGTGATCTCATCAAATGGCCGCAGAAGTCTGCATGCGTCATGCATGAGCAGCCACTGGCGCTGTGAAAAGAAACCATGCTCCACAGAACCGGTCCTGCCGCAGAGTTCGTACAGGTAGTCGTTAACTGCACGATTCTTCTGGAGCAGCCTATCGAGCATATACAAGGTGGAATTTCATCGCATCGGGAAGTCAGAAATAAGACGTCTGACTGGCATGTTGTGTCGCCGCTAAATGTCAGCAAGGCGAGCAATGGCCGTGTAAGATCTTCTGAAATGGCCCGAGATTTTCCTGGCCTGCCGCAAGATGTCCTGGACCCCAGGGTATTTGACAATGAATCGCTGCACAACCAAGTTCAGGACGTGTGCCATGCATGGCACGTGTGTAATTTTGCCCTGTTTCAGCGCGCTCATCAGATTGGCACCATTGTTGCACACCACTTTATCAACTGTCAAATTGAGCAGTGTTAGCCACTGATCTGCCTGTGAACCACAAAGCTGAAAAGGAGGAGTCAGCCGAGGAGGAGAGGGAGGATGGAGTAGGAGGAGGAGAAGAAGAGGCAGGCCTGCATTCAATCCGTGGCGGTAAAACCAAATCTACACGAGTGCCACGGGTTACATGCTTGACAGCCTCAGAAGGTTCACTCAGTGGGCAGTAAAAGTTATATATCTTCCCTGCCCGTGTTTGCTAGACCACGCGTCTGTGGTCAGATGTATCTTGGCACCGACAATGTGTGCCATAGATACATTCACTTGCCGCTGAACGTGGCCATATAGCTCTGGGATGCCATTCTGCGAGAAATATTTCCTTCCTGGGACCTTCCATTGTGGTGTTCCAATGGCCACAAATTTTCAAAAAGCCTCCGAGTCCACAAGTTTATATGGCAGTAGTTGGTGGGCTATCAGTTCCGACAAGCCAGCGGTCAAATGTTGTGAAAAAGGGTTATCTGGCATCATAATTTTTTTTGCGCTCAAACATTTGGGCCACGGAAGCCTGCCTTTTTCCTGACAAACGTGAGGACGGCATGATGGAAGCTGAAGTGGAGGACAATTGTGAGGAGAGAGGAGAAGGAGAAGAGGCTGGACGGTGAGACCCTGGAGTGTGGCTTTGTGGGTTCTGACGCCGTTGCTCCCACTGAGCTCAGTGATGGGAGGCCAGGTGCCTTCTTAGGGTGGTCGTCCCTAGGTGAGTGTTGGGCTTACCGCGACTTATGCTTTGACAGCACAGGCTGCAGATGGCAACACTGTTGTCAGCAGCTTTTAAAAAAAGCCCACACTGCAGAGCCATGTGCCGGCGTCCTGGGAGCGCCAGATGTGACTGTATATGGTTGATGGCTCGTTCCTGATACGTTAGCAGTCTGGTTTGTCCCTCCTGTGCAATGTAAGTTCGGCCTGCTTCTCCTCCCTATCTGCTGGTCCATCTCTCCCTCTGGACTCCTCTCCTCTTCCTCTCTTGTGGGCACCCACGTTACATCCATAGACACGTCATCATCGACGTCACCTTCCCCACCACTAACATTAGAGATCTCGCAGTAGGTAGCAACAGCGGGGACCAACCTCCTTGGGCTGATTTGTGTACTGTGGTCAGACTGCTGAGTGGCGGCTGTTGCTACCTCCTCTTCCTGATCTGATGCCAAAAATGGCTGCGCATTGGAAATGTCTTGTGATGGATCGGAAAATAATTCCTGTGACTCAAGCGGAGGGGATATGGTGGCGGTGGTGTTGGTGGTGTCGTCTTTGGGGGTGCACACAGCAGAGAGTGAAGAGGGTGCAGATAGAGAGGATGAGGAGGGTGCAGAAGCGGAAGGCCGAGTGAGCCACTCAACCAAGTCTGGTGCGTCCTAGAGAAGTCTCTAGAGAAGCGCATTATATGTGGAAGAAGGTATATAACACCCCGCTTCAATATGTCGTTTTGGGAGGACACTGGTCTATCACACCAGTTATCAAAAAAAAAATATTCTTGTAAATTTTCTCACTGTGTGTAGCAGAGGTAACGCAGTGAAAGCGGCAACATTTCTGCATCACCCAAATACACTATTAGAAAAGTATATTCTTATATAACACCCCGCTTCAATATGTCGTTTTGGGGGGACACTGGTCTATCACACCAGTTATAAAAATAATGTCCTTTAAATTTTGTCACTGTGTGTAGCAGAGGTAACACAGTGAAAGAAGCTAAATTTCAGCAGTACCCAAATACACTATTTGAAAAGTATATTCTTAGATAACATCCCGCTTCAATATGTGGTTTTGGGGGCCACTGGTCTATCACACCAGTTATAATACTTTTTTCTGATTGCTTTGTCACTCTTTGTAGTTGTAGTATCGCTGCAGAACCGATCACCAGTCACAATGCTGCACAATACAAATCCACTATAATATGCTTTCTATATTAGGAAGTATATTATAAGTGTATTACATCCCTATATACTGCACACCAAACAATAGCACACCTATACCAGTCCTTAAAAGGACTTTTGCGGACCTATTAGCTAGCAATTTGTGTCACTAACAGCCTGTCCCTGTTCCACAAAGCAACCTCTCCCTACACTGGTAAAAGACTGAATGTAAAATGGCGGCCAGATCAGGTCTATTTATAAGGTAGGGGGTATGTCCATGTGCAGAAATGTCTCAATTGGCTGTCCAGTACCACCTGATGGATGTGTCATGGGTCATAGTTCATCACAATGTAAAAGCGTATGGCGGTCGCGAATATCGCCATATGTTTGCATGTTCGCCGGGAACCGACCGCTTGGCAAACCGCAAAACCATCTCTACCTGTGAACAAGGCAGACATAGCAGAGCTGGAGATGGTTCAGAGGAGGGCAACTAAAGTAATAATTGGAATGGGGGGACTACAGTATAGATTATCAACATTAGGGTTATTCCCTTTAGAAAAAAGAGGACTGAGGGGAGATCTAATTACTATGTATAAATATATCAGAGGTCAGTACAGAGATCTACCCCATCATCTATTTATCCCCAGGACTGTGACTGTGACGAGGGGACATCCTCTGCGTCTGGAGGAAAGAAGGTTTGTACACAAACATAGAAGAGGATTCTTTACGGTAAGAGCAGTGAGACTATGGAACTCTCTGCCTGAGGAGGTGGTGATGGTGAGTACAATAACGGAATTCAGTAGGGGCCTGGATGTATTTCTGGAGCGTAATAATATTACAGGCTATAGCTACTAGAGAGGGGCCGTTGATCCAGGGAGTTATTCTGATGTCTGATTGGAGTCGGGAAGGAATTTTTTCCACCCTTAAGTGGGGAAAATTGACTTGTACCTCACATGGGTTTTTTGCCTTCCTCTGGATCAACTTGCAGGATGACAGGCCGAACTGGTTGGACAGATGTCTTTTGTCGGCCTTATAGACTATGTTACTATGTTACCCACAGCTATACATGTCAGTGTCACTATGACATGACTTGCTGTTGCTGTAATTTCAATCAAATACTTAAAATGGGGGTGGGGTGCGAGGAACAGCATTCCAGCAGTAAAGGTATGGCTGGCAACAGTTGGCAGGAACACGGCAAATCACGCTGTTTCTCCCCTCTTGGGAAGAATGGGCTGGTCCTACTTCCTGCCTGTCAAGGAGTTTGAGTTCAGATAGAGTGGACATAGGAAGCACATACCAAAGCTCCTACTCCAAATAGCTGCATTTAGTTCTCCTGTGAGACCTCAACAACAGGAAGATAGACAGAATTGAGAACACTGCTTCCAAGAACTTCAATGTACAAAGAGTGATCAACACAAATACTGTTTTATAGACCTTGCTGAAGGTGATGGACTACGGGTCAGACTTCCATCACCTCAAGCAACAAGCAGGCCATAAAAACCATAAGCCTATATCACACAGAGGACACCCATTTCCACTAATGCTTGCTAATGACATTTAAATCACTACACAACCACTGCCATACCTGCATATTGTATTTAATACTACTGGATGTACCATAAGTTATATTCTGCACTAATTAAAGAGAGATTTTTAAATATTAGATTTTCAAATCACCTTTTCTCTGCACCTATCCCCAGGAAGTAATGGCTTGAGGTAGTAGACTGTGACACAAAACCTTATCAGGGCCAGTACTACTCCCTTCATCTGCTACTCCCTTTGTGTGGGTTGGCTACTTAGGGGTTAACTGCATAACAAAAAGAGATAACATCTTTTCCTACTAAGTGTGAGTCCTTGGAGACTAGATGGTGCTATATACCAATTTTCAGGGCAATTGCTGCAACTTTGATTCTTGTCAAATCAATTTGGACACAAATCTAATTTTTGAAAAATATTCCATGAATAGGACATGAAACAAACTTCAAGAAATTCACTCATCTCTAAATACAATCAATCACATAATCTGTAATAATATTATAATAAATACATTTTAAAAACTGCTACATTTTCAAAGCCGGTTATGATGCTTTTTGGTCTCCCGAAGATCTCTTATTATTTGACCCCTCAATACAACAATGTGAACGTTTATGCCTCATTCACACATCAGTGTTTTGGTCAGTGATTTCCATAGTTGACTCTGAGCCGAAACCAGGTGCAGCTCCAAACACAGAACAGGTGAAGATCTTTCCCTTAAACCTTATGTCTGTGTAGCTCCACTCCTAGTTTTGTCTCACAATCAGTGATGGACCTCACTGACCAAAACACTGACGTGTGAATGAAGCTTTAGTGCATCACTGGCTATGGTGGATCACTAGAGAGGGCAATGACTGGTTAAGTAGTCACATTTTCTGTGTGGAGGGGAAACATGAAGTAGAAACCAAGGGGAACCCAGGAATTGTCAGAACCCAAATGGTAGAGCAGGGAAAGGCAACCTCTGGCCCTCCAGCTGTTGTGAAACTAAAACTCCCAGCATGTATACTTGCTCTGCTCTTCTCAGAACTCCCATAGAAATGAATGGAGCATGCTGGGAATTGTGGTTTCACAACAGCTGGACAGCTGAAGGGTTCTGACCCATGTGGTAGAGTGTAAGGGGAGTATGACTTTTTTAACCTTGTTTGCAACAGTATGAACCTTTAAACAATCTACTAAACAACATCTATTCTCTCTTTTCCTCAACTTTTAACCCTTTTTAAAATTTTACCTGTAGCATTTGTAAATTCTCCTTCTGAGCATGGGACGCAGTCATAGCAGCAGATGTGAAATCCTTCCCTGAAAATCTTTTTGGTTCCTGGAACACATAGTTCACTACATCGACCTTTTGGCATCTAATTAAAAAAATAATGTATTATTTTTCAGAAAGAGTAAAACAATGTATGTATTTGTTCTAGCACAATTAATGTTTTGTCTTTGTACTCAGGGTTGTATCTGCAGTACCCCAGACCTGGGGGTATCTGGAATGTAATGTAATGTTATTGTATTTCACCTTACATCCAGTATGTCTACGAATGTGACAGACATGGCCAGAGTTAACTGTCCTGGCCCAGCCCTCTCTGGAGCCCAGGGTGTGGGTTGGCTCCACCCCTAGTTCCAGAAGAATCCAGTGAGTCTGTAGAGAGGAAGGATAAATAGAGCAGAGCTCAATGTGCTCCTCTTCTTCACTCCCCAGCCCTAAGCCCTGAATCCTTGTTACCTCCATAAGTTACAGGAAATGAAAACAATCAAGAACTAAAGGACGAGACTTTCCATAACTACAGAGAGACAAAGAGAGAGAGAGAGAGACTGCAAGGTAACCTAGCTTAAAGTGTTCCAAAACCTGCTGCAAAGGAGAAACAAGTTAAGACACCCTATGCATCCCAGGTTAGGGGGCACAACAGCCACAGTTGCCAGATTGCCGTTTCTTGCCTGTGATGCCAGCAGCAGAGATTTTATGAAAAGTAGTAACTAGAGGGCCATTGTTGTAATAGACTGCTTAGCTCAAACTTGGACATCTGGTATGACACTGTGTACAGCTAATTGCTGGATGTACTACAACTCCTATTGTTCACACAGTAAATAAAGACTTTAGTTAAGTTCAATCTAGCCTGCTCTTTGAACGTCTTACCACCACATGGTGGCCATAGCATCTTCATCATGTGCCCTGCCTAGCACCAACATGGACACTAACACCATGAACTCCCTCAACCTACCATCAGGCAGGGAGCACATAGCTGCATGGAGAGAACACAAGGTTCCACTCTTTCATTGCACTAACCCCTGGGTGTGATGGCCTGAGAATGTACACTGTAACACATGATCGTCAGGAATACTACCCTTCTCATCCTCTGCTCCAGCTGCTTGGGGAATGGGGGAGATGGCCAGGTTACTCAGGGGCCATCTCCTTCTCCCTGAGGGAGAAATAAATTTGACCTTCTCCCTGGCTGTGATGTGCTCCACTGAAATTGGACAGCTCACAGCAAGCGAGAAGGAGACGTCCCCTGAGAAACACGGCAGTTTCCTCCTCCCTGTAACATAGTAACATAGTTTAGAAGGCTGAAAAAAAATATTTGTCCATCCAGTTCAGTCTGTTATCCTGCAAGTTGGTCCAGAGGAAGGCAAAAAAAAACTGAACTCTTTTAGTGAACTCACCTGTCATGCCCTGCTCGGGCACGTGTCTAGTCTTTTGTTTTGTTTTGGAGTCGAGCTAGATCCGCCTCCCTTCAGGTGCACTGGGTGGGGTCATTGGTTTAACCACTTCAACCCCGCTAGCTGAAACCCCCTTAATGACCAGGCCACTTTTTACACTTCTGCACTACACTACTTTCACCGTTTATTGCTCGGTCATGCAACTTACCACCCAAATGAATTTTACCTCCTTTTCTTCTCACTAATAGAGCTTTCATTTGGTGGTATTTCATTGCTGCTGACATTTTTACTTTTTTTGTTATTAATCAAAATTTAACGATTTTTTTGCGAAACAATGACATTTTTCACTTTCAGTTGTAAAATTTTGCAAAAAAAAACCGACATCCATATATACATTTTTTGCTAAATTTATTGTTCTACATGTCTTTGATAAAAAAAATGTTTGGGTAAAAAAAAAATGGTTTGGGTAAAAGTTATAGCGTTTACAAACTATGGTACAAAAATGTGAATTTCCACTTTTTGAAACAGCTCTGACTTTCTGAGCACCTGTCATGTTTCCTGAGGTTCTACAATGCCCAGACAGTACAAACACCCCACAAATGACCCCATTTCGGAAAGTAGACACCCTAAGGTATTCACTGATGGGTATAGTGAGTTCATAGAACTTTTTATTTTTTGTCACAAGTTAGCAGAAAATGATGATTTATTTTTATTTTTATTTTTTTCTTACAAAGTCTCATATTCCACTAACTTGCGACAAAAAATTAAAAATTCTAGGAACTCGCCATGCCCCTCACGGAATACCCTGAGGTGTCTTCTTTCCAAAATGGGGTCACTTGTGGGGTAGTTATACTGCCCTGGCATTTTAGGGGCCCATATGTGTGAGAAGTAGTTTGCAATCAAAATCTGTAAAAAATGACCGGAGAAATTCGAAAGGTGCTCTTTGGAATGTGTGCCCCTTTGCCCACCTAGGCTTAAAAAAAGTGTGACACATCTGGTATCGCTGTACTCAGGAGAAGTTGGGGAATGTGTTTTGGGGTGTCATTTTACATATACCCATGCTGGGTGAGATAAATATCTTGGTTAAATGCCAACTTTGTATAAAAAAATGGGAAATGTTGTCTTTTGCCAAGATATTTCTCTCACCCAGCATGGGTATATGTAAAATGACACCCCAAAACACATTCCCCAACTTCTCCCGAGTACGGCGATACCAGATGAGTGACACTTTTTTGCAGCTTAGGTGGGCAAAGGGGCACACATTCCAAAGAGCACCTTTTGGATTTCACCGGTCATTTTTTACAGATTTTAATTGCAAACTACTTCTCACGCATATGGGCCCCTAAAATGCCAGGGCAGTATAACTACCCCACAAGTGACCCTATTTTGGAAAGAAGACACCCCAGGATGTTCCGTGAGGGGCATGGCGAGTTCCTAGAATTTTGAATTTTTTGTCACAAGTTAGTGGAATATGAGACTTTGTAAGAAAAATAAATAAATAAAAAAATCATCATTTTCCGCTAACTTGTGACAAAAAATAAAAAATTCTAGGAACTCGCCATGCCCCTCACGGAATACCTTGGGGTGTCTTCTTTCCAAAATGATGTCACTTGTGGGGTAGTTATACTGCCCTGGCATTTTAGGGGCCCAAATGCGTGAGAAGTAGTTTGAAAATCAAAATGTGTAAAAAATTACCTGTAAAATCCTAAAGGTTCTCTTTGGAATGTGTGCCCCTTTGCCCACCTAGGCTGCAAAAAAGTGTCACACATGTGGTATCGCCGTATTCAGGAGAAGTTGGGGAATGTGTTTTGTGGTGTCATTTTACATATACCCATGCTGGGTTAGAGAAATATCTTGGCAAAAGACAACATTTCCAATTTCTTTATACAAAGTTGGCATTTGACCAAGATATTTATCTCACCCAGCATGGGTATATGTAAAATGACACACCAAAACACATTGCCCAACTTCTCCTGAGTACGGTGATACCAGATGTGTGACACTTTTTTGCAGCCCAGATGCGCAAAGCGGCCCAAATTCCTTTTAGGAGAGCATTTTTAGACATTTGGATCCCAGACTTCTTCTCACGCTTTCGGGCCCCTAAAATGCCAGGGCAGTATAACTACCCCACATGTGACCCCATTTTGGAAAGAAGACACTCCAAGGTATTCAATGAGGGGCATGGCGAGTTCATAGAATTTTTTTTTTGCCACAAGTTAGCGGAAATTGATTTTTTTTTGTATTTTCTGACAAAGTCTCCCTTTCCGCTAACTTGGGACAAAAATTTAAATCTTTCATAGACTCAATATTCCCCTCACGGAATACCTTGGGGTGTCTTCTTTCCGAAATGGGGTCACATGTGGGGTATTTATACTGCCCTGGCATTTTAGGGGCCCTAAAGCGTGAGAAGAAGTCTGGAATATAAATGTCAAAAAAAAATTACGCATTTGGATTCCGTGAGGGGTATGGTGAGTTCATGTGAGATTTTATTTTTTGACACAAGTTAGTGGAATATGAGACTTTGTAAGAAAAAAAAAAAAAAACAATTTCCGCTAACTTGGGCCAAAAAAATGTCTGAATGGAGCCTTACAGGGGGGGGGGGGGGGGGGGTTGATCAATGACAGGGGGGTGATCACCCATATAGACTCCCTGATCACCCCCCTGTCATTGATCACCCCCCTGTAAGGCTCCATTCAGACGTCCATATGATTTTTACGGATCCACGGATACATGGATCGGATCCGCAAAACGCATACGGACGTCTGAATGGAGCCTTACAGGGGGGTGATCAATGACAGAGGGGTGATCACCCATATAGACTCCCTGATCACCCCCTGTCATTGATCACCCCCCTGTAAGGCTCCATTCAGATGTCCGTATTATTTTTACGGATCCACGGATACATGGATCGGATCCGCAAAACACATACGGATGTCTGAATGGAGCCTTACAGGGGGGTGATCAATGACAGGGGGTTGATCAATGACGGGGGTGATCAGGGAGTCTATATGGGTGATCACCCCTCTGTCATTGATCACCCCCCTGTAAGGCTCCATTCAGACGTCCGTATGCGTTTTGCGGATCCGATCCATGTATCCGTGGATCCGTAAAAATAATACGGACATCTGAATGGAGCCTTACAGGGGGGTGATCAATGACAGGGGGTGATCAGGGAGTCTATATGGGTGATCACCCCTCTGTCATTGATCACCCCCCTGTAAGGCTCCATTCAGACGTCCGTATGCGTTTTGCGGATCCGATCCATGTATCCGTAGATCCGTAAAAATCATACGGACGTCTGAATGGAGCCTTACAGGGGGGTGATTAATGACAGGGGGGTGATTAATGACAGGGGGGTGATTAATGACAGGGGGGTGATCAATGACAGGGGGGTGATCAGGGTGTCTATACGGGTGATCACCCCCCTGTAAGGCTCCATTCAGACATCCGTATGCGTTTTGCGGATCCGATCCATACGGACGTCTGAATGGAGCCTTACAGGGCGGTGATCAATGACAGGGGGGTAATCATTGACAGGGGGGTGATCAGGGAGTCTATATGGGGTGATCAGGGGTGATCAGGGGTTCATAAGGGGTTAATAAGTGACAGGGGGGGTAGTGTAGTGTAGTGGTGTTTGGTGCTACTTTACTGAGCTGCCTGTGTCCTCTGGTGGTCGATCCAAACAAAAGGGACCACCAGAGGACCAGATATATTAGACACTGTTATCAAAACAGCGTCTAATATACCTGTTAGGGGTTAAAAAAAATCTCCAGCCTGCCAGCGAACGATCGCCGCTGGCAGGCTGGAGATCCACTCGCTTACCTTCCGTTCCTGTGAACGCGCGCGCCTGTGTGTGCGCGTTCTCAGGAAATCTCGGCTATCGCGAGATGACGCACGGATGCGTCCAGGAGGAATGAATCAACCACCTTCCAGACGCATCCGTGCGTTAGGCGGTCCGGAGGTGGTTAAATTACACCCACTCCCAGTGTTCTGTGCGGGTTATAGCTTCTGTCTATCTCTGTGAAAGCAAGGAAGGAAGGATTTGCTGTTCCTGCTCAGAAAAGATAAGTTGGGTTTTTGTCATCTGGTGGTTTGCTGTCTAGGCTGTTAGAGAGACGCCTGTCCCCTCCAGGTTCTGAGGGAGCAGGCTGCCTCTATTCCCCTTTCACCATCTTAGGGATTTTAGGGTATTTTCAGCCCAGGCACAAGGACACGTTATTCCTACCTTAAGGGTCTGAATGTGGGCATAGCAGTATAGGGAGAGCTGGTAGGGATTTGCCAGGAGGTGACCGTTATCCTCAGCTTTTCGCCTAGAAACTTGTTTGTTTACTTGTCTATTCTATCTGATATCCTGTCATCACCATCACCACCTCCTCAGGCAGAGAGTTCCATAGTCTCACTGCTCTTACCGTAAAGAATCATCTCTATGTTTGTGTACAAACCTTTTTTCCTCCTTACGCAGAGGATGTCCCCTCGTCAAAGTCCTGGGGATAAATAAATGATGGGATAGATCTCTGTACTGTCCTCTTATATATTTATACATAGTAATTAGATCTCCCCTCAGTCGTAAAAAAAAGTCTTCACTCCCCAGCCCCAAGACCTGAAGCCTTGTTACACCATAAGTTTCAGGAAATGAAAACATGAAAACAATCAAGAACTAAAGTAAAAGGATTTCCATACCTAGAGAGAGAGAGAGAGAGAGATACTGCAAGGTAACCTAGCTCAAAGTGTTCCAAAGCACAGGGTTCCCCTCTTTCACTGCACTAACCACTGGGTGTGATGGCCTGAGAGTGTACACCGTAACACATGATTTTCAGGACTACTACTACTCACATCCTCAGCTCCAACTGCTCGGGGAACGGGGGAGATGGCCATGTTACTCAGGGGGCATCTCCTGCTCCCTGAGGGAGAATAAAAACCTCACCTTCTCCCTGGCTGTGACATGCTCCACTGCAATTGGACAGCTCACAGCAAGGGAGAAGGAGACGTCCCCTGAGAAACACGGCCGTCTCCTCCTCCCTGTAACATGGTATGGATAAGGCTACTTTCACATCTGCATTTTCTATTCCACTATTGATATCCATCATATGATCTCAATAGCGGAAGAAAACACTTCAGTTTTGTCCCCATTCATTGTCGATGGAGACAAAACTGAACTGAACGAAACAGAGTGCACCAAAATGCATTGTGTTCCGTTTGGTTGCGTCCCCATCGTGGACAGAATAACGCTGCAAGCAGCATTTTTCTGTCCGCTATGTGGTGCGAAGCAAGACAGATCCTCTGACACAATAGAAAAAGGATCCGTCCCCCACTGACTTTCAATGATGTTCATGACGGATCTGTCTTGGCTATATAAGAAATAATACAACCGGATCCATTCATGATGGATGCATGCGGTTGTATTATTGTAACGGAAGCATTGACAGATCCGCAAATAACTTTAGTGTGGAAGTAGCCTTAGCATACGAGGCAGGAAACCTGAATGGAAGGCACAGCAGGGGAATGGAGAAGACCATTGTAAAAAAAAAAAAAAAAAAAAGAGAGGACATCTGCTCAACATGCCTTACAATGCCAGGAACTTATATTGTAATGTTAGGACCTGTAAAAGGTCCTCTTTAACGGGAGTTTGTCACCAAAATATCACCTTCTGCAATGTAATAGCATTGTAGCACAAATAAGCATGATTTAAATGGTATATAACTGTGAGCCCGGGCTGACTGGATATGGCCTTTAGTAAAATAATGTGTAATATGATGCCTCATAAAAATAAGATAATCTTGTATCAAAGCCGTAGATAAGTCACTGTCAAACAAAGGCAATGTGGAATATAGTATATATGTAGTACAGAGGGTACTTGCCAATCTTGCTGTACTGTAAGTCCTGTATGAGGGGATCTTCCTTCCGCTCTTCCCTTGGTGACCTAATGTGCTGGAGAGTCTTCTGCTTCTTCCAGCTCACATGTGCGGCTCCTGCCGGTAGCTCGCACAAGATTCCCCCTACACGTTTCGGAATAGACGTATTCCTTCCTATAGGAATCGGAATCGGTACCCTGAGAGAAAGGAATATGTCTATTCCGAAACGCGTTGGAGGAATTGTGTACCTGGGAGGCACCCGTAGATAACAGAGTGTGACGTCACACGGAAGCTTCTCGCTCACTTGGATACAGCAGTGCAGCTCCCCTCACGTGTGCGAGCTACCCGCTGGAGCCGCACATATGACAGAAGACTCTCCAGCACATTAGGTCACCGGAGGAATGGCGGAAGGAAGCTCCCCTCATACAGGACTTACAGTACAGCTAGATTGGCAAGTACCCTCTGTACTACATATATACTATATACCACATTGCCTATGTTTGACAGTGACTTATCTAAGACTCTGATATAAGATTATCCAATATTTATGAGGCATCATATTACACATTATTGTGTACAATTATATAGTGTTCATCTGAAGCCACATTAAAGGGGGTAGACAATTAACCCCTTCATAGCCCAGCAGCGACAGGACCCACATCACATATAGATAGTGTGGCTCCCTCTATAACGGCAGCGCAGGTATATATATTTTTTATGATATAAATGTTGCCTTTGTTCTTTTCTTCTGTTGTTCATAAACAGCAAAAACAGCAGATCAATAAAACCTTGTATTTGCTGCTTATGAACGTCGGAAGAAAAGTACAAAGGTACGATTTAAATCATGTTTGTTTGTGCTACAGTGGACATTTTGTGGACATACTCCCTTTAATGCTTACTAAAATGTGTAGAAATCTGGGTTGTATGTCCCCTTTTCTAATCCCCACCTATTCACATTCACTTCATAACATCCCAACCTATCCCCTGTTTAAATGTGATTGACTTATGTCTTTTTTATTAACTATGTTGTTTATTATATAACAAGGTAATCTGGTCACTGGAGGCGGTGTGGTGCCTTACAACAGCAAAAGCCGCATCTTTGGACCAGGACTTGCACTGCAAGATCTAAAGGACCTGTGATGACATCACCACCAAGCAATCAGTGTGGTGAAGGTCCTGATGTCACTGCCATGTAAACAGGGCAGGAGGGGCTAAAGCTAAGCAGTGAAGAGCAGAAATGGTGGTGAGAAACCTGTGATGACATCATGTTAGGCCACTTTCACTTTCCATCATCCGTCATGGGCTCTCACAAGCGGTCCGAAACGGATACATTTTGCCCTAATGCATTATGAATAGAAGGAGCCGCTCAGAATGCATCAGTTTGCCTCCAATCAGTCACCATTCCGCTCTGGAGGCGGACACCAAAACGCTGCCCGCAACATTTTTCTGTCCGTCCTGGGATGCGGAGTGAGACAAATCCATCCTGACAAACAATGTAAGTCAAAGGGGACGGAGCCGATTTCTCTGACGCAATAGAAAACGGATCCGTCCCCCATTGACTTTCAATGGAGTTCATGACAGATCCGTCTTGGCTATATAAGAAATAATACAACCGGATCCGTTCATGACAGATGCATGCGGTTGTATTATTGTAACAGAAGCTTTTTTGCAGATCCACGATGGATCCACAGTGTGAAAGTAGCCTCACATGAGAAGTAAGTGAAGAAGGGATACCTTCAAAGCGAGAGACATAGAAATGCTGGGAGTTTTAGTTCTCTCCTCTTATAACCCCTCTGTACCTGGAGGGAGAGAGGGATGATATTTATATGGGACTGTATATTGGAAGCAGCTGGGGGAGGGAGGGATGTTATTTACATGGGACTATGTGTGAGATAGGACCGGAATGAGGGATGTTTTTTACATGGGACTGTAGGTTGGAGGCAGCTAGGAGAGGGATTGATGTTATTTAGATGTGTTTTTGTAAAAACCAGTGAATAGTGGTCATCAAAATTTGACGTCCTATATTGCCTGTAAAATAAATGGGACAAGTTTTAAGGGCAGTTTAAACAGGAGATCATCTGTCTAACGACTGGTAAAAAGAGATACAATAGGGCAAAATGAAATTTCATAGGTTAAAAAAATAAACAATACTCACTTCAATGACCTTCCTGGGGGCCTCTATAAGGACATTATTAATGCTGAGGGCTACTATTGGGGGTATCAAGTGTTGAAGGAAACCATCTGTCACGACTGTGACTGATCCAGACAGGTCTGGGATGAGAAGGTCACAGCGACTTGCTACTCGCGATAGCTTGTGAGTTTGCTCCGTGGTTCAGGGTATGTCATCCAGGTTTTGCCTTGTGAACCTTTTTGTCCTGACTGGGAGTTTGTAGGCATCCTTCTCAGGTGAGTCCTGTCTGCCACTCCCAGCTACTATATTAGTCCCACTTTCACTTGCAGTCATTGCCAGATATAGTCCTTACTTCTAGTGCTATTCTGACCTTTGAAGGAGATTGTTTGACGGTATTGCTGTGGAGCTCTTGCCTGACGTGGACTGTCGTTTTTGGGATCACCTTCTCTGCTCGTGACTAGATAAGTCTATCTCTGTTATAGATTGTTTGTTTGCTGCTGTCTTCCCTTGTTGTTCTCCTAGACATGAGTGATGGTGACTAGTGCTCCCATCTGCCTTTCCCCAGTCTAGTCTTGTTAGGGTGACTAGGGTTTAGGCATCCTGCTCGCCGCACGCGTTCACACCCCGTCTAGGGTATCAGGGCAGACAGGTGCCAGCTTAGGATTAGTCAGGGGTGGACGTTCTATTTCCCATCCGTAGATAAGGGTCCCCCTTCCCCTCCGTCTGGTACGACACGACTGCTGCTGGGATAGCGGTCGTGACACCATCATGCTAAAGAGTGAGGAGTAGGTGGCAGCAACTTTTGGTGTGCCATAGGTTAAGGTGGCACCTGTTCGAGAAAGGACATTGTAGTTGAAGATAAATTTCCTTGAAGAAGCGGTGGGGGAGCTTAAAGGGATTATTCAATATATAACCCCCCCAATGCCCGGGCTCCTTGTATGGATTATACTTATCTGCTCCCCGGCGCCTGCATAGTTCCCTCACTCCCAGGACCTCCCCTTGCCCTTCTGCTACATCCCACTTTTGCAATATCACATTTCTGGGTAGCCCTAATCCTACCACTCTCCTGCTCATGGTACACCAGTCCACCATCTCGAGTGAGAGCCTCTTAAAGGGGTTATCTGATATCTAAAATATCCCCCCAATGCTTGGGCCCCTTGCATGAATTATATTTAACTGCTAATCTGGCAAGGGAAAGAGCAGCCAATAGCTTGCTGCATTGGGGACTAGCCCCCGTGAGGTTGGTCACCATCACGGCCTGCTATTGGCTGCTCCTCCCGTCGCCTGATGTTTTGATCCAAGCGACATGGAGATGCAGCGGCGGCCGCGCAGGGATCTGGAACAACACAGGTGCCAAGGAGCGGGTAAGTATAATCCATACAAGGCAATGGTCGGATATTTTAGATATCGGATATCCCCTTGTTAATTCGAGATGGCAGGCTGACGTACCGTGACCAGAAGAGTGGTAGGATTAGTGCTACCCGGGATTGTGATAATGCAAAGGTGGGAGGTGGCAGGAGAAGGTGCTGGGAGTGTGGCCAGGAACTGTCCCCAATGGGGTGCTGTCCCCAACTAATTTAAAATTAGATCTATCTGCATTTTTGGGGCAAACCACATGAGAAAGCACCAAGTTATGCCCCAAGGTAGAAGATATGGACTTGGTTGGGCAGAGCCCTGTGGTTAAAGCAAATTGTAACAGGGTAGAGTTGGCCTGTCTAAAAGACACAGGATCGCAGGTTACAACTCTAGCCAATGTGGCATTTGAAACATACTTTTCACCTAGATTGTTTAAAGACAGCGCATCATGGGTAAACTTGAAAGCTCCCAATAACCTTCCTATTTAAGCCCTAGGGGTCATGCAAGCTGATATTGAGACCTGGGGTTGACTGGTGAAAGGAAAAGGAGTAGGGGTGGTACAGAGCACTATGGATTCTCAAGTGTCAGTAATTATTGGTATGGATGTGTTGCAAGACCTTGATGGACTCTTGGCTCAGGAATTGGGGCCGAAGAATTGGAACCTTATTACGGACAATCGTCCATCCCACCAAACCTTGCAGTAGGCCTTTACACAGTGCCGGGTAAAGGCAGAAGTGGAAGAAGTCATTGGGCGAATGGGCAGTGTGAGAATACCCTATTCCAGACCTTTGCAAGCGCAGGCAAGACATGAGTTGCTAGTTACACTGCCCGTGGGCACAGGTTTAAAGTTGCAGGGCACTACAGTAATGGAAGAGCCTGTACTCCAAATGGATGCCACCCGCCACTCACTTGAGTTCCTTCTTCCGCCATGAAGCAGACTTTGGACTTACTCAGACATTGGAGCATGAGATCCCAACTGGGAATGCTTATCTGAATACATTACCGACAGATTCCTCCATCCATGTACCAAGTGGTAAAGGCCATGCTAAAGTAGATGCAGGAGCTGCAGATCATCCAACCAAGTAAGAGCCCCTGGGCTTGCTCAATTGTACTAGTGAAGGAAAAGGATGTCATTCACAGATTTTGTGTGGATTATCAACATCTCAATGCTTGCATGGTGAAAGATGCCTATCCTCTCCCCTGCATTGAAGATTTGTTGGCCGCACTGGGGCGTGCGCAATACTTCTCTACTTTTGACTTGCCCATCGGGTAAGTTCGCGGCGGGCCCCATTCACTTTAATGGCAGGCGAACATGAAAAACCTTCAGATCATATTTGCAGCCACCAAATACTTACTAGAAGTGCACATATCATCCCACAAAATGCACAGTGACATACCAGAGGGGGATCGATGGCAAAGATTCCTACAAAAAATATGTATTTTTATCAGGGGCCATTTTTATGCATCTTAAAGGGAAACTGTCAAAAATGTGGCCTGTTGGAGCCTAGAAAAATGTTATTTTAGGCCACGGGAGTACAGGACCCAAAAATTATGAGTTAACCATACATAAAAAATCTATTGATTATGTGGCTGAAAGTATATTAGACGGTCATTGGATATTAATTTTACTGCAGGCCAGTACAAATACATGTCAAATACATATGTTTAAAAGAACAAAAAATATACAATTGGATTAAAAACATGGCTAACAAAATCCCCCCCTCTTGAAAAAACCCCAAATGATAATAGTTGAAATTCGATAACACGTAGTCGTCACAGGTGTTGAATTCCTCCGAGGTCCCAAACATTAGGCAGAAAAGGCCTGTTTTTACATTAGACAAGGACCATTGTTTGTTCTGTGTTGTGGAGGATATGTGTGGGCTGGCATGAGGAAATTCAATTTAACGTGGTTGTCACAGGTGTTGAATTCCTCTGAGATCCATGCCTAATTCATTTCTAGAAATGTGAGGTAGTCCACACTGTCGTGCGCTAGGCGAGTGTGCTTATCGGTCACGATCCCCCTGCTGCGCTAAAGGTCCTTTCAGACAGGACACTTGACGAGGGGCAAGCCAAGAGTTCCATGGCAAATTGTGTCAGCTCTGGCCACAAGTCTGCACACCAAGTACTCAAGGGGTTCCTCATTTCTCAGAGTGTCCACATCGGCCGTTAACTCAAAGTAGTTGGACACCTGTCGGTCTAGGCGTTCCCTGAGGCTGGATCCAGATGGCGGCTGTCGATGGGTTGGCTGCAAGAATGATCTCATATCCAAAGTGACCAACACATCTTCAAACGCCCTCTTCTTGCATGTGCTGTAGGATTTGTACCTGCAACTATTTCTCTGTGGGTGGAAATTCCTCTGCCAGCGCCCGCAACAGCAGAATGCAGCATCTCTCGAAGCAAGACCTGGAAATGATGTATTCTGACAGCCCTCTGTGATCGTGGTAACATGTCCGCCATTATGTGTTTGTACCGGGGTCTAAGTACGTTGCCACCCAGTACTGGTCCTTGCCTTTTATGCTTTTTATTTTTATTTATGGGGTCCCTCTTCAAAGAACTGAGCACTAAATTGGAAGCAGTGGAGCGGCCTGGCTCGTGCTCATCGCCCAGGAGAATGTCGTCCTCTGTCTCCTCCCCCATCCAAGGACAACACCAGGGATCCTAGAAAAGTTTAAAGCCTGCTCTTCTTGCTCCTCTTCCTCCTCCTCAGGCAAGCACCATCTGACTCCTCTTTAGACTCCTGCTGACTTGTCAGATGGAGTAGCCCCCCCCGGGGATTCATTCAGCATTGCCACTTCCTCATCTTCCTGCTCCTCGACGGCTTGATCAATGACACAACACAATGCACCAGAAAGAAGGCTTAAGGTACAATGTCACTGATGGCACCCTGGCTGCGACTGACCAGTTTGGTTATCTCATCAAATGGCCGCAGAAGTCTGCATGTGTCACGCATGAGCAGCCACTGGCACGGTGAAAAGAAACCAAGATTCTCAGAACCTTTCCTGCTGCAGAGTTCGTACAGGTAGTCATTAATTGCACGTTTCTGCTGGAGCAGACTATCAAGCATATACAGACATATATATATCAGACGTCTGACGGGCAAGTGGTATAGCCAGCTGAACATCAGCAAGGCAAACCATGGCCATGTAGGATCTTCTAAAATGGCCAGAGATTTTCCTGGCCTGCCGCAAGATGTCCTGGACCCCGGGGTATCTGGCAATGAATCGCTGCACGACTAAGTTCAGGACGTATGCAATGCATTGCACGTGTGTCATTTTGCCCTGTTTCAGCGCGTTCAGCAGGTTGGCACCGTTGTCGCACACCACTTTACAAATTGAGCGGGTTTAGCCACTGATAAGTCTGTGACTGCAGAGCTGAAAGCAGTGTGGGACCAATGTGGCTCTTGGTATCCAGGAACAACAGCCACAACACAACATGGCAATGTCCTACCGGGCATGTCGAGCAGGTTCTGGGGAGATTCGGGGGCGCAGCAGAAGAGGCAGTAGCAGTAGAAAAGGAGGTGTCAGACGAGGAGGAGAAGGAGGTTGGAGGAGGAGGAGGAGAAGAAGAGGCAGGCCTGCATGCAATCCGTGGTGGTAACACCAAATCCACATGGGAGCCACGGTTTACCTGCTTGACGGCCGTCAGAAGGTTCATCCAGTGGGCAGTAAAAGTTATGTACCTTCCCTCTTCGTGCTTGCTAGACCACATGTCTGTGGTCAGATGCATTTTGGCACCGACACGGTGGGACAAAGATATATTCACTTGCCGCTGAACGTGGCTATATAGCTCTGGGATGCCCTTCTGGGAGAAATATTTCCTTTCTGCTACCTTCCATTGCGGTGTGCCCATGGCCACAAATTTTCTAAAGCCTCCAAGTCCTCCGGTTTATATGTCAGTAGTTGGCGGGCTATCAGTCCCGACAAGCCAGCGGTCAGCCATTAGGGCAAGAGGGTTATCCTGCATCATCATCTTACACTCAAACATTTGGGCCATGGAAGCCTGCCTTCTGCCAGATGAACGCAACGACGGCATGGTGGAAGGTGGAATAGAGGACAAATGGGTGGAGAGAGGAGAAGAGGCAGGATGTGGAGTGTCGGGAGTGTGGCTTTGTGGGTTCTGATGGCGTTGCTTCCACTGGGCTCGGTAATGGTGGGCCACATGCCTTCTTAAGACTGTCATCTCTAGGTGAGTGTTGGGCTTACAGTGACTTATGCGTTGACAGCACAGGCTTCAGATGGCAACATTATTGTTAGCAGCTGATATGTTAAAAAAAGCCCACACTGCGGAGCCATGTGCTGGTATCCTAGGAGCGCCAGAAGTGACCGTGCATGGTGGATGGCTCACGCCAGATGCATTTGCAGTCTGCTTTTTGCCTACTAAGCTCTGCCTGCTTCTTGTCCTTCTCCTCCCTCTCTGCTGCTCCGTCTCTCCCTCTGAACTCCCCTCCTCTTCCTCTCTTGTGGGCACCCACGTGACGTCCATCGACACGTCATCATTGTCACCTTCACCACCACTGACATTTGAGATCTCCGAGTAGACTGCAACAGAGGGAACCTCTCTTCTTGGGCTGATCTGGGTCCTAGAACATTAAATGAGTAACATACCTAAACTCAAGAAAATGAAAGTTTTTCACGTGTTTCACGTTATTACTTCATCAGGAGGAGAGGCTTTCAGGGGTATTGGGGCATGATTTCAAGGGGACTGTGGCCTATCGCACACGTGATAACTCCGTCATTGCAGCCGCATTATCAGCGCATGACCAATCATTGCCTTCCACATGTATTCCACACCGTTCTCCTGAGTTCAACGCAAAGAAGGGCAACCTCCCACACCTCAGTAACATGGGTTGACATTGTCTATGTCTCATCTCAGCCGAAGCAGCGTGGCTGCGCACTTGGCCGCGAATTTACATGTAAAGGGGAGGAATTCATAAAAATGACTCTAATAATTATAAATCTATAGAAATCCATGCTAAAAGTCTATATTTTATTAATAAAGTGCATGAGTAATAAAGTGCTATTAAAAATAATAAATATTGATAAACCCATACTTAACGAGTATAAAAATGTGTATACTACAAATTAGCTAGTGAAAAAATAAATTTAATAAAGATGCTGCCCGCATTTAAAAAAAAAAAAAAAAAAAAAAAAATCACTGTCAAAAATACATGATACAGTCCTGATGAAAAGTTTAAGACGACTTGAAAAGTGGCAAAAAATCATATTTAGCATGGCTGGATCTTAACAAGGTTCCAAGTAGAGCTTAAACATGCAACAAGAATAAATGAGAGTGAGACATAACATTTTTTGAGCATTCAATTATTTGAAAATAAAAATTAAACTGAAACAGGCTGTTTTTCAGCTGATAAAAATTTTAGGACCACATGCTTTTAAAAGGCCAAATCTGTGCAAAGATGTGGATTCATTGTCATTTTCTGTCTGGTAGTCACACGTTGTGATGGCAAAGGCAAAAAAACTCTCCTTTTTTTAACGTGGTCAGGTTGTTGAACTGCATAAGCAGGGTCACTCACAGCGTGCCATTGCTGCTGAGGTGGGACGCAGTAAGACAGTCATTTAAGAATTTCTTAAATTCTTAAATGATCCTGAGGGTTATGGAACAAAAAAGTCAAGTGGAAGACCCAAAAAAATGTCATCAGCACTGAGCCGGAGGATCCAATTGGCTGTCCGTCAAGACACTGGACGATGCTCAACCCAAATTAAGGCCCTTACTGGTGCTGACTGCAGCCCCATAACCACCAGACGGCATCTGAGACTGAAGGGCTTCAAAAACAAAAAAAACATCTTCAAAGACCTTGTCTCCTTGAACGCCACAGAACTGCTCGTTTGGACTTTGCAAGAGAGAACCAAACATGGGACATTAAAAGGTTGAAGAAAGGTTTATTCTCTGATGAGAAAAAATGTAACCTTGATGGTCCTGATGGTTTCCAACGTTACTGGCATGACAAGCAGATCCCACCTGAGATGTTTTCTACGTGCCACAGTGGAGGGGGCGCCATAATGGTCTGGGGTGCTTTTTCCTTCAGTGGAACAATGGAGCTTCAGGAAGCGCAGTGGCGTCAAACGGCTGCTGGCTATGTCCAGATGTTGCAGAGAGCATTCCTCATGACTGAGGCCCCTCGTCTGTGTGGTAACGACTGGGTTTTTCAACAGGACAACGCTACAGTACACAATGCTCGCAGGACAAGGGACTTCTTCTAAGAGAATAACATCACTCTTTTGGCCCATCCTGCGTGTTCCCCTGATCTAAATCCAATTGAGAACCTTTGTAGATGGATAGCAAGGGAAGTTTACAAAAATGGACAACCGTTTCAGACAGTAGATGGCCTTCGTGCGGCCGTCTTCACCACTTGGAGAAATGTTCCTACTCACCTCATGGAAACGCTTGCATCAAGCATGCCAAAACAAATTTTTGAAGTGATAAACAATAACGGCGGAGCTACTCATTACTGAGTTCATGTTTGGAAGTTGGATTTCTATTTTGGGGTTTTCGGTTTTTTTGGAGGTGTGGTCCTAAACTTTTGATCAGCTGAAAAACAGCCTGTTTCAGTTTATTTCATTGTTTTCATTAAATTGAATGCTCAACATTTTTTTTTGTCTCACTCCCATTTCTTCTTGTTGCATGTTGAAGCTTGTTAAGATCCAGCCATGCTAAATATGTTTGTTTTTTTTTGCCATTTTTCAAGTGGTCTTAAACTTTTGATCAGGACTGTATATACACAAAAATTACACAGTGAATAATATAATTAATTAATACACAGTGAAAAACATAATTAATACTGTGAAAATGTGCTAAATGTACCAAAATTCATATATACATTTATACATGATCAGATTTAAAACAACTGCAGTAGGTGCTTTAAAAAAAAAAGGGGCATTTTTTGAAAAATCTCTTCCTTGTTTACAGTTATCATGAGTATTATGCTTTTCTTCTAATTTAGACGGCTCTTTTCACTCGGTTTCTCCGAAATTTCTAATTAGAACCACGGCATCTTTCACCACATTTTAAATTATCTGAAAAATCATGATATAAACCATTAAAATCACATAAAAACATATTTAAAAACAAATTTCCTAAATCCCCTAGTAACGCTATAGCTTCAGAGGAAGGCACTAAAACCCAGATTTTTATTAACGCCCTTGGATGCAATAGTTCCCAACCTAAAAATCTATTTAATTTCTATCTGAGCCAGCTTTTTACCTTTGTCTTCTCCTCTAGACCACAAATGAACCATATCAATGCCTTTAAACCACAGTAAATTTGGTGTTGCTATTATGGAAGATCTTGAAGTGTTTGGGAATTGTTTTCAAACTGTTTACATCATCTTCATCCTTCGCTTTTTCAATATCTCTCACATGTTCTCAGATTCTTTTTCTTAATTCTCGTGTCGTACGGACTGAATCGCAAAATGAAACTGGGTTCCCTCTTTTAAACTACTTTTGTAGGATATGCTATGATATATTGTAACCTAAGATGATGTTACCTGACATATGTTGTGATTTTGATGATTTATTCACATGCCTTTTCAGTTCACATCGAGGCGAGCACGGGGGCTGAAGGTGATACATACAAGGACATGCTTTCTTCTACACATATAGATGCCTGCGCCAATTAACATAGAATGCTCTGATCCACTATCATTGTATGACAACTGGATGATACAACTCAAGGTTTGATAACATTTCGATTGCTACCAACATGAAGTGTTGGAAAGATTATTGGAATTGTTTAAATTAGTGGTCGTGCTTTGCCTTGGAGGCAGGGGTCTTGGATTCTGCTGAGACATTTCTACAGTGACCAGATCTAGATAAATTTGTCACACCCATGGCACAAGAGGTGTAATAATGGTTATATTAAATAGGGGTGTGAAAGGGATGGACCCATCACCAGGGATAGGGGTAGAGGTTATCCCGATCCACATAAACCCTTGAGTGAATGGTAATGAGGCACCGATAGCCCCTACATCCGGGACAGAAGTAACTGTATGATGGGACTTAATATGCGGTCCTATAGTGCGTATGTTGGGTTGGTCACATTAAACATAGTAGTTCATGTTTAGTATGAGGCCTCTCAGCGGACTCCCAGTCTTCCCTCATATTATTATGTCAAGTTTGACAGATCTCTTCAGAGGACGGACCTTACTTTATTAGCTGGTAGATCTTATAAATACCCATGATTTACTAACCGGTGCTCCATGAACGATGGAGCTTTAAAATACAGTTTATTGCAATAATGTATGGCATATTGACTTAAACAGTGGGCAGTAGCCAATGGGATCATGTCCTGTAGCGCATACTATAGATTGAGGCCAGCCTCTGGCAAGCAATGATTATACCTCCCGTTTGCCAATACACTTTATATGAGAGGAGATGGTAGCTAGCCAACGGGAAGCTCCGATTGTCTTGTGGCCGGAAGTTCCTCAGCGCTATTACCGGAAACACCGCCAGCGCTGGAGCTGAAAACTCGAACTGCATGTGTGGAGGAGACGGCGGCAGGCGCACCATGTGCTACGGGACGCCGCCCATTAGCAGGCACTTGTATGATCCCCTTCAGCCTCAGGTAAGTGGTAGATTGAATGAATGTCTCACAGTAATGCATATTGATTATGTCACCCCTTTAGGATATGTGGGTT
This sequence comes from Bufo gargarizans, assembly GCF_014858855.1. NCBI lineage: Eukaryota > Metazoa > Chordata > Amphibia > Anura > Bufonidae > Bufo > Bufo gargarizans. The sequence goes on along the minus strand of NC_058080.1, from coordinate 27,081,399 downwards.
GAGTCAAAATGTGGGAGGGGCTGGCACTTTAGGGGTGGACCTCCCACCCAATCAGATTTAGATGACATGTATATATTTTGTTCATTGATGTATCACACTGAGCTTGATAAAGACTGATTTTCGTTGAAACGTCACACGCTGGTTGAGCAATAAATGAAGCTGGAGTCCTGCGTTTATTTTTACAATCTCTGCAACTCAGGGGAAGGGTGGAAGTAGTATACATGTGAAAGGCAATGATTGGTCATGCACCAATAATGCGGCCATGATGACGGAGTTATCACGTGCGCAGTTTGTGATAGGCCACATTCCCTTTAAAATAATGCCCGGATATCCCTGAAAAGCCTCTCCTCCTGATGAAGCAATAACGCGAAACATGCGTAGAGGGGACGTCTTTACTTTCATTTTCTTCAGTTTAGGTATGTTACTCATTGGAACGTTCTAGTACCAGTGTAAATGTTTATATTTTTTATTATGCATTAGCACTTTGGGGTGGATAGATTAGGAGCAAGGGATAGCTTTAGAGGTGGCTTTGCAGCGCCCCCCCCCCTTTTTCCCAGACTTATCCCCTCCCACTGCTAATAGGATATAGATACATGAGGAGGTTTTCTCTGATCCCATAGCATCTGATTGAGACTATTGGTGAAAACAGGCCCACAATATAAGAAATGTAGGGAAATATCCTTATTTAAAAATTAGCTTTTATACGATATGCATTAAAATATACACCTAAGGATGTATCACAAGACAAAACATGTAATCAAGGGGTTCTATGGTGTCGACCCCACTGCTGGCAGAAAAGAAAAGGCACTCATTTACACTAATGCGCCTGTAAGTGCGCTAAAGTGTTACCCAGCCAACACACACAAACGACATATATTGAGGTTCAATGATAGGTACCCCACTTCTGGTTGAACAAGGATAAATGTTACTGCTGCGCCACTGTGGACGCAAGCAGTCTTACCTTACCGACCAGGTGACTAGGATCAGCGCAACAGGGGACCAGGCCTGATGGAAGGGAGTGTAGACAGGAGATGTAGTCATGAAAATATCAATGCTGTGCCCTATATCACCCTATATTCTTGGTAGGAATAGGGGCCTATTTTCATGCTACCTGTCTATACAGAGCACTCGCCCTAAGAAGGGCGACCCCGTCCGGATGCCTGTCCCTAGTTTGGACCTGAACCCTAGAATACAAAACAAAACAAAAATAGATACTGTAGTGACTACAAGCCTCCCGACGTGGCACGTTTCTGTCGTGTCGACTCCTCAGGGGGATTTAGAACATGTAGAGACAAAAAAGCAAAGAACCGGGCTATGACCACAGGTAACAGGTGAGTATACACTGCGGTTATGCGGTTACATGAAATACTAGACTAACACAATAATGATAGAGGTCAAAGTCTAGGGGCAGGCATCCGTGGTGCTGGATCGCCATGCTGCAGAGGAATGGATGCTTCTCCGCTTCCTAGTGTGAGAGGATATGGTGGTCCTCAGTACGGTGGTGTCCCTGTCATTAAGGGGGTTCCTCAACCTATACCAGCCACCCTGACACATACCTTAGTGGGGTTTAAATACATCACCAGCGCGCCTCTTCCTGTGAGACCGTCTTGTCAGCACCTGCGTCGGCGTGTGACGTCACGCGCATGCGCCACGACGCACAGCACGCCGCTGCCTATGCCACATGATTGCGGCGACCAATCAGATCCGGAGGCGGAGAGGGATGGCGGTTACCTTGGAGAATATGTCAACAGGAAGTAACCTCACAGTACGTCCCCTGATGGAGGCGTCCGTGACAACGCTACGATATAGAGTCGCAGCAAAATAAGGCCGATATTTCTTGCACGATACCAGCGACATGAATACAATAAAGAGAACTGGACACGAAACCAAGCATTTTACAAGTATTTTGGAGTAGAAAGATGTCTCATATATTTGCATATTATCCTAGAGGAGAAAATGCCATCATTAATGTAGGCACAGACTCCAATAGAGGAGAATATAAATTGCCATCACCACTGTGGGCATAATCTCTATTATTGGAGAGATTACCCCACACATTTATATAAAGCACCCAAAATCCAGCCTTTCATTTAGGCCTAGGGGTGCAGATGTTTTGAGTTGAAAAATCCATCGAGATTCTTGTTGCAGCAGACACCTGTCCCAATTGCCCCCTCTCACCGGCGGTTTGACCAGGTCAAAACCCAGAAATTTCAAGGAGGCTTTACCATTGTGTACAGTGTGTACATGTTTCGAGATTGGGGTATCTCGTTTATGAGAGATATCCCCCAAATACTCCCCTATCCGCCTCCTAAATTCACGTATTGTTTTACCAACATATTCAATCCCACATTCACACCGGATCCGATATATGACCCCTCTGGATTTGCAATTAATGAAATGTGGGATTGAATATGTTTTGTTGGTGACATTGCTCACAAACGACTTGGTGACGTCTATGCGTTTGCATGCAATACAGTTCCCACATCTATAGCATCCCACACTCCTAGATCGCAACCAGGTGGTTTTGGTGCGACCAGGTGCGTAGTGACTGTGTACTAACTTATCGCGTATGTTCGATCCTCTACGGTAAGTGATTTGTGGTTGGTCACCCAGGACGTCTTGTAGGTCAGGATCCATTTTGAGAATTTGCCAATGGCGTCCTAAAATCTGCCTCACTTGTTTGGACCCCCTATCGAAATTGGCAATCATTCTCATGACCCAAATTCATCATTTCCGCTGATGAATTTGCCTTTCTCTTCCCTCTGCATCCTCGGAAATCTACCTTCTATAGTCTCCCCAAGGTGCACAAGGGGGTCAGTCCCCTAAAGGGGAGACCCATTGTATCGGGGGTGGACAATCTTAACCAGAATCTGGGTATCTATATTGACCGGGTATTGGCACCGTTTGTCACGGCTCTCCCCTCCCATGTCAGAGACACCACTGACCTCATCAAGCGTATTGAGGGGCTGACATTGGAGGAGACATGTCTTCTTTCCAGTATTGACGTTGAGGCCCTTTATTCATCTATACCACACAATTTGGGTCTCAACGCAGTAGAACACTTTCTCCGATCACGGGGTTGTCAGTATCGCGCCCACAGCCAATTTGTCCTGCGTCTGCTTGAGTTTACGCTTACACGTAATTTTTTCACCTTCGATGGGAGGACCTACCACCAGCTCAGGGGTACAGCGATGGTGAGCCCCTGTGCCCCATCGTATGCCAACCTATTCCTGGGCTGGTGGGAGGAGACCATCGTATTTAAGGAGGATGAAGCTCTGGACACCTACGAGATTGGTCTGTGGGCGCGATACATCGACGACATTTTCATTCTCTGGAATGGTGATCGGGGGACTTTTGAAGCCTTTGTCCAGCATCTTAATCCTAACAATATTGGTATGTGCTTCACTAGTGAGTAGGGATGAGCGAACTCGAACTGTATAGTTCGGGTTCGTACCGAATTTTGGGGTGTCCGTGACACGGACCCGAACCCGGACATTTTCGTAAAAGTCCGGGTTCGGGTTCGGTGTTCGTCGCTTTCTTCGCGCTTTTGTGACGCTTTCTTGGCGCTTTTTGAAAGGCTGCAAAGCAGCCAATCAACAAGCGTCATACTACTTGCCCCAAGAGGCCATCACAGCCATGCCTACTATTGGCATGGCTGTGATTGGCCAGAGCACCATGTGACCCAGCCTCTATTTAAGCTGGAGTCACATAGCGCCGCCCGTCACTCTGCTCTGATTAGCGTAGGGAGAGGTTGCGGCTGCGACAGTAGGGCGAGATTAGGCAGATTAACTCCTCCAAAGGACTTGATTAACTGATCGATCTGCAGCTGTGGATCATTGAGCTGCTGATCCTCAATTGCTCACTGTTTTTAGGCTGCACAGACCGTTTGTCAGTCACATTTTTCTGGGGTGATCGGCGGCCATTTTGTGTCTTGTGGTGCGCCAGCACAAGCTGCGACCAAGTGCATTTAACCCTCAATGGTGTGGTTGTTTTTTGGCTAAAGCCTACATCAGGGTGAAGCTGTCACACCAAGTGCATTTAACCAGCAATAGTCTGTTCATTTTTTGGCCATATACAAAATCAGGGGCAAGCTGCGCCTGTCACCAAGTGCATTTAACCCTCAATGGTGTGGTTGTTTTTTGGCTAAAGCCTACATCAGGGTGAAGCTGTCACACCAAGTGCATTTAACCAGCAATAGTCTGTTCATTTTTTGGCCATATACTAAATCAGGGGCAAGCTGCGCCTGTCACCAAGTGCATTTAACCCTCAATGGTGTGGTTGTTTTTTGGCTAAAGCCTACATCAGGGTGAAGCTGTCACACCAAGTGCATTTAACCAGCAATAGTCTGTTTATTTTTTGGCCATATCCCAGTCTAATTCTGTCACTAAATCCATACCGGTCACCCAGCGCCTAAATACTAGGCCTCAAATTTATATCCAGCTAAATCTGTCCCTAGTGCTGTAGCTGGGCGAGTTATTTAGTGTCCGTTCAAGCACATTTCTTGTTCTGGGTTGAAATACAATTCCCAATTTAGCAATTTCATAATTTAGTGGTTTCTGCTATATCAGAGCTATTTGAAATCTATCCCTAAAAGGGTATATAATATTCAAGGTGCACATTGGGTCATTCAGAATAACTTCACACACACCCGCTACTGTGTATTTCCAAGTCTAATTCTGGCACTAAACCCATACCTGTCACCCAGCGCCTAAATACTAGGCCTCAAATTTATATCCAGCTAAATCTGTCCCTAGTGCTGTAGCTGGGCGAGTTATTTAGTGTCCGTTCAAGCACATTTCTTGTTCTGGGTTGAAATACAATTCCCAATTTAGCAATTTCATAATTTAGTAGTTTCTGCTATATCAGAGCTATTTGAAATCTATCCCTAAAAGGGTATATAATATTCAAGGTGCACATTGGGTCATTCAGAATAACTTCACACACACCCGCTACTGTGTATTTCCAAGTCTAATTCTGGCACTAAACCCATACCTGTCACCCAGCGCCTAAATACTAGGCCTCAAATTTATATCCCGCTAAATCTGTCCTTAGTGCTGTAGCTGGGCGAGTTATTTAGTGTCCGTTCAAGCACATTTCTTGTTCTGGGTTGAAATACAATTCCCAATTTAGCAATTTCATAATTTAGTGGTTTCTGCTATATCAGAGCTATTTGAAATCTATCCCTAAAAGGGTATATAATATTCAAGGTGCACATTGGGTCATTCAGAATAACTTCACACACACCCGCTACTGTGTATTTCCAAGTCTAATTCTGGCACTAAACCCATACCTGTCACCCAGCGCCTAAATACTAGGCCTCAAATTGATATCCCGCTAAATCTCTCGTTACCGCTGTCGCTGGGAAAGTTATTTAGTGTCCGTCAAAGCACATTTTTTGTTCTGGGTTGAAATACAATTCCCAATTTAGCAATTTCATAATTTAGTCGTTTCTGCTATATCAGAGCTATTTGAAATCTATCCCTAAAAGGGTAGATCATATTGAAGGTGCACATAGGGTCATTCAGAATAACTTCACACACACGCTTCTGTGCATTTCCAAGTCTAATTCTGTCACTAAACCCATACCGGTCACCCAGCGCCTAAATACTAGGCCTCAAATTTATATCCCGCTGAATTTGAATACAATACATTGGGCCAAATAATATATTTGTTGTTGTGGTGAACCATAACAATGAGAAAAACATCTAGTAAGGGACGCGGACGTGGACATGGTCGTGGTGGTGTTAGTGGACCCTCTGGTGCTGGGAGAGGACGTGGCCGTTCTGCCACATCCACACGTCCTAGTGTACCAACTACCTCAGGTCCCAGTAGCCGCCAGAATTTACAGCGATATATGGTGGGGCCCAATGCCGTTCTAAGGATGGTAAGGCCTGAGCAGGTACAGGCATTAGTCAATTGGGTGGCCGACAGTGGATCCAGCACGTTCACATTATCTCCCACCCAGTCTTCTGCAGAAAGCGCACAGATGGCGCCTGAAAACCAACCCCATCAGTCTGTCACATCACCCCCATGCATACCAGGGAAACTGTCTCAGCCTCAAGTTATGCAGCAGTCTCTTATGCTGTTTGAAGACTCCGCTGGCAGGGTTTCCCAAGGGCATCCACCTAGCCCTTCCCCAGCGGTGAAAGACATAGAATGCACTGACGCACAACCACTTATGTTTCCTGATGATGAGGACATGGGAATACCACCTCAGCATGTCTCTGATGATGACGAAACACAGGTGCCAACTGCTGCGTCTTTCTGCAGTGTGCAGACTGAACAGGAGGTCAGGGATCAAGACTGGGTGGAAGACGATGCAGGGGACGATGAGGTCCTAGACCCCACATGGAATGAAGGTCGTGCCACTGACTTTCACAGTTCGGAGGAAGAGGCAGTGGTGAGACCGAGCCAACAGCGTAGCAAAAGAGGGAGCAGTGGGCAAAAGCAGAACACCTGCCGCCAAGAGACTCCGCCTGCTACTGACCGCCGCCATCTGGGACCGAGCACCCCAAAGGCAGCTTCAAGGAGTTCCCTGGCATGGCACTTCTTCAAACAATGTGCTGACGACAAGACCCGAGTGGTTTGCACGCTGTGCCATCAGAGCCTGAAGCGAGGCATTAACGTTCTGAACCTGAGCACAACCTGCATGACCAGGCACCTGCATGCAAAGCATGAACTGCAGTGGAGTAAACACCTTAAAACCAAGGAAGTCACTCAGGCTCCCCCTGCTACCTCTTCTGCTGCTGCCGCCTCGGCCTATTCTGCTGCTGCCGCCTCGGCCTCTTCCTCCGCCTCTGGAGGAACGTTGGCACCTGCCGCCCAGCAAACAGGGGATGTACCACCAACACCACCACCACCACCTCCGTCACCAAGCGTCTCAACCATGTCACACGCCAGCGTTCAGCTCTCCATCTCACAAACATTTGATAGAAAGCGTAAATTCCCACCTAGCCACCCTCGATCCCTGGCCCTGAATGCCAGCATGTCTAAACTACTGGCCTATGAAATGCTGTCATTTAGGCTGGTGGACACAGACAGCTTCAAACAGCTCATGTCGCTTGCTGTCCCACAGTATGTTGTTCCCAGCCGGCACTACTTCTCCAAGAGAGCCGTGCCTTCCCTGCACAACCAAGTATCCGATAAAATCAAGTGTGCACTGCGCAACGCCATCTGTGGCAAGGTCCACCTAACCACAGATACGTGGACCAGTAAGCACGGCCAGGGACGCTATATCTCCCTAACTGCACACTGGGTAAATGTAGTGGCAGCTGGGCCCCAGGCGGAGAGCTGTTTGGCGCACGTCCTTCCGCCGCCAAGGATCGCAGGGCAACATTCTTTGCCTCCTGTTGCCACCTCCTCCTTCTCGGCTTCCTCCTCCTCTTCTTCCACCTGCTCATCCAGTCAGCCACACACCTTCACCACCAACTTCAGCACAGCCCGGGGTAAACGTCAGCAGGCCATTCTGAAACTCATATGTTTGGGGGACAGGCCCCACACCGCACAGGAGTTGTGGCGGGGTATAGAACAACAGACCGACGAGTGGTTGCTGCCGGTGAGCCTCAAGCCCGGCCTGGTGGTGTGTGATAATGGGCGAAATCTCGTTGCAGCTCTGGGACTAGCCAATTTGACGCACATCCCTTGCTTGGCGCATGTGCTGAATTTGGTGGTGCAGAAGTTCATTCACAACTACCCCGACATGTCAGAGCTGCTGCATAAAGTGCGGGCCGTCTGTTCGCGCTTCCGGCGTTCACATCCTGCTGCTGCTCGCCTGTCTGCGCTACAGCGTAACTTCGGCCTTCCCGCTCACCGCCTCATATGCGACGTGCCCACCAGGTGGAACTCCACCTTGCACATGCTGGACAGACTGTGCGAGCAGCAGCAGGCCATAGTGGAGTTTCAGCTGCAGCACGCACGGGTCAGTCGCACTACAGAACAGCACCACTTCACCACCAATGACTGGGCCTCCATGCGAGACCTGTGTGCCCTGTTGCGCTGTTTCGAGTACTCCACCAACATGGCCAGTGGCGATGACACCGTTATCAGCGTTACAATACCACTTCTATGTCTCCTTGAGAAAACACTTAGGGCGATGATGGAAGAGGAGGTGGCCCAGGAGGAGGAGGAGGAGGAGGAAGAGGGGTCATTTTTAGCACTTTCAGGCCAGTCTCTTCGAAGTGACTCAGAGGGAGGTTTTTGGCAACAGCAGAGGCCAGGTACAAATGTGGCCAGCCAGGGCCCACTACTGGAGGACGAGGAGGACGAGGATGAGGAGGAGGTGGAGGAGGATGAGGATGAAGCATGGTCACAGCGGGGTGGCACCCAACGCAGCTCGGGTCCATCACTGGTGCGTGGCTGGGGGGAAAGGCAGGACGATGACGATACGCCTCCCACAGAGGACAGCTTGTCCTTACCCCTGGGCAGCCTGGCACACATGAGCGACTACATGCTGCAGTGCCTGCGCAACGACAGCAGAGTTGCCCACATTTTAACCTGTGCGGACTACTGGGTTGCCACCCTGCTGGATCCACGCTACAAAGACAATGTGCCCACCTTACTTCCTGCACTGGAGCGTGATAGGAAGATGCGCGAGTACAAGCGCACGTTGGTAGACGCGCTACTGAGAGCATTCCCAAATGTCACAGGGGAACAAGTGGAAGCCCAAGGCCAAGGCAGAGGAGGAGCAAGAGGTCGCCAAGGCAGCTGTGTCACGGCCAGCTCCTCTGAGGGCAGGGTTAGCATGGCAGAGATGTGGAAAACTTTTGTCAACACGCCACAGCTAACTGCACCACCACCTGATACGCAACGTGTTAGCAGGAGGCAACATTTCACTAACATGGTGGAACAGTACGTGTGCACACCCCTCCACGTACTGACTGATGGTTCGGCCCCATTCAACTTCTGGGTCTCTAAATTGTCCACGTGGCCAGAGCTAGCCTTTTATGCCTTGGAGGTGCTGGCCTGCCCGGCAGCCAGCGTTTTGTCTGAACGTGTATTCAGCACGGCAGGGGGCGTCATTACAGACAAACGCAGCCGCCTGTCTACAGCCAATGTGGACAAGCTGACGTTCATAAAAATGAACCAGGCATGGATCCCACAGGACCTGTCCGTCCCTTGTCCAGATTAGACATTAACTACCTCCCCATAACCATATATTATTGGACTCCAGGGCACTTCCTCATTCAATCCTATTTTTATTTTCATTTTACCATTATATTGCGAGGCTACCCAAAGTTGAATGAACCTCTCCTCTGCCTGTGTGCTAGGCCTAAATATATGCCAATGGACTGTTGCAGTGGTGGGTGACGTGAAGCCTCATTCTCTGCTATGACATGCAGACTAATTCTCTGCTGACATGAAGACAGATTCTCTGTTACGGGACCTCCCTCCTCTGCCTGGGTGCTGGGCCTAAATATATGCCAATGGACTGTTGCAGTGGTGGCTGACGTGAAGCCTCATTCTCTGCTATGACATGCAGACTAATTCTCTGCTGACATGAAGACAGATTCTCTGTTACGGGACCTCCCTCCTCTGCCTGGGTGCTGGGCCTAAATATATGCCAATGGACTGTTGCAGTGGTGGGTGACGTGAAGCCTCATTCTCTGCTATGACATGCAGACTAATTCTCTGCTGACATGAAGACAGATTCTCTGTTACGGGACCTCTCTCCTCTGCCTGGGTGCCGGGGCCTAAATATATGCCAATGGACTGTTGCAGTGGTGGGTGACGTGAAGCCTCATTCTCTGCTATGACATGCAGACTGATTCTCTGCTGTCATGAAGCCAGATTGTCTGTTACGGGACCTCTCTGCTCTGCCTGGGTGCTGGGCCTAAATTTATGACAATGGACTGTTGCAGTGGTGGCTGACGTGAAGCCTCATTCTCTGCTATGACATGCAGACTGATTCTCTGCTGACATGAAGCCAGATCCTCTTTTACGGGACCTCTCTCCTCTGCCTGGGTGCTGGGCCTAAATTTATGACAATGGACTGTTGCAGTGGTGGCTGACGTGAAGCCTCATTCTCTGCTATGACATGCAGACTGATTCTCTGCTGACATGAAGCCAGATCCTCTGTTACGGGACCTTTCTCCTCTGCCTGGGTTCTGGGCCTAAATTTATGAAAATTGACTCTTACAGTGGTGGGTGACGTGAAGCCTGATTCTCTGCTATGATATGAAGACTGATTCTCTGCTGACATGAAGCCAGATTGTCTGTTACGGGACCTTTCTCCTCTGCCTGGGTTCTGGGCCTAAATTTATGAAAATTGACTCTTACAGTGGTGGGTGACGTGAAGCCTGATTCTCTGCTATGATATGAAGACTGATTCTCTGCTGACATGAAGCCAGATCCTCTTTTACGGGACCTCTCTCCTCTGCCTGGGTGCTGGGCCTAAATTTATGACAATGGACTGTTGCAGTGGTGGCTGACGTGAAGCCTCATTCTCTGCTATGACATGCAGACTGATTCTCTGCTGACATGAAGCCAGATCCTCTGTTACGGGACCTCTCTCCTCTGCCTGGGTGCTGGGCCTAAATTTATGACAATGGACTGTTGCAGTGGTGGCTGACGTGAAGCCTGATTCTCTGCTATGACATGCAGACTGATTCTCTGCTGTCATGAAGCCAGATTGTCTGTTACGGGACCTCTCTGCTCTGCCTGTGTGCTAGGCCTAAATATATGCCAATGGACTGTTGCAGTGGTGGGTGACGTGAAGCCTGATTCTCTGCTATGATATGAAGACTGATTCTCTGCTGACATGAAGCCAGATTGTCTGTTACGGGACCTTTCTCCTCTGCCTGGGTTCTGGGCCTAAATTTATGAAAATTGACTCTTACAGTGGTGGGTGACGTGAAGCCTGATTCTCTGCTATGATATGAAGACTGATTCTCTGCTGACATGAAGCCAGATTGTCTGTTACGGGACCTTTCTCCTCTGCCTGGGTTCTGGGCCTAAATTTATGAAAATTGACTCTTACAGTGGTGGGTGACGTGAAGCCTGATTCTCTGCTATGATATGAAGACTGATTCTCTGCTGACATGAAGCCAGATTCTCTGTTACGGGACCTCTCTCCTCTGCCTGGGTGCTGGGCCTAAATTTATGACAATGGACTGTTGCAGTGGTGGCTGACGTGAAGCCTGATTCTCTGCTATGACATGCAGACTGATTCTCTGCTGACATGAAGCCAGATCCTCTGTTACGGGACCTCTCTCCTCTGCCTGTGTGTGTGCTGGGCCTAAATATATGCCAATGGACTGTTGCAGTGGTGGCTGACGTGAAGCCTCATTCTCTGCTATGACATGCAGACTGATTCTCTGCTGACATGAAGCCAGATTCTCTGTTACGGGACCTCTCTCCTCTGCCTGGGTGCTGGGTAGTGTTGAGCGCGAATATTCGAAAAGCAAATTTTTTTCGCGAATATCGCAACTTCGCGATTTCGCGAATATTTCGAATATAGTGCTATATATTCGTAAAAACGAATATTCGTTTTTTGTTTTTTCCCCCCCCCCCACAAAATTACAGTACACATATAATTGATTGTTTCCCAAAGGTCCAACAGCTCAGATCTTACTCACATTGCCTAGAAAGTGATTGAGGCGCGAATCTTCGTAAGGCGATTTTATTAGCGCACATGCGAATATCGGCACGTCCCAGAACAGAGGCAAAGGGCTTTGCATTCATACATTAGTGAATTGAGTTGCGAATCTTCGTAAGGCGATTTTATTAGCGCACATGCGAATATCTACACTTGTCCCAGAACAGAGGCAAAGGGCTTTGCATTTATACATTAGTGATTGAATTGAGCTGCGAATCTTCGTAAGGCGATTTTATTAACGCAAATGCAAATATCTACACTTGTCCCCAGAACAGAGAGGCAAAGGCCTGTGCATTCATATAGTATAGCACCATATTCGCGAATACGTAGAACTTCGTAAAATTCGATTTACGAATATTCGTATTTTTTATTTTACTTTCCACCTTACAGATTACATTGATCTGTACTCTGTCAACTACTGTCATCACCCCCCACTGTATCTCGATTGATTCCCAAAAGTCTCACATTCCCTAGAAAGTGATTGAGGTGCGAATCTTCGTAAGGCGATTTTATTAGCGCACATGCGAATATCTACACTTGTCCCAGAACAGAGGCAAAGGGCATTGCATTCATACATTAGTGATTGAATTGAGTTGCGAATCTTCGTAAGGCGATTTCATTAGCGCACATGTGAATTTTGCATAGCATATGTATTATGCGATGCGAAAATTCGAATTATCGCATATGCGAAATAATAACGAATTTGAATAATCGCGAATATTTTACGAATATTCTTTCGAATATTCACAAAATTTCGCGAATTCGAATATGGGACATGCCGCTCAACACTAGTGCTGGGCCTAAATTTATGACAATGGACTGTTGCAGTGGTGGGTGACGTGAAGCCTGATTCTCTGCTATGACATGCAGACTGATTCTCTGCTGACATGAAGCCAGATTCTCTGTTACGGGACCTCTCTCCTCTGCCTGTGTGTGTGCTGGGCCTAAATATATGCCAATGGACTGTTGCAGTGGTGGCTGACGTGAAGCCTCATTCTCTGCTATGACATGCAGACTGATTCTCTGCTGACATGAAGCCAGATTCTCTGTTACGGGACCTCTCTCCTCTGCCTGTGTGTGTGCTGGGCCTAAATATATGCCAATGGACTGTTGCAGTGGTGGCTGACGTGAAGCCTCATTCTCTGCTATGACATGCAGACTAATTCTCTGCTGACATGAAGACAGATTCTCTGTTACGGGACCTCCCTCCTCTGCCTGGGTGCTGGGCCTAAATATATGCCAATGGACTGTTGCAGTGGTGGCTGACGTGAAGCCTCATTCTCTGCTATGACATGCAGACTAATTCTCTGCTGACATGAAGACAGATTCTCTGTTACGGGACCTCTCTCCTCTGCCTGGGTGCCGGGGCCTAAATATCTGAGAATGGACTGTTCCAGTGGTGGGTGACGGGAAGCCAGATTCTCTGCTATGGAACCTCTCTCCAATTGATTTTGGTTAATTTTTATTTATTTAATTTTTATTTTAATTCATTTCCCTATCCACATTTGTTTGCAGGGGATTTACCTACATGTTGCTGCCTTTTGCAGCCCTCTAGCTCTTTCCTGGGCTGTTTTACAGCCTTTTTAGTGCCGAAAAGTTCGGGTCCCCATTGACTTCAATGGGGTTCGGGTTCGGGACGAAGTTCGGATCGGGTTCGGATCCCGAACCCGAACATTTCCGGGATGTTCGGCCGAACTTCTCGAACCCGAACATCCAGGTGTTCGCTCAACTCTACTAGTGAGTCCCACCCCACCACTCTACCATTCCTTGATATAAAAATCTCCAAGAACGGGAGGGGGGAACTAGACACTTCTATTTATAGGAAGGCCACCTCTACGAATTCCCTCCTGAGATGGGAGAGCAACCACCCTCTCCCACTCAGGACAGGAATTCCTAGAGGCCAATACCTGCGTCTTAGAAGAAATTGCTCTGACAAACGTGATTTTGTCATTCAAGCAGCGGATATGAGGAGTAGATTTTTGTCCAGGGGATACCCTGATCATGTTTTGAGATCGGCATACCAGACAGCCCTGTCCCGACCAAGAGGCCCATTGCTCACTCCTAATCAAACATCTGTTCCACCAACTAGGGTCATGAGAATGATTGCCAATTTCGATAGGGGGTCCAAACAAGTGAGGCAGATTTTAGGACGCCATTGGCAAATTCTCAAAATGGATCCTGACCTACAAGACGTCCTGGGTGACCAACCACAAATCACTTACCGTAGAGGATCGAACATACGCGATAAGTTAGTACACAGTCACTACGCACCTGGTCGCACCAAAACCACCTGGTTGCGATCTAGGAGTGTGGGATGCTATAGATGTGGGAACTGTATTGCATGCAAACGCATAGACGTCACCAAGTCGTTTGTGAGCAATGTCACCAACAAAACATATTCAATCCCACATTTCATTAATTGCAAATCCAGAGGGGTCATATATCGGATCCGGTGTGAATGTGGGATTGAATATGTTGGTAAAACAATACGTGAATTTAGGAGGCGGATAGGGGAGCATTTGGGGGATATCTCTCATAAACGAGATACCCCAATCTCGAAACATGTACACACTGTACACAATGGTAAAGCCTCCTTGAAATTTCTGGGTTTTGACCTGGTCAAACCGCCGGTGAGAGGGGGCAATTGGGACAGGTGTCTGCTGCAACAAGAATCTCGATGGATTTTTCAACTCAAAACATCTGCACCCCTAGGCCTAAATGAAAGGCTGGATTTTGGGTGCTTTATATAAATGTGTGGGGTAATCTCTCCAATAATAGAGATTATGCCCACAGTGGTGATGGCAATTTATATTCTCCTCTATTGGAGTCTGTGCCTACATCAATGATGGCATTTTCTCCTCTAGGATAATATGCAAATATATGAGACATCTTTCTACTCCAAAATACTTGTAAAATGCTTGGTTTCGTGTCCAGTTCTCTTTATTGTATTCATGTCGCTGGTATCGTGCAAGAAATATCGGCCTTATTTTGCTGCGACTCTATATCGTAGCGTTGTCACGGACGCCTCCATCAGGGGACGTACTGTGAGGTTACTTCCTGTTGACATATTCTCCAAGGTAACCGCCATCCCTCACCGCCTCCGGATCTGATTGGTCGCCGCAATCATGTGGCATAGGCAGCGGCGTGCTGTGCGTCGTGGCGCATGCGCGTGACGTCACACGCCGACGCAGGTGCTGACAAGGCGGTCTCACAGGAAGAGGCGCGCTGGTGATGTATTTAAACCCCACTAAGGTATGTGTCAGGGTGGCTGGTATAGGTTGAGGAACCCCCTTAATGACAGGGACACCACCGTACTGAGGACCACCATATCCTCTCACACTAGGAAGCGGAGAAGCATCCATTCCTCTGCAGCATGGCGATCCAGCACCACGGATGCCTGCCCCTAGACTTTGACCTCTATCATTATTGTGTTAGTCTAGTATTTCATGTAACCGCATAACCGCAGTGTATACTCACCTGTTAACTGTGGTCATAGCCCGGTTCTTTGCTTTTTTGTCTCTACATGTTCTAAATCCCCCTGAGGAGTCGACACGACAGAAACGTGCCACGTCGGGAGGCTTGTAGTCACTACTAGGGATGAGCGAACTCGAACTGTATAGTTCGGGTTCGTACCGAATTTTGGGGTGTCCGTGACACGGACCCGAACCCGGACATTTTCGTAAAAGTCCGGGTTCGGGTTCGGTGTTCGTCGCTTTCTTGGCGCTTTTGTGACGCTTTCTTGGCGCTTTTTGAAAGGCTGCAAAGCAGCCAATCAACAAGCGTCATACTACTTGCCCCAAGAGGCCATCACAGCCATGCCTACTATTGGCATGGCTGTGATTGGCCAGAGCACCATGTGACCCAGCCTCTATTTAAGCTGGAGTCACATAGCGCCGCCCGTCACTCTGCTCTGATTAGCGTAGGGAGAGGTTGCGGCTGCGACAGTAGGGCGAGATTAGGCAGATTAACTCCTCCAAAGGACTTGATTAACTGATCGATCTGCAGCTGTGGATCATTGAGCTGCTGATCCTCAATTGCTCACTGTTTTTAGGCTGCACAGACCGTTTGTCAGTCTCATTTTTCTGGGGTGATCGGCGGCCATTTTGTGTCTTGTGGTGCGCCAGCACAAGCTGCGACCAAGTGCATTTAACCCTCAATGGTGTGGTTGTTTTTTGGCTAAAGCCTACATCAGGGTGAAGCTGTCACACCAAGTGCATTTAACCAGCAATAGTCTGTTCATTTTTTGGCCATATACAAAATCAGGGGCAAGCTGCGCCTGTCACCAAGTGCATTTAACCCTCAATGGTGTGGTTGTTTTTTGGCTAAAGCCTACATCAGGGTGAAGCTGTCACACCAAGTGCATTTAACCAGCAATAGTCTGTTCATTTTTTGGCCATATACAAAATCAGGGGCAAGCTGCGCCTGTCACCAAGTGCATTTAACCCTCAATGGTGTGGTTGTTTTTTGGCTAAAGCCTACATCAGGGTGAAGCTGTCACACCAAGTGCATTTAACCAGCAATAGTCTGTTCATTTTTTGGCCATATACAAAATCAGGGGCAAGCTGCGCCTGTCACCAAGTGCATTTAACCCTCAATGGTGTGGTTGTTTTTTGGCTAAAGCCTACATCAGGGTGAAGCTGTCACACCAAGTGCATTTAACCAGCAATAGTCTGTTCATTTTTTGGCCATATCCCAGTCTAATTCTGTCACTAAATCCATACCGGTCACCCAGCGCCTAAATACTAGGCCTCAAATTTATATCCAGCTAAATCTGTCCCTAGTGCTGTAGCTGGGCGAGTTATTTAGTGTCCGTTCAAGCACATTTCTTGTTCTGGGTTGAAATACAATTCTCAATTTAGCAATTTCATAATTTAGTGGTTCCTGCTATATCAGAGCTCTTTGAAATCTATCCCAAAAAGGGTATATAATATTGAAGGTGCACATAGGGTCATTCAGAGTAACTTCACACACACCCGCTACTGTGTATTTCCAAGTCTAATTCTGTCACTAAATCCATACCGGTGACCCAGCGCCTAAATACTAGGCCTCAAATTTAATTCCCTCTAAATCTCTCGTTACCCACCGCTGTACTGTTGTTGCTGGGCAAGATATTTAGTGTCCGTCAAAGCACATTTTTTGTTCTGGGTTGAAGTACAATTCCCAATTTAGCAATTTCATAATTTAGTGGTTTCTGCTATATCAGAGCTATTTGAAATCTATCCCAAAAAGGGTATATAATATTGAAGGTGCACATAGGGTCATTCAGAATAACTTCACACACACCCGCTACTGTGTATTTCCAAGTCTAATTCTGTCACTAAACCCATACCTGTCACCCAGCGCCTAAATACTAGGCCTCAAATTTAAATCCCTCTAAATCTCTCGTTACCGTTGTCCTGTTGTAGCTGGGAAAGTTATTTAGTGCCCGTCAAAGCACATTTTTTGTTCTGGGTTGAAGTACAATTCCCAATTTAGCAATTTCATAATTTAGTGGTTCCTGCTATATCAGAGCTATTTGAAATCTATCCCAAAAAGGGTATATAATATTGAAGGTGCACATAGGGTCATTCAGAATAACTTCACACACACCCGCTACTGTGTATTTCCAAGTCTAATTCTGTCACTAAATCCATACCGGTGACCCAGCGCCTAAATACTAGGCCTCAAATTTAATTCCCTCTAAATCTCTCGTTACCCACCGCTGTACTGTTGTTGCTGGGCAAGATATTTAGTGTCCGTCAAAGCACATTTTTTGTTCTGGGTTGAAGTACAATTCCCAATTTAGCAATTTCATAATTTAGTGGTTTCTGCTATATCAGAGCTATTTGAAATCTATCCCTAAAAGGGTATATAATATTGAAGGTGCACATAGGGTCATTCAGAATAACTTCACACACACCCGCTACTGTGTATTTCCAAGTCTAATTCTGTCACTAAATCCATACCGGTGACCCAGCGCCTAAATACTAGGCCTCAAATTTAATTCCCTCTAAATCTCTCGTTACCCACCGGTGTACTGTTGTTGCTGGGCAAGATATTTAGTGTCCGTCAAAGCACATTTTTTGTTCTGGGTTGAAGTACAATTCCCAATTTAGCAATTTCATAATTTAGTGGTTTCTGCTATATCAGAGCTATTTGAAATCTATCCCTAAAAGGGTATATAATATTGAAGGTGCACATAGGGTCATTCAGAATAACTTCACACACACGCTTCTGTGCATTTCCAAGTCTAATTCTGTCACTAAATCCATACCGGTGACCCAGCGCCTAAATACTAGGCCTCAAATTTAAATCCCTCTAAATCTCTCGTTACCCACCAGCTGTACTGTTGTTGCTGGGCAAGATATTTAGTGTCCGTCAAAGCACATTTTTTGTTCTGGGTTGAAGTACAATTCCCAATTTAGCAATTTCATAATTTAGTGGTTTCTGCTATATCAGAGCTATTTGAAATCTATCCCTAAAAGGGTATATAATATTGAAGGTGCACATAGGGTCATTCAGAATAACTTCACACACACGCTTCTGTGCATTTCCAAGTCTAATTCTGTCACTAAATCCATACCGGTGACCCAGCGCCTAAATACTAGGCCTCAAATTTAAATCCCTCTAAATCTCTCGTTACCCACCGCTGTACTGTTGTTGCTGGGCAAGATATTTAGTGTCCGTCAAAGCACATTTTTTGTTCTGGGTTGAAGTACAATTCCCAATTTAGCAATTTCATAATTTAGTGGTTTCTGCTATATCAGAGCTATTTGAAATCTATCCCTAAAAGGGTATATAATATTGAAGGTGCACATAGGGTCATTCAGAATAACTTCACACACACGCTTCTGTGCATTTCCAAGTCTAATTCTGTCACTAAATCCATACCGGTGACCCAGCGCCTAAATACTAGGCCTCAAATTTAATTCCCTCTAAATCTCTCGTTACCCACCGCTGTACTGTTGTTGCTGGGCAAGATATTTAGTGTCCGTCAAAGCACATTTTTTGTTCTGGGTTGAAGTACAATTCCCAATTTAGCAATTTCATAATTTAGTGGTTTCTGCTATATCAGAGCTATTTGAAATCTATCCCTAAAAGGGTATATAATATTGAAGGTGCACATAGGGTCATTCAGAATAACTTCACACACACCCGCTACTGTGTATTTCCAAGTCTAATTCTGTCACTAAATCCATACCGGTGACCCAGCGCCTAAATACTAGGCCTCAAATTTAATTCCCTCTAAATCTCTCGTTACCCACCGGTGTACTGTTGTTGCTGGGCAAGATATTTAGTGTCCGTCAAAGCACATTTTTTGTTCTGGGTTGAAGTACAATTCCCAATTTAGCAATTTCATAATTTAGTGGTTTCTGCTATATCAGAGCTATTTGAAATCTATCCCTAAAAGGGTATATAATATTGAAGGTGCACATAGGGTCATTCAGAATAACTTCACACACACGCTTCTGTGCATTTCCAAGTCTAATTCTGTCACTAAATCCATACCGGTGACCCAGCGCCTAAATACTAGGCCTCAAATTTAAATCCCTCTAAATCTCTCGTTACCCACCGCTGTACTGTTGTTGCTGGGCAAGATATTTAGTGTCCGTCAAAGCACATTTTTTGTTCTGGGTTGAAGTACAATTCCCAATTTAGCAATTTCATAATTTAGTGGTTTCTGCTATATCAGAGCTATTTGAAATCTATCCCTAAAAGGGTATATAATATTGAAGGTGCACATAGGGTCATTCAGAATAACTTCACACACACGCTTCTGTGCATTTCCAAGTCTAATTCTGTCACTAAATCCATACCGGTGACCCAGCGCCTAAATACTAGGCCTCAAATTTAAATCCCTCTAAATCTCTCGTTACCCACCGCTGTACTGTTGTTGCTGGGCAAGATATTTAGTGTCCGTCAAAGCACATTTTTTGTTCTGGGTTGAAGTACAATTCCCAATTTAGCAATTTCATAATTTAGTGGTTTCTGCTATATCAGAGCTATTTGAAATCTATCCCTAAAAGGGTATATAATATTGAAGGTGCACATAGGGTCATTCAGAATAACTTCACACACACGCTTCTGTGCATTTCCAAGTCTAATTCTGTCACTAAATCCATACCGGTGACCCAGCGCCTAAATACTAGGCCTCAAATTTAAATCCCTCTAAATCTCTCGTTACCCACCGCTGTACTGTTGTTGCTGGGCAAGATATTTAGTGTCCGTCAAAGCACATTTTTTGTTCTGGGTTGAAGTACAATTCCCAATTTAGCAATTTCATAATTTAGTGGTTTCTGCTATATCAGAGCTATTTGAAATCTATCCCTAAAAGGGTATATAATATTGAAGGTGCACATAGGGTCATTCAGAATAACTTCACACACACGCTTCTGTGCATTTCCAAGTCTAATTCTGTCACTAAATCCATACCGGTCACCCAGCGCCTAAATACTAGGCCTCAAATTTATATCCCGCTGAATTTGAATACAATACATTGGGCCAAATAATATATTTGTTGTTGTGGTGAACCATAACAATGAGAAAAACATCTAGTAAGGGACGCGGACGTGGACATGGTCGTGGTGGTGTTAGTGGACCCTCTGGTGCTGGGAGAGGACGTGGCCGTTCTGCCACATCCACACGTCCTAGTGTACCAACTACCTCAGGTCCCAGTAGCCGCCAGAATTTACAGCGATATATGGTGGGGCCCAATGCCGTTCTAAGGATGGTAAGGCCTGAGCAGGTACAGGCATTAGTCAATTGGGTGGCCGACAGTGGATCCAGCACGTTCACATTATCTCCCACCCAGTCTTCTGCAGAAAGCGCACAGATGGCGCCTGAAAACCAACCCCATCAGTCTGTCACATCACCCCCATGCATACCAGGGAAACTGTCTCAGCCTCAAGTTATGCAGCAGTCTCTTATGCTGTTTGAAGACTCCGCTGGCAGGGTTTCCCAAGGGCATCCACCTAGCCCTTCCCCAGCGGTGAAAGACATAGAATGCACTGACGCACAACCACTTATGTTTCCTGATGATGAGGACATGGGAATACCACCTCAGCATGTCTCTGATGATGACGAAACACAGGTGCCAACTGCTGCGTCTTTCTGCAGTGTGCAGACTGAACAGGAGGTCAGGGATCAAGACTGGGTGGAAGACGATGCAGGGGACGATGAGGTCCTAGACCCCACATGGAATGAAGGTCGTGCCACTGACTTTCACAGTTCGGAGGAAGAGGCAGTGGTGAGACCGAGCCAACAGCGTAGCAAAAGAGGGAGCAGTGGGCAAAAGCAGAACACCCGCCGCCAAGAGACTCCGCCTGCTACTGACCGCCGCCATCTGGGACCGAGCACCCCAAAGGCAGCTTCAAGGAGTTCCCTGGCATGGCACTTCTTCAAACAATGTGCTGACGACAAGACCCGAGTGGTTTGCACGCTGTGCCATCAGAGCCTGAAGCGAGGCATTAACGTTCTGAACCTGAGCACAACCTGCATGACCAGGCACCTGCATGCAAAGCATGAACTGCAGTGGAGTAAACACCTTAAAACCAAGGAAGTCACTCAGGCTCCCCCTGCTACCTCTTCTGCTGCTGCCGCCTCGGCCTATTCTGCTGCTGCCGCCTCGGCCTCTTCCTCCGCCTCTGGAGGAACGTTGGCACCTGCCGCCCAGCAAACAGGGGATGTACCACCAACACCACCACCACCACCTCCGTCACCAAGCGTCTCAACCATGTCACACGCCAGCGTTCAGCTCTCCATCTCACAAACATTTGATAGAAAGCGTAAATTCCCACCTAGCCACCCTCGATCCCTGGCCCTGAATGCCAGCATTTCTAAACTACTGGCCTATGAAATGCTGTCATTTAGGCTGGTGGACACAGACAGCTTCAAACAGCTCATGTCGCTTGCTGTCCCACAGTATGTTGTTCCCAGCCGGCACTACTTCTCCAAGAGAGCCGTGCCTTCCCTGCACAACCAAGTATCCGATAAAATCAAGTGTGCACTGCGCAACGCCATCTGTAGCAAGGTCCACCTAACCACAGATACGTGGACCAGTAAGCACGGCCAGGGACGCTATATCTCCCTAACTGCACACTGGGTAAATGTAGTGGCAGCTGGGCCCCAGGCGGAGAGCTGTTTGGCGCACGTCCTGCCGCCGCCAAGGATCGCAGGGCAACATTCTTTGCCTCCTGTTGCCACCTCCTCCTTCTCGGCTTCCTCCTCCTCTTCTTCCACCTGCTCATCCAGTCAGCCACACACCTTCACCACCAACTTCAGCACAGCCCGGGGTAAACGTCAGCAGGCCATTCTGAAACTCATATGTTTGGGGGACAGGCCCCACACCGCACAGGAGTTGTGGCGGGGTATTGAACAACAGACCGACGAGTGGTTGCTGCCGGTGAGCCTCAAGCCCGGCCTGGTGGTGTGTGATAATGGGCGAAATCTCGTTGCAGCTCTGGGACTAGCCAATTTGACGCACATCCCTTGCTTGGCGCATGTGCTGAATTTGGTGGTGCAGAAGTTCATTCACAACTACCCCGACATGTCAGAGCTGCTGCATAAAGTGCGGGCCGTCTGTTCGCGCTTCCGGCGTTCACATCCTGCCGCTGCTCGCCTGTCTGCGCTACAGCGTAACTTCGGCCTTCCCGCTCACCGCCTCATATGCGACGTGCCCACCAGGTGGAACTCCACCTTGCACATGCTGGACAGACTGTGCGAGCAGCAGCAGGCCATAGTGGAGTTTCAGCTGCAGCACGCACGGGTCAGTCGCACTACAGAACAGCACCACTTCACCACCAATGACTGGGCCTCCATGCGAGACCTGTGTGCCCTGTTGCGCTGTTTCGAGTACTCCACCAACATGGCCAGTGGCGATGACACCGTTATCAGCGTTACAATACCACTTCTATGTCTCCTTGAGAAAACACTTAGGGCGATGATGGAACAGGAGGTGGCCCAGGAGGAGGAGGAGGAGGATGAGGAAGAGGGGTCATTTTTAGCACTTTCAGGCCAGTCTCTTCGAAGTGACTCAGAGGGAGGTTTTTTGCAACAGCAGAGGCCAGGTACAAATGTGGCCAGCCAGGGCCCACTACTGGAGGACGAGGAGGACGAGGATGAGGAGGAGGTGGAGGAGGATGAGGATGAAGCATGGTCACAGCGGGGTGGCACCCAACGCAGCTCGGGTCCATCACTGGTGCGTGGCTGGGGGGAAAGGCAGGACGATGACGATACGCCTCCCACAGAGGACAGCTTGTCCTTACCCCTGGGCAGCCTGGCACACATGAGCGACTACATGCTGCAGTGCCTGCGCAACGACAGCAGAGTTGCCCACATTTTAACCTGTGCGGACTACTGGGTTGCCACCCTGCTGGATCCACGCTACAAAGACAATGTGCCCACCTTACTTCCTGCACTGGAGCGTGATAGGAAGATGCGCGAGTACAAGCGCACGTTGGTAGACGCGCTACTGAGAGCATTCCCAAATGTCACAGGGGAACAAGTGGAAGCCCAAGGCCAAGGCAGAGGAGGAGCAAGAGGTCGCCAAGGCAGCTGTGTCACGGCCAGCTCCTCTGAGGGCAGGGTTAGCATGGCAGAGATGTGGAAAACTTTTGTCAACACGCCACAGCTAACTGCACCACCACCTGATACGCAACGTGTTAGCAGGAGGCAACATTTCACTAACATGGTGGAACAGTACGTGTGCACACCCCTCCACGTACTGACTGATGGTTCGGCCCCATTCAACTTCTGGGTCTCTAAATTGTCCACGTGGCCAGAGCTAGCCTTTTATGCCTTGGAGGTGCTGGCCTGCCCGGCAGCCAGCGTTTTGTCTGAACGTGTATTCAGCACGGCAGGGGGCGTCATTACAGACAAACGCAGCCGCCTGTCTACAGCCAATGTGGACAAGCTGACGTTCATAAAAATGAACCAGGCATGGATCCCACAGGACCTGTCCGTCCCTTGTCCAGATTAGACATTAACTACCTCCCCATAACCATATATTATTGGACTCCAGGGCACTTCCTCATTCAATCCTATTTTTATTTTCATTTTACCATTATATTGCGATGCTACCCAAAGTTGAATGAACCTCTCCTCTGCCTGTGTGCTAGGCCTAAATATATGCCAATGGACTGTTGCAGTGGTGGCTGACATGAAGCCTGATTCTCTGCTATGACATGCAGACTAATTCTCTGCTGACATGAAGCCAGATTGTCTGTTACGGGACCTCTCTCCTCTGCCTGGGTGCTGGGCCTAAATTTATGACCATGGACTGTTGCAGTGGTGGCTGACGTGAAGCCTGATTCTCTGCTATGACATGCAGACTGATTCTCTGCTGACATGAAGCCAGATCGTCTGTTACGGGACCTCTCTGCTCTGCCTGTGTGCTAGGCCTAAATATATGCCAATGGACTGTTGCAGTGGTGGGTGACGTGAAGCCTCATTCTCTGCTATGACATGCAGACTGATTCTCTGCTGACATGAAGCCAGATTGTCTGTTACGGGACCTCTCTGCTCTGCCTGTGTGCTAGGCCTAAATATATGCCAATGGACTGTTGCAGTGGTGGCTGACGTGAAGCCTCATTCTCTGCTATGACATGCAGACTAATTCTCTGCTGACATGAAGCCAGATTGTCTGTTACGGGACCTCTCTCCTCTGCCTGGGTGCTGGGCCTAAATTTATGACAATGGACTGTTGCAGTGGTGGCTGACGTGAAGCCTGATTCTCTGCTATGACATGCAGACTAATTCTCTGCTGACATGAAGCCAGATTGTCTGTTACGGGACCTCTCTCCTCTGCCTGGGTGCTGGGCCTAAATATATGCCAATGGACTGTTGCAGTGGTGGCTGACGTGAAGCCTCATTCTCTGCTATGACATGCAGACTAATTCTCTGCTGTCATGAAGCCAGATTGTCTGTTACGGGACCTCTCTGCTCTGCCTGTGTGCTAGGCCTAAATATATGCCAATGGACTGTTGCAGTGGTGGGTGACGTGAAGCCTGATTCTCTGCTATGACATGCAGACTGATTCTCTGCTGACATGAAGCCAGATTGTCTGTTACGGGACCTCTCTGCTCTGCCTGTGTGCTAGGCCTAAATATATGCCAATGGACTGTTGCAGTGGTGGGTGACGTGAAGCCTCATTCTCTGCTATGACATGCAGACTGATTCTCTGCTGACATGAAGCCAGATTCTCTGTTACGGGACCTCTCTCCTCTGCCTGTGTGTGTGCTGGGCCTAAATATATGCCAATGGACTGTTGCAGTGGTGGCTGACGTGAAGCCTCATTCTCTGCTATGACATGCAGACTAATTCTCTGCTGACATGAAGACAGATTCTCTGTTACGGGACCTCCCTCCTCTGCCTGGGTGCTGGGCCTAAATATATGCCAATGGACTGTTGCAGTGGTGGCTGACGTGAAGCCTCATTCTCTGCTATGACATGCAGACTGATTCTCTGCTGACATGAAGCCAGATTCTCTGTTACGGGACCTCTCTCCTCTGCCTGTGTGTGTGCTGGGCCTAAATATATGCCAATGGACTGTTGCAGTGGTGGCTGACGTGAAGCCTCATTCTCTGCTATGACATGCAGACTGATTCTCTGCTGACATGAAGCCAGATTCTCTGTTACGGGACCTCTCTCCTCTGCCTGTGTGTGTGCTGGGCCTAAATATATGCCAATGGACTGTTGCAGTGGTGGCTGACGTGAAGCCTCATTCTCTGCTATGACATGCAGACTAATTCTCTGCTGACATGAAGACAGATTCTCTGTTACGGGACCTCCCTCCTCTGCCTGGGTGCTGGGCCTAAATATATGCCAATGGACTGTTGCAGTGGTGGCTGACGTGAAGCCTCATTCTCTGCTATGACATGCAGACTAATTCTCTGCTGACATGAAGCCAGATTGTCTGTTACGGGACCTCTCTCCTCTGCCTGGGTGCTGGGCCTAAATTTATGACAATGGACTGTTGCAGTGGTGGCTGACGTGAAGCCTGATTCTCTGCTATGACATGCAGACTAATTCTCTGCTGACATGAAGCCAGATTGTCTGTTACGGGACCTCTCTCCTCTGCCTGGGTGCTGGGCCTAAATATATGCCAATGGACTGTTGCAGTGGTGGCTGACGTGAAGCCTCATTCTCTGCTATGACATGCAGACTAATTCTCTGCTGTCATGAAGCCAGATTGTCTGTTACGGGACCTCTCTGCTCTGCCTGTGTGCTAGGCCTAAATATATGCCAATGGACTGTTGCAGTGGTGGGTGACGTGAAGCCTGATTCTCTGCTATGACATGCAGACTGATTCTCTGCTGACATGAAGCCAGATTGTCTGTTACGGGACCTCTCTGCTCTGCCTGTGTGCTAGGCCTAAATATATGCCAATGGACTGTTGCAGTGGTGGGTGACGTGAAGCCTCATTCTCTGCTATGACATGCAGACTGATTCTCTGCTGACATGAAGCCAGATTCTCTGTTACGGGACCTCTCTCCTCTGCCTGTGTGTGTGCTGGGCCTAAATATATGCCAATGGACTGTTGCAGTGGTGGCTGACGTGAAGCCTCATTCTCTGCTATGACATGCAGACTAATTCTCTGCTGACATGAAGACAGATTCTCTGTTACGGGACCTCCCTCCTCTGCCTGGGTGCTGGGCCTAAATATATGCCAATGGACTGTTGCAGTGGTGGCTGACGTGAAGCCTCATTCTCTGCTATGACATGCAGACTGATTCTCTGCTGACATGAAGCCAGATTCTCTGTTACGGGACCTCTCTCCTCTGCCTGTGTGTGTGCTGGGCCTAAATATATGCCAATGGACTGTTGCAGTGGTGGCTGACGTGAAGCCTCATTCTCTGCTATGACATGCAGACTGATTCTCTGCTGACATGAAGCCAGATTCTCTGTTACGGGACCTCTCTCCTCTGCCTGTGTGTGTGCTGGGCCTAAATATATGCCAATGGACTGTTGCAGTGGTGGCTGACGTGAAGCCTCATTCTCTGCTATGACATGCAGACTAATTCTCTGCTGACATGAAGACAGATTCTCTGTTACGGGACCTCCCTCCTCTGCCTGGGTGCTGGGCCTAAATATATGCCAATGGACTGTTGCAGTGGTGGCTGACGTGAAGCCTCATTCTCTGCTATGACATGCAGACTAATTCTCTGCTGACATGAAGACAGATTCTCTGTTACGGGACCTCTCTCCTCTGCCTGGGTGCCGGGGCCTAAATATCTGAGAATGGACTGTTCCAGTGGTGGGTGACGGGAAGCCAGATTCTCTGCTATGGAACCTCTCTCCAATTGATTTTGGTTAATTTTTATTTATTTAATTTTTATTTTAATTCATTTCCCTATCCACATTTGTTTGCAGGGGATTTACCTACATGTTGCTGCCTTTTGCAGCCCTCTAGCTCTTTCCTGGGCTGTTTTACAGCCTTTTTAGTGCCGAAAAGTTCGGGTCCCCATTGACTTCAATGGGGTTCGGGTTCGGGACGAAGTTCGGATCGGGTTCGGATCCCGAACCCGAACATTTCCGGGATGTTCGGCCGAACTTCTCGAACCCGAACATCCAGGTGTTCGCTCAACTCTAGTCACTACAGTATCTATTTTTGTTTTGTTTTGTATTCTAGGGTTCAGGTCCAAACTAGGGACAGGCATCCGGACGGGGTCGCCCTTCTTAGGGCGAGTGCTCTGTATAGACAGGTAGCATGAAAATAGGCCCCTATTCCTACCAAGAATATAGGGTGATATAGGGCACAGCATTGATATTTTCATGACTACATCTCCTGTCTACACTCCCTTCCATCAGGCCTGGTCCCCTGTTGCGCTGATCCTAGTCACCTGGTCGGTAAGGTAAGACTGCTTGCGTCCACAGTGGCGCAGCAGTAACATTTATCCTTGTTCAACCAGAAGTGGGGTACCTATCATTGAACCTCAATATATGTCGTTTGTGTGTGTTGGCTGGGTAACACTTTAGCGCACTTACAGGCGCATTAGTGTAAATGAGTGCCTTTTCTTTTCTGCCAGCAGTGGGGTCGACACCATAGAACCCCTTGATTACATGTTTTGTCTTGTGATACATCCTTAGGTGTATATTTTAATGCATATCGTATAAAAGCTAATTTTTAAATAAGGATATTTCCCTACATTTCTTATATTGTGGGCCACTCTGATCCCATAGCCAATCAAATACATGCTGATTATACAATTACCTGCCTTGCACATAATGGATTATTCTATCAATATGAACTAAACATTTAAAATGAGATAAGATGTTTGTATCCCTACTGTAATTATGATATAATCTTTTTTTAAATTTGATTCAATAAAAAGTAAATGATTTAAGGAATTTGATAGTACTCATTCTTGTTTGGATTTATGGTAATTGAGTATTCCCATTAGTGACAATTCAGTCACATTGTGGATCGATTGTAGTATTGGTTCTTTAGTTTTATGTTGATTTTCTGTTGTTACTTTGCTCATGTCATAATTATATTATATTTTCTGCCTATCTATGCGTTATTATAGAAAAGATGAATAAGTGGAGCCTTCATTTAGGCCTTTTGGGCTGGGGATTTCTATCGGTATATCCTCCGAGTCTCTTCCCGGAGAAGAATCTTTTCTACAGTAGATCTCCTTTGCTAGGTCCCAAGCTTTTTTTGCAAATCTCTCAAAAACAAAGGCATTTGGGGTCACCTGCATGGAATTGTCTCACATGTCTGGAGATCGTTTTCAGCCATAGTCTTAATACTGCTGATATATTGACATATCTGACATCTTAGTTCTTGTGTGGTTTTCCCCAGATATATTTTTAGACATGAACATTGGGCGATGTTTGACAATAGTTTGACAATTGATAAAGTCTCTTTTTTGTTAGTAACAGGATTTGTAATTTTTTCTTTTCTTTTTCATGAAGCAGCAAAATGTGCATCAGCCACAGGGATGTGAGCCTGTCACTGTGGATCTCAACCAAGTGTTTTGGGATGACGAGGACCAGAGTGTCCTTCACGTTTTTACTCCTTTCCTAATTTCATTCCAATAGTCTTTTTTTTTTTTGCAAATGACAAAATCATGAAAGTGCTCAAAATTGTCTTCCCCTAGAATCAATACATCATCAATGTATCTCCCCTAAAATAAAAGGCGTTTGGTGAAACTGTGAGATTGATCAGTTAAAACAATAGTGTTTTCCCACCACCCTAAAAATAAATTTGTGTAATTTGGTGTGCATTCCATGCCCAAAGCAGTCCCAATTATCTGGTGATAGTGCTGTCCAATAAATAGGAAGTACTTGTGCATTAAAAGAGATTGCAAAAGTGTGAGTACAAATTCATTATGTTTATGATACTGTGTCCCTTTAGTGGAAATAAAATAAGTCGCTGTATTAATTCCCAAATTCTGACGGATGCTGGTATAAAGCGCTTCAATATCCAGGCTTGCTAGTTTGGTCTCACTAGTGACCTGGATTTCCTGGAGCCTAGTGAAAGTGTCTTTGGTATTTTTGATGAATGATGGTAATGTGGGGACAAATAGTGACAAAAACTCGTCCGCATATTTACTTTTTTTTGTGTCTGCCAGGGACCGGGCTCTAATTTCTATGTACTTTCGGAATTGTGTATAGAGTTGTAATCGTTGGGGAAATGTCTCTATTGGGTTCTTATCCATTTTTTTGTTAAGTTTCAGAATCTTTGAGAAAATTAATTACCATAATTTCATAACTTCTTCTATCCATGAGAACAATATTGCCACCCTTAACTGAAAGGCTTTACAATAATTTGTTTCATGTGACGAACCTAACCTCGCAGCCCCGCCTGACGTCACTGTACGTCGGGATCACATGGTAAGCTCTCTTCACTTTCACTAAGACATGATGTTCTGCACTCCCTGACTTGGCTCAGTTTTACACAGACACCTTCTGTCCACATGGGCACAGGGAGGCACAGGGAGTGAGAGAGGGTGGCCCACGTGACCTCCAACATGGCAAAACACTTGCTCATTACCCTGACAGGCTGAGAGAGCCCTTTCACTGTCAAAGTGAAACAGAGGCCTGCCAGACCGGTATACTGCCACCAGTTCCTCGTTAGATATAAGCCCAATTTATTAGCGGGATTATATCGGACCAGAAACCAGCCCAGGTGGTAGCATGTAAGGTAGTATCGAGATAGGGATGTGTTACCAGATAGATGTGTTGTCCTTGGTGCTGCAGTCACATTGGAGGCAGTGATGACAGTGGAGTTTCCTGGTGTCTTCTAACACGATACACAGCGTGACCCCCCTTCAGAAAAACACAATGGCTACGGCCTTTTTGGGCAATTAATCCTTGGTCTTTCACGCCCATCCCTCCCTTTAAGAAAGTCCTACTCCCCCTCCCTTAGGTATGGTACCTAACACTTCAATGACCCAATTGGGATCATAACTCCTCACCCGAAGGAAATAGGGAAGCAGTTCTGGTGCCAATGGATCCGTCTGGGTGCCTGGTACATTTGTAGAGCAAACACGGCGTTGCTACTAGGTTTCTACTGGGGGTTCTCCATATCTCCCCTTCCCTGGTTCCTATGAACAAAGAAGGCCCAGGAGGGTGTTTGGCTCAGTCCCAGGGGCTCGGAGATGTAAGCAGTATACTGTTAAGACGTACGCTAATTTCATAACTACACATTCCTCACAGTTCATTTTTTGTAATTCCTGGAATGAATGCATTTTTTCTGCATATAGATTAGTATTGCTCTCAGATCTATGATAACTGATTTTTTAAGATCTTTTGTCACTAGATCAACAAATGTTTCTACATTGTCTTATTGATATGAAGGAGGTATGAATTTAGATCTTGGTTTCAGGGAAAATAGAGGTGTTTGTATACTTGTCATACTTGTCATTTTCCTGCTATAATTATTGTAAAATATCTATTACTTGAGCTTCTTTTTTGGGAGATACTTGAGATCTATTTCTTGATTTTTGAGTGTTTTATTTAGTTCCAATTTTCACGCAAATAAATTGATGTCTTTCACCCAACTGCAACAGTCAAAATTAGGTGTTAGTGTAAACGACAGACTTTTACTCAATTGTTAAA
Organism: Bufo gargarizans; assembly: GCF_014858855.1. Classification (NCBI taxonomy): domain Eukaryota; kingdom Metazoa; phylum Chordata; class Amphibia; order Anura; family Bufonidae; genus Bufo; species Bufo gargarizans. Next base: position 27,050,765 of record NC_058080.1, on the reverse strand, counting down.
TGTGTTTATTTTCAAGTGAAAAAGAGGACAAATTAGGGCGGGTTCGCACTGGTGTTAGGGAATTTCATTATAGGTTCCATTATAACACAGTTATAGCGGAATATAATGGAATTCTATGACGGAATGCAAAGAGGAAACCTTTAAGAGGCTTTCTGTTTTGCTCTGTCCTAATACATGTCTATGGGACCAAATAATGGTTCAGTTTGTTTCCGTTATACATGATGGAAAAAATAGTCCTGTCGACAGGACTATTTTTTACCCCTCATATGCCGCGTTCTCTCTGATTGCAGCATCTGAATCTACAATTTTGGCCTGTCAGGGTTAATCAGGGTGAAAAAAGAAAAAAAAATCTATTTGCTCACGTAGAGTCGTCATCTTCAGTTAAGACATTGCGTGAAATCTCATGCAGTGACGTGATGACATCTGGTGACATTAACTTTGCATGCAAATGGATGAGGTGAGAATGTTTTTTTGTTATTTTAGGGAAAATTGATTCTTTACCAGGAAGCGCATAGAAATTCAGCATCAAGACTAATTAATGTTTTACTTTAATTCGGATCAAAGTCAATTTGTTTGACTTTGATTCGCTCAACACTAGAGTTGAGCGAACACGAACTGTAAAGTTCGGAATCGTACCGAACTTTAGAGTTTTCGGCACCCGGACCAGAACCCGAACATTTACGTAAAAGTTTGGGTTCGGTGTTCGGCGATTTTTATGGCCCTTTTTGAAAGGCTTCAAAGCAGCCAATCAACAAGCGTCATACTACTTGCCCCAAAAGTGCCTACTATTAGCATGGCTGTGATTGGCCAACTGCAGCATGTGACCCAGCCTCTATTTATGCTGGAGTCATGTAGCATCGCCCGTCACTCTGCTCGGATTAGTGTAGGGAGAGGCTGCAGCTGCTGTGAGGGAGAGATCAGGGAGAAATCTTATCAAGAACTGGTTTATGTACTCAGCGATCTACAGAAAAAGTGTTTTGTGGGTGCAGTGCACAATTTTTTTAAGCCTACCCTGAGCCAACTACTGCTGAAAACAAACTTTTTTTTCTTCAGTTAGTCAATATCAATACATGATCGGCAGCCATTTTATACAACGATAGTGCTCCAGCATAGGCTATCTGCAAGTCCAGAAATACAGCTTTGGCATACTGGGGTGAAAAATCCCTCTAATATACTGCACATCTGGGAATAGACAAGCATAAGTGACTGTCACATTTAGGACAGAAATACAGCTTTTTGGTTACTGGGGTGAAAAAACCTTCTAATATACTGCACATCTGTGATTACACGTGCATAAGTCACTGTCACATTTAGGACAGAAATACAGCTTTTTGGTTAGGGTGGAAAAAACCTCTTATATACTGCAGATCTGGGATTACACGTGCATAAGTGACTGTCACATTTAGGCCATAGATACGGCTTTAGCATACTGGGGTGAAAAAACCCTCTAATATACTGCACATCTGGGAATAGACAAGCATAAGTCACTGTCACATTTAGGACAGAAATACAGCTTTTTGGTTAGGGTTAAAAAACCCTTTAATATACTGCACATTTGGGATTACATGTGCATAAGTGACTGTCACATTTAGGCCACAAATACCGCTGTGCAATACCCTACATCAGGGTTTATATTGGCGGTTAATTATTTTTAACATACTTAACCACTTTTTACTTTGCTTTGTGAACGCTAACTATGAAGCAAACATCTAATAAGGGACGCGGTCATGGTCATGGTGGTGGTGTTTGTGGAGCCTCTGGTGCAGGGAGAGGACGTGGCCATTCTGCCACAGCTACACGTCCTACTGAACCAGCTACCTCAGGTCCCAGTAGCCGCCATAATTTACAGCAATATTTGGTGGGGCCCAATGCCGTTCTAAGGATGGTAAGGCCTGAGCAGGAACAGGAATTAGTCAATTGGGTGGCCGACAGTGGATCCAGCACGTTCACATTATCTCCCACCCAGTCTTCTGCAGAAAGTGCACAGGTGGCGCCTGAAACCCATGCCCATCAGTCTGTCACATCACCCCCGTGCATATCGGGGAACCTGTCTGAGCCTCAAGTCATGCAGCAGTCTCTTATGCTGTTTGAAGACTCTGCTGAGAAAAGGAGGTCGGGGAGGAAGACTGGGTGGAAGACGATGCAGGGGACGATGAGGTACTAGACCCCTAATGGAATGAAAGTTGTGCCACTAACTTTCAGAGTTCGGAGGAAGAGGCAGTGGTGAGACCGAGCCAACAGCGTAGTAAAAGAGGGTGCGGGGTGAAAAAGCAGAGCAGCAGTCGCCAAAACAGTTCGCCTGCTACTGGCCACCGTCAACAGGGACTGAGCACACCAAAGGCAGCTTCAAGGAGTTCCCTGGCATGGCACTTCTTCACACATTGTGCTGACGACAAGACCCGAGTGGTTTGCACACTGTACCATCAGAGCCTGAAGCGAGGCATTAACGTTCTGAACCTTAGCACAACCGGCATGACCAGGCATCTACATGCAAGACACAGGCTTCAGTGGAGTAAGCACCTTCAAAACCAAGAAAGGGCTCAGGCACCTCCTGCTCCCTATTTTGCTGCTGCCTCGGCCTCTTCCTCCGCCTCTAGAGGAACGTTGGCACCTGCCGCCCAGCAAACAGAAGATGTGCCACCAACAACACCACCTCCGTCACCAAGCATCTCCACCATGTCACATGGAAGCGTTCAGCTCTCCATCTCACAAACCTTTGAGAGAAAGCATAAATTCCCACCTAGCCACCCTCGATCCCTTGCCCTAAATGCCAGCATTTTGAAACTGCTGGCCTTTGAAATGCTGTCATTCAGGCTGGTAGAGACGGACAGCTTTAAACAGCTCATGTCAATTGCTGTCCCACAGTACGTCGTTCCCAGCCGCCACTACTTTTCCAGGAGAGCCGTGCCCTCCCTGCACAACCAAGTATAGGATAAAATCAAGTGTGCACTGTGCAACACCATCTGTGGCAAGGTCCACCTAACCACAGATACGTGGACCAGTAAGCACGGCCAGGGACGCAATATCTCCCTAACTGCACACTGGGTAATTGTAGTGGCGGATGGGCCCCAGGTGGAGAGCTGTTTGGCGCACATCGTTCCGCCGCCAAGGATCGTAGGGCATCATTGTTTGCCTCCCGTTGCCTCCTCATCCTACTCGGCTTCCTCCTCCTCTTCTACCACCTCCTCATCCGGTCAGCGACAGACCTTCACCACCAACTTCAGCACAGCCAGGGGTAAACGTCAGCAGGCCATTCTGAAACTGATGTGCATGGGGGACAGGCCCCACACCGCACAGGAGTTGTGGCGGGGTTTAGAACAACAGACCGACGAGTGGTTGCTGCCAGTGGGCCTCAAGCCCGGCCTGGTGGTGTGCGATAATGGGCGAAATCTCGTTGCAGCTCTGGGACTAGCTGGTTTGACGCACATCCCTTACCTGGCGCATGTGCTGAATTTGGTGGTGCAGAAATTCATTCACAACTACACCGACATGTCAGAGCTGCTGCATAAAGTGTGGGCCGTCTGTTCGCGCTTCCGGCGTTCACATCCTGCCGCTGCTCATCTGTCTGCTCTATAGCGTAACTTCGGCCTTCCCGCTCACCGCCTCGTATGCGACGTGCCCACCAGGTGGAACTCCACCTTGCACATGCTGGACAGACTGTGCGAGCAGCAGCAGGCCATAGTGGAGTTTCAGCTGCAGCACACACGGGTCAGTCGCACTGCGGAACAGCACCACTTCACCACCAATGACTGGGCCTCCATGCGAGACCTGTTGCGCTGTTTCGAGTACTCCACCAACATGGCCAATGGCGATGACGCCGTTATCAGCGTTACAATGCCACTTCTATGTCTCCTTGACAAAACACTTAGGGCGATGAAGGAAGAGGATGTGGCCAAGGACGAGGATGAGGAAGCGGGGTCATCTCTAACACTTTCAGGCCAGTCTTTTAGAAGTGGCTCAGAAAGTTTATTTTTTGCAACAGCAGAGGCCAGGTACAAACTTGGCCAGCCAGGGCCCACTACTGGAGGACGAGGAGGAGGAGGATGAGGAGGAGGATGGGAATGAAGCATGTTCACAGTGGGGTGGTATCCAACACAGCTCGGGCCCATCACTGTTGCGTGGCTGGGGGTATACGGAGGATGCAGACGATATGCCTCCCACAGAGGACAGCTTGTCCTTACCTCTGGGCAGCCTGACACACATGAGCAACTACATGCTGCAGTGCCTGTGCAACGACTGCAGAGTTGCCCACATTTTAATGTGTGCTGACTACTGGGTGGCCACCCTGCTGGATCCACGGTACAAAGACAATGTGCCCACCTTACTTCCTGCACTGGAGCGTGATCGGAAGATGCGTGATTACAGGCGCACACTGGTAGACGCGCTCCTGAGAGCATTACCGACTGACGCCGGGGGACCAGTGGAAGCACAAGGCAAAGGCAGGGGAGGAGGAAGAGGTCGCCAACGCAGCTGTGTCAGCGCCAGCACCTCAGAAGGCAGGGTTAGCATGGCCGACATGTGGAAAAGCTTTGTCACCTTGCCGCAACAACCTGCCCCAACTGCTGATATGGAGCGTGTTAGCAGGTGGCAGTATTTGAACAACATGGTGGAACAGTACCTGTGCACATGACTACACGTACTGACTGGTGGTTCTGCCCCATTCAACTTCTGGATCTCCAAATTGTCCACATGGCCAGAGCTTGCCCTGTATGCCTTGGAGGTGCTGGCCTGCCCTGCAGCCAGTGTACTCTCTGAACTTGTATTTAGCACTGCAGGAAGAGTTATTACAGACAGATACAGCCGACTGTCAACAGCAAACGTGGACAAGCTCACATTCATTAAAATGAACCAAGCTTGGATCCCACAAGACTTGTCTGTACCTTGTGCAGAATAGACATTTATACCACCATTAAACATACATTCTTGTACTCAAGCCAAGTGCAATGATTCTTTGTTTTCTTTTATTTTTATTTGTCCCAATATTTTGGGGGCTACCTACCCCAATAAAAAAGAAAAAAAAACATTGTTGGCTACCTGTTCCTCCTCCATTGCTGCCTCCACCTACAACACCACATTCACCGCTTCCTCAACTTCCGACTCCGTGTCCACCTCCTTCTCTGAGTTGCAGGTTAATAATTTGTAATTTTTAGTTATTTTATTTCATTTTAAGTTATTTCCCTATCCACTTTTGTTTGCAGAGCAGTTGCTATGCTCTAAAGCAGTGGTCCCCAACCACCAGTCCGCGGCCCAGGACCGGGTCCTGGATGATTGTTTGCCGGGCCGTGGCAATACAGACAAGGAGAAATGCAGGAGCCGGTAATCTCCATACTAGTATGACAATCCCTCAGGCAGCTGCTCCCAGCCAATCCCAGTGCTTCTTTCATGTACGCCTGATGTGAGAGCAGCTATAACAGGCCCGCTGATTGGTTAGTGGTAAGACAAATGCTGATTGCCTATAAATGGATTGGGGGTGCAGCTTAGCACAGTCGGAAGTGTAGTGTTTTCAGGTTAGTGTGGCTTGCTGTACATTACTCGGGCTGGTGACTACCTGCCGTGCATGACCCTGTGTGCTGTGTGGGCCCTAGCTGCTGTCATGGGGTTGTCACTATTGCTGCCTGAGCTAGGTGATGCTTTGTGTTTGCATCATACAATACGTTAGTTAAAAAAGCAACCTAAGGCCTTAAGTGCACTACAAAACCCTGCAAGCACTCAGCTATATATGCCATGCAGACACTGAACATATATTGTATAAGGGGGGGGTATTGTTGCCCCATGCAGTATAATGTCACCATTTGGCCCACCCCATGTAGTATGTCATCACCATTTGGCCCACCCTATGCAGTATAATGTCACCATTTGGCCCACCCCATGTAGTATGTCATCACCATTTGGCCCACCCTATGCAGTATAATGTCACCATTTGGCCCACCCCATGTAGTATGTCGTCACCATTTGGCTGACCCCATGCAGTATAATGTCACCATTTGGCCTACCCCATGCAGTATAATGTCACCATTTGGCCTACCCCATGTAGTATAATGTCACCATTTGGCCCACCCCATGCAGTATAATGTCACCATTTGGCCCACCCTATGCAGTATAATGTCACCATTGGGCCCACCCCATGCAGTATAATGTCACCATTTGGCACACCCCATGCAGTATAATGTCACCATTTGGCCCACCCCATGCAGTATAATGTCACCATTTGGCCCACCCCATGTAGTATGTCGTCACCATTTGGCCCACCCCATGCAGTATAATGTCACCATTTGGCCCACCCCTATGTAGTATAATGTCACCATTTGGCCCACCCCTATGTAGTATAATGTCACCATTTTGCCCACCCCATGCAGTATAATGTCACCATTTTGCCCACCCCATGCAGTATAATGTCACCATTTGGCCCACCCCATGCAGTATAATGTCACCATTTGGCCCACCCCATGCAGTATAATGTCACCATTTGGCCTACCTCATGTAGTATAATGTCACCATTTGGCCCACCCCATGCAGTATAATGTCACCATTTGGCCTACCTCATGTAGTATAATGTCACCATTTGGCCCACCCCATGCAGTATAATGTCACCATTTGGCCCACCCCATGCAGTATAATGTCACCATTTTGCCCACCCCATGCAGTATAATGTCACCATTTTGCCCACCCCATGCAGTATAATGTCACCATTTGGCTGACCCCATGCAGTATAATGTCACCATTTGGCCCACATCATGCAGTATAATGTCACCCCATGCATTATGTAACCTTGTCCCCAGCCACCTCGTACAGTATAATGTCTTTGTAGCCCCTGTGCAATATAATGTCACCTTGGCCCCAGCCGCCTCATACATAGTTTTATATATTTTAATATGCACCTTGTGTTTTGTTATGCGCGTGAATCAGTCAGCGCTGACTAAACCAAACCCCCCCCCGGTCCCTGGGAAAATTGTCTTGCATGAAACCGGTCCTTGGTGCAAAAAAGGTTGGGGACCTCTGCTCTAAAGCACATTTTACAGCCTTTTACATCCCTCTAGCTTTTTCAAGGACTATTTTGGAGCCATTTTAATTTAAAAAGTGCCAATTTTAGTGCCCTAAATTGAAAAAAATCTTATTTTTAATTCTCGGTTGACATTTTACAATTTTTGGCGTATACAAACCCCTGCTGTGCCTGGGTGATAGGGGCCTAAATCTCTCAAAATCCTCTGTTGTATTGCTGGGTGACATGAACCCCCTTTTGCGTGAATGAACCCCTGCTGTGCGTGGGTGACAGGGGCCTAAATCTCTCAAAATCCTCTGTTGTATTGCTGGGTGACAAGATCTCCCTTTTGCCATGAATGAACCCCTGCTGTGCCTGGGTGACAGGGGCCTAAATCTCTCAAAATCCTCTGTTGTATTGCTGGGTGACAAGATCTCCCTTTTGCCATGAATGAACCCCTGCTGTGCCTGGGTGACAGGGGCCTTAATCTCTCAAAATCCTCTGTTCTATTGCTGGGTAAGATGGAGAAACAGCCACTGATTCTTGAAGGCTGTTTCTGAGACTGTCATTGTGTTTTTTGCCACAAGAGGCTGCTGTTTCCCCATACTGCGAAGTTACTGCCGGATCTAGATATGCAAAACAGATGATGACTCATGCTGATGCCTCATGCTTCTGTGTGTGCCAGACTGAGCAGGAAATGGTGACATGAGGAGACATGCTTGTGCAGATCCAGTGCCATCCTCAGGTCTGTGGGACTTGGAGTGGTCAAAGTCAATGTCAGAAGTGACTGATGCCTGTCAGCAATGCAGATGTTGCCAAGGGAGAAAGGATCGGTTCCCGGAAGGTCAGTTGGACCGTGTAATGTGGTTACAGACCCTGTGAGGCCTCATGGTGGATGGAAGGACCTGCGAGTAAGGCTACTTTCACACTTGCGTTCGGGGCTCCGCTTGTGAGTTCCGTTTGAAGGCTTTCACAAGCAGCCCCGAACTGATCCGTCCAGCCCTAATGCATTCTGAGTGGATAAGGATCTGCTCAGAATGCATCAGTATGGCTCCGTCTGTCCTCCACTCCGCTCAGCAGGCGGACACCTGAACGCTGCTTGCAGCGTTCGGGTGTCCGCCTGGCTGTGCGGAGGCAAACGGATCCGTCCAGACCTACAATGTAAGTCAATGGGGACGGATCCGTTTGAAGTTGACACAGTATGGCTCAATTTTCAAACGGATCCGTCCCCCATTGACTTTCAATGTAAAGTCAAAACGGATCCGTTTGCACTATCATGGTGATGCAAACGGATCCGTTCTGAACGGAGCCACCATCTGCATTAATATGAGCGGATCCGTTCAGAACGGATCCGATCGAACGCTAGTGTGAAAGTAGCCTTAGTGTAAGTCTTCATCGGATAAGGACCAGGCCAGGGTCAGCTATCCAGAAAGCTTCCCAGAGAGAGAGAGAGGACCGGCTCCCGGAAGGCTGGAAGAGCCATGGAACGGTTGGAGCTACCAGGAGAGGTGGAGTTGCTCAGCTTGGAGAAGAAGTAGTCCGCCATTTTGTGAGCTGCATGAGAGAACCGCATGGATCCGGATTCTGTTCGTAGGAATGAGTATCGGCGCCAGGAAGCTGGGTCAGAGTACAGGTTCTGCAGGGTCACATGTTGTGGCAGGGACTTGCTGTCAGTATGGAGCAACCAGTAAGCACAGGACATACCCAGGTCAGTGACTTAGCGGCACGGTTATTGACTTGCAGGCTCTGCCGTGTGCCCAGCAGTCAGGTCTGTTACACTGCGGCACAGTATCGACTTGCGGGCTCTGCTGTGTACGCCGCTTTGGGTACGGTTGTTCAGTTGGCCTGGTACCGTGACTCTGAGCCTGGGGTATAGGGTATTCTGGACACTCCGTTATTGCTGAGAGTATTCAGGGCACGTGAATAGTGTCATTTGGGGGCAAGAGAAGGAATGTGACGTGTTGTTCATTGTATTTGATATAAATGTGATATGTTGGTAAGGCTGAGGTTCAGCCTGCATTTGTGGAAGGGGCTTGAGCCTTTTTAAACCCCCACTTACCTCATCTCAGTGGGCGTTCCGGTTCTTGGTGATTCACTGGCTAGTGTTCGTGTGTCTCCTGGTACCTACGGTCGCCTCTTGCAGAGTTTCGTGTCTCCTAGTGGTAAGTAGGGGGGGGGCTCTTTCGCAGGGCAAAGGACTGCGACGGTCTGGCACCCTCCCTCCGCCTCATTCTACCGGTGCGTTCCAGCGTGGAACGCACGGGCTTCCGGGTCCCCTCCTCCGCTCGTCTCCCTGTGTTCATGGCGGTGTGGCGTTAAGGAGCGCACCCGGCAGCCGGCCCGGCTCATCCATGCCGGGGGGGGGGGGTTTCTCACTTGTCTGGCCGGCTCACCTCGTTCCCGGCACGGCGCACGGAGGCGTGCGTTCCAGGGTGGAACGCACGCACTTCCTGGTGCCGGTCCCCGCCCGCTCCACAAGCTTCCGGCGGCAGCCAGGCCAGGGACGAACCTGCGCTATCCGGCATCTCCCCGATCGTCGGGGGGGGGGTTGTGTTTCTTGGGGAGGCTGCACCTCGGGTCCGGCATAGAAACCGGTGCACGTAGGCGTGCGTTCCAGGCTGGAACGCACTCCTCTTCCGGCGCCACCAGTGACGTCACCCGCCCCCTGCCCGGTCTCCCTGGCTGCGATGTCAGCTTGCGTTCCACGTTGGGTGCGGGCTCACGGGCAGCCAGGCCAGACAGGGAGGAGAGAGAGAGAGGGGGGGTCGGTTCTCCAGGTGGCGGCACGATCCTGGCCCGCCAATCAAAAAAAAAAAACTGCCATATAGTCTGTATCGACATAAACCGCAAGAAAAAAAATAATAATTGAAAATAGAAAGTGTGTACAGCAAAACCCGCCATATAGTCTGTATCGACATAAACCGCAAAAAAAAAAGAAAATAGAAAGTGTGTACAGCAAAACCCGCCATATAGTCTGTATCGACATAAACCGCAAAAAAAAAAAAAAAATTATTAAACCCGCAACATCACAAAAAAAAAAAAAAAAAGATTTTTCCCATTTCTAATACAAGGATGGGTGTCCCACATAGGACCAGTCCGGCTCCATCCCACCTCGGGCACCTGGTCACGTCCAGGGTGTCTGGTCTTCCTGGTTCGCCCAGGCCACCGTGTTTGTTCATGTCGCCAAGTCTTTGTCTGCCGGGCACAGTCGGGTGTCCGGTCACGGTTTGGTGGCGCCTCCTCCTTCCCTGGTACGCCCAGGGCTCGGTTCACTCCTGGTACGCCCGGGTCTTCACGTTTTTCTTGTCTATCACACGGGTTCACGCACCTGTCCTTCGGCTTTCAAGTCTTCCAAAGGGGCCGTCCTCGGCTTCTCCCCTGGTCATTCTTGCTTTCCGTAACTCCTAGGTTCATGGCTTACCACTGCCCTTCGCGGGCCGCTGCTACGCGCAGCCTCTATTTCATGGCTACGCGCCTTCTCTCCTGTCAACCGCCTGGTACGCTCAGGCGGCTCTCTTCGGTCAGGTGTCCGATCCGATGCGCTCGGATGGTTACTTGGCCTTAGGGTGCGCCCCAGCCTGGCCAGTTCGCCTGGTTCCGCAGGTTGGTGGGCACCCGTGTCCTCTGCACTTTCAAATGTTTTTCGCCTGTTGCTTTATTTACAGGAGTTTGTTCCCAGTTCTCCGTTCCTTTCGGTCCTGTTCAGGTAAGTTCGCACTGGCACCACCTCGGTCCCAGTCAAGTCATAACCACGCGTTAATTGTCTTCGTCTGTTCGGTTAGGCCAGGTTCGACTGAGCCGTCTCGTGAATTCCGTTACCGGTACGTGTCTCTCTGTCGTGCACCAATCCAAATTCCAGTACGTCGTCACCCTCTCTTTTTTTTTTTTTCCCTTTATTTTGTCATGCCTTGTATTTTTTAGCTGCTCTGCCATGTCTCGAGCCTCGGATATGGAGGACGGCCTTTCCATCTCCGGCTCGATCGTGTCAAGCCAAGCGGGTCCCTCATCCCTTCGGAGCTGGACCATCCCAAAACTGTTGGCCGAGTTAAACCGAAGAGGCATTCCACACCCGGCCACCGCAAGAAAGGCAGAGCTATACAAACTGCTCATGACCAGCCCCAGCACCGCGGCAGTGCAGCCGGAGGCGTCGGCCATCCAGTTGTCCCTGGTGCAGCTACAGTCGACCCTGAATTCCCTGGTGGACTCGGTGGCGGATGTTCGGGCAAGGGTTTCGGAGCTCGAATCCCGGCCACCCGTGGTACCCCCGGCTCCCGTTCCGCTGATGGCTCCATCTTCATCGGGTTGGCTGGCTACAGGTACGCCAAGACCCATTCCACAAGTGTCCCCCTCTCACTTCATTCCCGATAACCTCAAGAGAGACATCCTGGCGGGAAAAGATGTCAATCTGGCATCAATCCTCATTGCCGCTCAAGATGTACCCGAGAACCGGGTCATCAACTGTGGCGATGTGTCGGTGGTCCTTCGGGCCAAGGATTCACGGCTCAACCGCAAGTTGACCATCCCGGAATTTGTCCTGGCCTTCAGCCTCTTCAGGGACATCGTCTGCACCGCACAGCCAGAGAGAAGAGAGGAGCTGGACAGCTATTTGTACCTGGTCACTGACCTGGGGCACAAGTATGGTGGGTCGGCCTTCTATGACTACCACCGTTCCTTTGCAGCTAAGGCGGCGGCAGCTCTGGCCCAGTTCCAGTATGTCACCAGCTGGTCCTTGATTGACACCGAGCTCTTCTGCCGTCACTTCGCTGGCCTCAGGGCTCCCAACTGTGCGACGTGTCAGTCGATTTTTCACTCCTCTGAATGGTGCCCCAATACCGCGCACCCGTCTCAGGATAGGGCCATCCCGGGGACCTCCGGGTCATTTCCATCCAACCCCTCCACGGACAAGCTCGGCAGACCTATTGTCTACCTGGGGAAGAGCCAGGTCTGCAATAACTTTAATTCAGGGGGGTGCTCATATGCCAGCTGCAGGTCACTCCACGTCTGCTCCCTGTGCTTCAGGGCCCACCCACGGTCCGCCTGCCCAAAAAAGTCTTCCAAAGGTTCCTGACTAGCGGACATCAATGTGGACCTCTTGGCGGCACTCCTTCCCGATCACCACGATCAGGATTTTGTGGCGTTCCTGTTGGCAGGCTTCCGCCAGGGGTTCCACACAGGGCTCATCACTCTGCCGCAGGTGCCCTGGGAGGGCAGGAATCTGCTGTCCGCCACCCTGGACCCTCCAGCAACTAGCGAGTTGCTCCAGTCGGAAGTATCCAAGGGGTTCCTCATAGGCCCGTTCCCACGCATCCCGTTTTCCTCGTGGCGCATTAACCCCATCGGCTTAGTGGCAAAGAAGAACACCAATAAAAAAAGATTAATTTATGATCTGTCCGCCCCTCATGTGTCCGGTATTCCGAGCCTTAATTCTCTGATTCCCTCGGAAGAATTTTCCATGCGTTATTCCTCGGTGGACGACGCCATTCAGGCCATCCTGTTGCATGGTAGGGGCGCTTGGCTGGCAAAGGTTGACATCGCGGATGCATTTAAACTCCTTCCCATCCTACCGCAGTTATGGCAATTCTACGGCATTGAGTGGGCCGGCCAGTATTTTTTCGCCAACAGGCTCACGTTTGGATCCAAGAGTAGCCCATGGTTATTCGACCAGCTGGCCAAGGCGCTACATTGGATCCTGATCCATCACGGGGGCCTCCGGTCGGTCATCCACTACCTCGACGATTTTCTTGTTGTCGAGGATCCGCAGGGCGGGTCCGGCATACTCACCGTCCTCCTCGGGTTGTTCGCCAGTCTGGCTGTTCCGATCGCAGAGTCAAAGACTGAGGGTCCTGCCACGAGGGTCTCATTCTTGGGCATCGTCCTGGATTCGGTTCTGTTGCAAGCCAGCCTACCAGAGGAGAAGCTCACTCAGTGTCGGGAGGTCATTTCCCATGCGGCAGCCACGGGGTGCCTCACTAGAGTCGAGTTGCAGTCTCTTCTGGGGCGGCTCAACTTTGCCTCCAGGATTATGCCCCAGGGGAGAACCTTCGTGTCGAGGCTGCTCCAGCTTCTTCCCTCGGCACCCGAACAGGACAGCATCATCCGGTTGGACGGCCAGGCCATGGCAGACCTGGCCATGTGGGAGTTGTTCCTGTCCCGATGGAACGGCGTCTCCTTTTTCGTATCACCTTGGTCTTCCTCCTGCCCGACCATTTTTTCAGACGCAGCTGCATCTTGCGGCTACGCGGCCATTTGGGGTTCCCAGTGGCTAGCGGATCGTTGGCCCAGTACCATCTTAGAGGAGGCTGAATCCATCCGCACCTCCTCCTTGTTGGAATTGTACCCCATCGTGGCAGCTGGTCAGGCATGGGGCCACCTCTGGGCTAACTTGCCGGTGATGTTTGTAACAGATAACCAGGCCTTGGTCGACATCTTGGCCAAGGGCAGGGCCAAGTCCCCCAAGATCATGGCGCTGTTACGCCAGCTGGTTTGGCTGGCCCTATCACACAACTTCCACGTGCATTGTAGCCACATCCCGGGGGAGAAGAATGTAGCTGCCGACGCGCTGTCTAGATTTAATTTCAAACTCTTTTTCCAGGTCATGCCGGTGGCCGAGCCGCACAGATATCCCACCCCGCCTTTCAGTTCCCTGACAATAGACTAGGCATGCTCGTCTCTTCAGCAAGGGACCTGGCGCAGCAGTCCCTTGCCAGGAACTACCTTTCAGGCCTGAAAACCTTCCAGGAGTTTTCACGTCTGCACCCGCAGGCTGGCCTGGCGGACATTCCTTACATCATGGCCTTCATCGCCCATTGCCACCACCAGTTACACCTCTCCTACAACACCATTAAGTTGTACCTGGCGGGCATCCAACACCACACCGTGCTCCGCAACACAGGGGGCGGGTCAATTTTTTCTGCGCACGCAGTCAAGGCCACCTTACAAGGGGTCCAGAAGGGTGGGTCCAATCCCCCGTCCCGCAGGCAGGGCGTCACGGGGGAGATGTTCCGGAAATTGTCTTCAGCCCTGGATGGTGCTCCTTTTGGGCCCTTCTCCAGCTTAATCATTAAAGCAGCCATGTACTTAGCGTTTTACGGCTTCCTTAGGCCAGGCGAGTTCACGTGCAGTACGGCAGGACGGTGCAGCCTGCACAGAGAGCAGCTGGTGAGGGATGTTGACCATTACGCGCTGAAGATAATTACCACCAAAACCAGTCAAACTGGCCCCCCGGTGGAGGTCCAGTTTTTTCCCACTAGTAATGAATGGTGCCCGATACAGGTGTTTGACCAGCTCATCCTCGCCCTCCGGGATGCGCCACCTCACAGCCCTCTGCTACCCCATCTCAAGGGAGCTCTCACCACGGCGCAATTCATCAGCCACATCCGCACGGTGGCTGCTGGCTTAGGATTGGACTCAGGAGCTATATCCGGTCATTCCTTCCGCATTGGAGCAGCCTCCGCGGCTTCCCGGCGGGGGGTCCCCGCCCACGTCATCCGAAAGATGGGGAGATGGCGTTCGTCTTGCTTCGCCAGATACATACCTAACCCGCAGGTGGAGATTTCGCAGGCGTTTCGGTCATTGGTGTTATAAGGTAATAAAGTCTTGCACCTTAACTATATTGTTGTCATTTTTGCCCCCTTTTAGGCTACTCTCATACCCGGCTCCAGGCACACCCCAGCCGGTTTAGGTTCCAGGCAGGCACGCTGCCCAAGTTTCGTATTTAGCCTTGACCACAAGTTGGTAAGGCTGAGGTTCAGCCTGCATTTGTGGGAGGGGCTTGAGCCTTTTTAAACCCCCACTTACCTCATCTCAGTGGGCGTTCCGGTTCTTGGTCCCACCCACCCATTCCCTTCATTTCAAGGGTCCTCCTTAGGGTAGCCCCCTTTTAGGCTACTCTCATACCCGGCTCCAGGCACACCCCAGCCGGTTTAGGTTCCAGGCAGGCACGCTGCCCAGGTTTCGTATTTAGCCTTGACCACAAATATATATATATATATATATATAATATATATATATATATATATATATATATATACTCTCTGTAACTACTGTTAATACTACTGTTTATCCCCCTGTTCAGTAAAGTTACAGTTTTTGCATCAGGAGCTGGTGTCCGTGTCGCTTTCCTTATTCCATGACTTTGCTGTATCCTGGGAGTCCCTCCCCGGTTCACGGTCTTACAGCTGACTGACATGAAGCCCCTTTTGCCGTGAATGAACCCCTGCTCTGCATTGCTGACAGGGGCCTAAATCTCTTAAAATCCTCTGTTGTATTGCTGGGTGACATGAACCCTCTTTTGCCGTGAATGAACCCCTGCTGTAGCTGGGTCACAGGGGCCTAAATCTCTCAAAATCCTCTGTTCTACTGCTGGGTGGCATGAACTCCCTTTTGCCATGAATGAACCCCTGCTCTGCATTGCTGACAGGGAACCAAATTTAGTGAAAACATCTGTTACTGATCGGAAGATGCGCGACTACAAGCACATGCTGATGATGGCATTCCCACCTGACAGCGGGGGCACGGTGGAAGAACAAGGCGAAGGCAGAGGAGGAGGAAGAGGTCGCCAACACAGCTGGGGCACCGCCAGCACCTGAGAAGGCAGGGTTAGCATGGCCAAAAATGTGGAAAAGCTTTGTCAGCCTTGGAGGTGCTGACCTGCCCTGCAGCCAGTGTATAGTGTGAATGTGTGTTTAGCACGGCAGAGAGAATTATCACAGGCCGCAGCCAATGTGGACAAGCTTACGTTTATTAAAATGAACCAGGCTTGGATCCCACAGGACCTGTCCGTACATTGTGCAGAATAGACATTTATACCAGCCTCAACCATCCATTCTTGTACTCAAGTGCACTTATTCTTTGTTTTATTTTGTTATATGTCCCAATATTTTGGGGATACCCCAATTTAAAAATAAAAAATAACACAAATCAGTGTTGGCTACCTATTCCTCCTTCACCGCCGCATCCACCTACACCGCCACGTCAACCTATACCGCCACATCCACCCATACACTGCCTCCTCAACCTCCTACTCCTAGATCCAGATTGTTATTTTTAATTTTTCAGTATTTTATGTTATTTTAATTCATTTCCCTATCCACATTTGTTTGCAGAGCACTTGTTATGCTCTTAAGCACATTTTGATGCTTTTGGCAGGCCTCTAGCCCAGGACTATTTTAGAGCCATTTTAGTGCCCAAAAGTTCGGGTCCCCATTGACCTCAATGGGGTTCGGGTTCGGGGTCAAGTTCGGGTCCCGAACCTATTTTCAAGTTCGACTGAACCTGCCGAACCCGAACATCCAGGTGTCCGCTCAACACTACAGAGGAGTTAAAATAGCAAAAATGATGTCTAGCACTAGCGGGGGGCAGTGAATAAGTTATAGAGTCAGTGACACAAACTGACTAAACTGCAGAGGCAGGAATAGAAAGCAACCAAGGAGGGCACACCCTTTGATGCCTTCTCCTGCAGGACACTTGCTGAATGTAAAAGAAGCGCCTGCTAATTTTAACTGAGCAATGGATCATAACACTGTATCATATTCATGCACTAGATACAATGGGATGACTCCCCCAGGGCCCCTCTATCGCAACCCAGGTTTAGTAGGAATATTGAGTGATGTAGTCCGACCTAAATGTCTCTTACCTGGATACCGCTTGACCCCAGGCTCTGGCTCCGAAGCAATAAAATGTGGGAAAAATCGATGGATTTGAAAGAATAACTTAAGCCCAGACCTTGAGATGAAGTTTAATGGCAGCTTTACTTGAGTAATTGTTTCTTCAAACAGTTTTCAGGCGTTATCTTGGTTCCAGCAGGCTTTAGCATGAACTGGCAGGCAAACTCAACACTGCTTTATCTCTTTCTCTCTGCTGTACTGAGAAGATAGCTTAGTAACTTTGATTCCTTCTTTATGCTGCACTCCACTCTTTAGTCTAACTTAGTTTCAGCCAAGGAACAGGTTAGTCTCCTGTCAGCTCCAACATGGAGTCTGAACCGGAACAATCTAGAACTGCCACACCTCCTTCTGGTAGCAAGCAGGACTGGCCCACTTCTGCCCAAGGGGGGGAGAATGGAATGGTGAGTTCCATTCTATCTAACTATAGCTCTGCCAGAAACACTGCCACCTGCTGGTGAACTAGGCACATTTCATGTATAACAGTTGCATAATATTATAGATGCACATTTTTGATGAACCTGGAACAGAATTACACAGATGACATTTATGTTAGACCATTAGAGATAGTAGCAGGAGTGGTAACCCTAATCTGGGGTGTTACATATATTTCATTTTTCGAAATCAATTAATAAAAGTTATATTTTAATTATCATTATCGGGGCAAGTAGGGTATAAAAATGCCAGGGTGGCAATGACCATTTAGGAAGAGGGCACAATGCTCCTATATTTAGTTTGAGTCCCCTTATTACTCCATATTAGACTGTGATCACATAACTGGTGTAGAACATTACACATATTACCCGACTATAACCCCTTAACTTGCTCTATTAATGACAGGCATTGATCTTTGGCCTGTCCAGTTTCATTCAGTGATAGCACACTTTTGGTCGCGGCCGAGGTGTTGAATACTAAACATTTGAAAACTTGTGTAAGGCCTCATGCACACGACCATTATGTGCATCCGCGTCCGTTCCGTCATTTTTCACAGTTTAGCGGAGGTCCTATTGATTTCTATGGAGCTGTAAAAAAAACTGATAGTCTTTTTCTCTGCGTCCGTGATCCGTGATTCCAGTCCGTCAAAAAAATATAACCTGTCCTATTCTTATCAGTGGAAAACGGGGGACGGACCCATTCAAGTCAATGGGTCCGTCAAAAAAAAAATGGATGCGCAACTGGTATGTCGTCCGTGTCCGTTTTTTTTCTACAAGACCTTGGTGCAATAAAATTACACTTTTCATTACCTTCCTTTTTTTCCCCTGTCACACAAATAAGAAGGAAGACACAAGGAAACAAAACTGAAGCAAAATCGGACACGGACCACTGAAGCCAAATCACTGACAAAACACGGGTGCATGAGGCCTAATTCTAAGTTTGCCTGAAATAATCAGAGCAATTAATAAAACATTTCTATTAGGCCTCCTGCACACGACCGTATGGCTTTTTCAGTGTTTTGCGGTCCGTTTTTCATGGATTGTTCCGTTTTTTGTTTCCGTTGTGTTTCTGTTCAGTTTTTCCGTATGGCATATACAGTATACAGTAATTACATAGATAAAATTGGGCTGGGCATAAAATTTTCAATAGATGGTTCCGCAAAAAACGGAACGGAAACGGAAGACATACGGATGCATTTCCGTATGTGTTCCCTTTTTTTGCGGACCCATTGACTTGAATGGAGCAACGGAACGTGATTTGCAGGCAATAATAGGACATGTTCTATCTTTAAACGGAACGGAAATACGGAAACGGAATGCAGACGAGTACATTCTGTTTTATTTTTATTTTTTTGCGGAACCATTGAAATGAATGGTTCTGTATACGGACCGTATACAGAACGGAAAAAATAGCCAGTAAATGGGGAAAAAAAACGGTCGTGTGCAGGAGGCCATAGAGCAATCCCAGGCCTCTAGTAGATACCAAAACCAGAAATATATCAAATCCTTGGTTTGTAGGCAATATTATTATTATCATTATTATTATTTTATTATTATTTAATTAAAACTGTGTAATAGTAAGACTGCTGTTATTGCCTATATATTACCTTCTGAGACTATGAAAGCTGAGCACTGATTGGTTGCTATGGACAATTTTGAAAAACTGTTTTTTAAACTGAGGCCTGCTGCATCTTCATCTTTCGGTCCTGCCTTAATTATACAATTTTGGAGGACAATATTAGATTGTTTATTTTTAAGGCCAATAAAAAATACAGATAAATCACATTTAAAAGATAAAATACATTTAACCTTCATCGTATTAACCTACCAGGTTGTGTCTCCATGTTATCTGTGCTGGTGTAATATTCAGGTGATCTGGAAGTGATGGATCAAATACTCCTACAGATTTTCTGGTTTGAATCACACGTGATACTTTTTCTTCCATTACCCAGTTTATAATAAACAGAGGCGGGAGCCATTCTCCTTTCTCATTAACATGCATTTCCCCAACCAGAGCTTTTTGAGAGAAGAGTCTTTTGATGTAGTGTGTTAGCTTGGAAAAAGAATAGTTGTGATAATGACACTAATATGAATTTATAAGTATTTTAGAGAAATTAGTGATTTATTTTAGAATTTTCATGAAAATACTTCTACGAACCATATGGACAACATTTCAATGTCTGCACTAAAGCATTTTACAGAGAATCGATTCTAAACAAATCTGGTTTCTTACAAATTCTGCTGCCAAATAAATCAGATGTTTTGGCGATTCACTTCTAATAAATTGCGTAAGATAGTGCACCCCCACTATTTACTGTGAAAATGGGAGGAAAATAGGGAAGGTGGTGAAAGATGGAGGATGACAGGACCCTGGGAGGGAAGGGGGCCTACACTGATTTGGTCACAGGCTGACAGACAGCCTGTGTGCTAAACAAGGGGCAGGATTTGGCAGCAGGTCATTGAGTCTCTAGACTAGCTCAGAAGCACAGACACCATTCTGAGAGCAGCTGCCGGCAAGTGGAAAGTTTCATGTAATGCACTGCAATCAACAAAATCCTGCACAAAGTTCCTACAAAAAAAAAAAAAGACTCACATTTCTACATTTCATATGTGTCTTATAGGCTTACTAGACATTAAGCCCATTACAATTACAGGTGCTAGAACAGTAGTGCATAAACATTAGTAGGAACAGTCTATATTAAATGGCAAGGGAACTTGCCCACACTGACTGGTGGCTGAGATTGGTGGCTGTGGCTGGTGGCCGAGACTGACGGCTGTGGCTGAGATTGCTAGCACTGACTGGTGGCTGTGGCTGAGATTGCTGGCTGTGGCTTGTGGCTGAGACTGCTGGCACTTAGTGCTGGCTGTGGCTTAGACTGCTGGCACTGACTGGTGGCTGTGGCTGAGACTGCTGTCACTGACTGGTGGCTGTGGCTGAGACTGCTGGCACTGACTGGTGGCTGTGGCTGAGACTGCTGGCTGCGGCTGAGACTACTGGCACTGCCTGGTGACTGTGGCTGAGACTGCTGGCTGCGGCTGACACTGCTGGCACTGACTGGAGGCTGTGACGGAGACTGCTGTCAC
This sequence comes from Bufo gargarizans, assembly GCF_014858855.1. Lineage (NCBI taxonomy): Eukaryota > Metazoa > Chordata > Amphibia > Anura > Bufonidae > Bufo > Bufo gargarizans. The sequence goes on along the minus strand of NC_058080.1, from coordinate 27,030,606 downwards.
TGAATGCTGGCTGTAGCCGAGAATGCTGTCACTGACTGGTGGCTGTGGCTGAGATTGCTGGCACTGACTGTTGACTGAGACTGGTGGCTGAGAATGGTGGCTGTGGCTGAGATTGCTGGCTGTGGCTTATGGCTGAGACTGCTGGCACTGAGTGCTGGCTGTGGCTAAGACTGCTGACTGTGACTGCTGGCTGCGGCTGAGACTTCTGGCACGGACTGGTGGCTGTGGCTGGTGGCAGAGACTGGTGGCTGTGGCTGATATTGCTGGCTGTGGCTTATGGCTGAGACTGCTGGCATCGAGTGCTGGCTGTGGCTAAGACTGCTGACTGTGACTGCTGGCTGCGGCTGAGCATGCTGGCAAGGACTGGTGGTTGAGACTGGTGGCTGTGGCTGGTGGCACTGACTGATGGTTTTGATGGCTGGCACTGACTGGTGACTGTGTCTGTGCGACTGAAACTGACTTCTGGTGCTGAGACTGCTGGTAGCAACTGGTGGGTAAGACTGCTGACAGGGGCTCCTCTCTATAGTGCTGTGACTGAATAACATAAATTGCGGCTGGGACTGATGAACTGAAATGGCGGCTGGGACTCACAAATAGAAATGGTGGCGCTCCGACCTGCTTGCTGGCGTGCAGGTGTGGGCAGTGCAGGCAGCATGTGGAGTGCCGTGTCTTGATTGGTCGACGCGCTGGTGTGAGCAGTGCGGGGGGCATGTTATGATTAGGGTTATTACTGCAGTATAGAAATCTTTTGCTAGAAGTTGTTGTGCATTGTGTGTATGTGTGTGTGTGTATGTATGTATATATATATATATATATATATATATATATATATATATATATATATATATATATATATACAGTGGGATGCAAAAGTTTGGGCAACCTTGTTAATCGTCATGATTTTCCTGTATAAATCGTTGGTTGTTACGATAAAAAATGTCAGGTAAATATATCATATAGGAGACACACACAGTTATATTTGAGAAGTGAAATGAAGTTTATTGGATTTACAGAAAGTGCTATAATTGTTTAAACAAAATTAGGCAGGTGCATAAATTTGGGCACCACAAAAAAGAAATGAAATCAATATTTAGTAGATCCTCCTTTTGCAGAAATTACATCCTCTAAACGCTTCCTGTAGGTTCCAATGAGAGTCTGGATTCTGGTTGAAGGTATTTTGGACCATTCCTCTTTACAAAACATCTTTAGTTCATTCAGGTTTGATGGCTTCCCAGCATGGACGGCTCTCTTTAAGTCACACCACAGATTTTCAATTATATTCAGGTCTGGGGACTGAGATGGCCATTCCAGAACGTTGTACTTGTTCCTCTGCATAAATGCCTTAGTGGATTTTGAGCAGTGTTTAGGGTCGTCGTCTTGTTGAAAGATCCAGCCCCGGCGCAGCTTCAGCTTTGTCACTTACAATATATGGGGTTCGGACCGCGCTTCTGGTCCAGGTCAGTGTGCAAGTTCTTAATCCTTCTTACTTCCTCATTTACAGAGAGAGCCGAGGGCTGCAAATATCCCTCAAATAGATATCCTGCAACCAATGGAATTATAATAGTGTGAGTCCGTATGTAAGAGTAACCTGCATTGCACTGATTATACTCACACAATGTGAAAAAAACAGGGCGTGAATGCAATCCCTCCGTGGTAGATTGTTCTTATTCTGTTGAAACAGCCACGTTTCTATGCAATCTGGTTAGATCCCCACACGGACTCAAATGATGTATGCCTCGGACAAATCTGTATTCCTTTTCTTCAGATTCCTGCAAATTTTCTGTGGACAAGAATGGCTTCTGCAATAGTGAAGCTCCGTATATATTTGTATAAAACTTTTTATTTGTCCGTACTTACAAGACAACTCTCCTAAAAGACAATTTTTAAAACGCATAATAAGAATAAGAACAATCTACCACGGAGGGATTGCATTCACGCCCTGTTTTTTTCGTATTGTGTGAGTATAATCAGTGCAATGCAGGTTACTCTTACATACGGACTCACACTATTATAATTCCATTGGTTGCAGGATATCTATTTGAGGGATATTTGCAGCCCTCGACTCTCTCTGTAAACGAGGAAGTAAGAAGGATTAAGAGCTTGCACACTGACCTGGACCAGAAGCGCGGTCCGAACCCCATATATTGTACCTGTCTATAACGTGATTGAACCCACATCACTTTTGGGACCTGCTGCATAGCATTATTGCGGACTGGTGATATATTTATTTCTTTATTGTATCTTGGTGGGACATACGCCGAGTCCAGCAATTATGGATATTTTTGATTTTAGAGCAAATATGGTATGCGACGTTGAAAGTATATTCACTGTAAATGAAGGAATGAAGGAAGAAAAAGTCATGGGGGGCTTGTTCGCAGAGCAAGAAAAAGATTTGTGTAAAGAGATCAGAACCACCTGGGAAGTCTTATCCTTAGAAAGATATCTGGCGGAGGGTAAGATCCCAGAGGGTCTACGATGGCAGCTCCCCCTGAATACAGAAGATCCTATAGATATAGATGATTGGGAAAAACTAATGGATTTTTGTGGCTTTAAAGCCATGGAATTCATTATAAAAATACGTAGACAAAAATTAAAAAACATAGGACAGAATATAGAAAAATAACAAGAAAAACTAAACCCTTCAAAACAAATAAAGAATACATTAAGCAAAGTGAAAAATGTCAAGTAAATATTACAGTAGAAGATAAAGAAATCAAAGAAAAAAAGCAGAAAAAATATCGCAAAACATGCGAAGAATATGAAAATAAAAAAATATACAAGTGGAGATTCAGGTCAGAAGCAAATAGGAACATAAACAATCCAGAAATGGGTGAGCAGAGAGGGACAGAGGAAAGGAAATATAGTGTTAATATGAGAACTAATGGTTACCCCAGACAACAGTGGGGGGAATGGGATGCTATTAGAAAAAATGAATATTATGGGGATCGACCCACTGACACATGGGACATGCAGCAGCATAACGGAAACCACAAAGGATATGGGAGGAATGCCAACCACTACCAATGGCCCAATATAAGGAAACCATATCAACAATATGGGCGATATAATAACAATCCGTATAAGTTTGTAAAAGAGGACCCTACGGATAGACAGGGAAATAGGGCAAGACCAATGGAAAGGGGGGAAGAGTCTAGAGTTATAGTGCAAGAAGAGAGAAAGTTAGATCAACAGAATTTTCCACACCAAGCGATCAAGGGTGTACAGAGGGAGGAACAAGAAAAACTCGAGAAAGTGCAAGAAAAAATAAACACAATCACACCGAAAATCAATACACCGCAAAAGAGAAGGTTCACAGAGAAAAAAGAGGGGGGGAAAAACACAAAATCCGCGAACAAAAAAAGCAAGGTGTGAATGATGGGATATTTAATCTCAGTAGACACACCTTGTCAGAACCCAAACGAGCGGTACTTAGAAATGGGTTAAAATTTGCGCCATCGAAAAGTTTAAATAAATTCGATGCCTTCGTAGATATCCACAAATACATCAGGAAGTTGAATATAGCCAAATTTTTCGCAGGAAAGGAGTTAACGAATAACCAAAACAATATAGAGCAGAAAAAAGAATATATACATACGAAATTAAAAGATAAGTCAAAATTCTATCCGAAAAATAGGAATAATGAGTGCATAGATGCCTTTAAGAGAAGCATCTTAAATGAATTGGAAAAAATAGATGCAAAAAAGAAAAGGGGCAATTTAACCAAAAAAGAAAAAGATGCACTAAAAATGTTACAGGATAATTTAGATATACTAATAAAGCCTGCGGACAAAGGGGGGGGGGGGGTAGTGGTTATGAATATTGAGGACTATGAAGCAGAGGTCCTAAGGCAGTTGGGAGACAGTAAGACCTATGCCGTGCTGAAAAAAGACCCCCTCAGAATATAAAAATAAATTACAAACTTTGGTGAAATATGGTGGCGACAAAGGCATCTTGAATAAAAAAGAGATAGATTATTTAAATATAAAAGAGCCAATGACCCCAATTATCTATATACTACCGAAAATACATAAGAGTATTATAAATCCCCCTGGGAGACCTATAGTGTCGGGGATTAATTCTCTTACCAGCAGAATTACAGAGTATATAGATAATTTCCTACAAAAGTATGTACCAATGGCACCTTCTTATTTGAAGAATAGCGGGAGTGTGGTTGAAACAATAAAGGAATTGCAGGGGATTGGGGAGAATACATGGATGGCTACCATCGACGTATCGTCTCTATATACCATCATCCCGAAAAAATTAGGACTGCAAGCAATAAGAGAGACCCTGTACAATGACTCTGATATGACCAGGGCACAAGCGGATTTTATAATACGATGTGTCGAATTCTGTTTAGACCACAACTACTTCTGGTTCAAGGATCAGTTTTACCTACAGAGGGTCGGGACGGCGATGGGGGCGAAATTCGCCCCCAGTTTCGCTAACATTTTTATGACCAGGTGGGAAAAGCAGTTCATTGACCCCGAGCTGAAAAAATCCAGGAACAGAGGAACCCTTAAAACCTGGAAAAGATATATAGATGATTGCCTGTTGATATGGGAAGGGGATAAAAACCTACTTGAGACCTTCATTGCAAACTTGGAAAACAAAGACTGGAACCTTAGTTTTACTTGTACGATCAGTGCAGTTGCTGTGGATTTTCTTGACCTAACTATATATGCCGAAGAAGGACGGCTCAAAACTAAAAACTTTTTTAAACCAACTGATGTCAATGGCTATATAGATTTAACGAGCTGTCATTACGCCCCTTGGTTACTTAATGTACCGAATGGACAGGTCCAGAGAATCCACTGCAACTGCACTGATTCGGCCATTTTTAAAAAACAAAGCAATGTAATAAAGGAGCGCTTTGTGGAAAAGGGCTATAAAAATGAAGACCTAGAGAGGTGTATAAAAGAGGTAACCAAACAACAAGAGGGAACCTCTAATAAACTAAAAAGAACAGAGAAGACCATTGATTTTCGTTTTTCATTCATAACCCAGTTCACACAGTGCTCTGGTGAACTGAAAAAGGCAATCAAAAAGAACTGGTCGATTTTAAAAAATGACCCAGTGTTGGGACTTGTGATTCCTGAGTAGGGATGAGCGAACTCGAACTGTATAGTTCGGGTTCGTACCGAATTTTGGGGTGTCCGTGACACGGACCCGAACCCGGACATTTTCGTAAAAGTCCGGGTTCGGGTTCGGTGTTCGTCGCTTTCTTCGCGCTTTTGTGACGCTTTCTTGGCGCTTTTTGAAAGGCTGCAAAGCAGCCAATCAACAAGCGTCATACTACTTGCCCCAAGAGGCCATCACAGCCATGCCTACTATTGGCATGGCTGTGATTGGCCAGAGCACCATGTGACCCAGCCTCTATTTAAGCTGGAGTCACATAGCGCCGCCCGTCACTCTGCTCTGATTAGCGTAGGGAGAGGTTGCGGCTGCGACAGTAGGGCGAGATTAGGCAGATTAACTCCTCCAAAGGACTTGATTAACTGATCGATCTGCAGCTGTGGATCATTGAGCTGCTGATCCTCAATTGCTCACTGTTTTTAGGCTGCCCAGACCGTTTGTCAGTCACATTTTTCTGGGGTGATCGGCGGCCATTTTGTGTCTTGTGGTGCGCCAGCACAAGCTGCGACCAAGTGCATTTAACCCTCAATGGTGTGGTTGTTTTTTGGCTAAAGCCTACATCAGGGTGAAGCTGTCACACCAAGTGCATTTAACCAGCAATAGTCTGTTTATTTTTTGGCCATATACTACATCAGGGGCAAGCTGCGCCTGTCACCAAGTGCATTTAACCCTCAATGGTGCGTTTGTTTTTTGGCTAAAGCCTACATCAGGGTGAAGCTGTCACACCAAGTGCATTTAACCAGCAATAGTCTGTTTATTTTTTGGCCATATACTACATCAGGGGCAAGCTGCGCCCGTCACCAAGTGCATTTAACCCTCAGTAGTGTGGTTGGTCAAGCTATCACACCAAGTGCATTTAACCAGCAATAGTCTGTTCATTTTTTGGCCATATACTAAATCAGGGGCAAGCTGCGCCCGTCACCAAGTGCATTTAACCAGCAATAGTCTGTTCATTTTTTTGGCCATATACTACATCAGGGGCAAGCTGCGCCCGTCACCAAGTGCATTTAACCCTCAGTAGTGTGGTTGGTCAAGCTGTGACACCAAGTGCATTTAACCAGCAATAGTCTGTTCATTTTTTGGCCATATACTACATCAGGGGCAAGCTGCGCCCATCACCAAGTGCATTTAACCAGCAATAGTGTGGTTATTTTTTGGCCATATCCCAGTCTAATTCTGTCACTAAATCCATACCTGTCACCCAGCGCCTAAATACTAGGCCTCAAATTTATATCCCGCTAAATCTCTCGTTACCGCTGTCCTGTTGTGGCTGGGAAAGTTATTTAGTGTCCGTCAAAGCACATTTTTTGTTCTGGGTTGAAATACAATTCCCAATTTAGCAATTTAAAAATTTAGTGGTTTCTGCTGTATCAGAGCTATTTGAAATCTATCCCTAAAAGGGTATATAATATTCAAGGTGCACATAGGGTCATTCAGAATAACTTCACACACCCGCTACTGTGCATTTCCAAGTCTAATTCTGTCACTAAACCCATACCTGTCACCCAGCGCCTAAATACTAGGCCTCAAATTCATATCCAGCTAAATCTGTCGTTAGTGCTGTAGCTGGGCGAGTTATTTAGTGTCCGTTCAAGCACATTTCTTGTTCTGGGTTGAAATACAATTCCCAATTTAGCAATTTCATAATTTAGTGGTTTCTGCTATATCAGAGCTATTTGAAATCTATCCCTAAAAGGGTATATAATATTCAAGGTGCACATTGGGTCATTCAGAATAACTTCACACACCCGCTACTGTGTATTTCCAAGTCTAATTCTGTCACTAAACCCATACCTGTCACCCAGCGCCTAAATACTAGGCCTCAAATTTATATCCTGCTAAATCTGTCGTTAGTGCTGTAGCTGGGCGAGTTATTTAGTGTCCGTTCAAGCACATTTCTTGTTCTGGGTTGAAATACAATTCCCAATTTAGCAATTTCATAATTTAGTGGTTTCTGCTATATCAGAGCTATTTGAAATCTATCCCTAAAAGGGTAGATCATATTGAAGGTGCACATAGGGACATCCAGAATAACTTCACACACCCGCTACTGTGCATTTCCAAGTCTAATTCTGTCACTAAACCCATACCTGTCACCCAGCGCCTAAATACTAGGCCTCAAATTTATATCCAGCTAAATCTGTCGTTAGTGCTGTAGCTGGGCGAGTTATTTAGTGTCCGTTCAAGCACATTTCTTGTTCTGGGTTGAAATACAATTCCCAATTTAGCAATTTCATAATTTAGTGGTTTCTGCTATATCAGAGCTATTTGAAATCTATCCCTAAAAGTGTAGATCATATTGAAGGTGCACATAGGGACATTCAGAATAACTTCACACACCCGCTACTGTGCATTTCCAAGTCTAATTCTGTCACTAAACCCATACCTGTCACCCAGCGCCTAAATACTAGGCCTCAAATTTATATCCAGCTAAATCTGTCCTTAGTGCTGTAGCTGGGTGAGTTATTTAGTGTCCGTTCAAGCACATTTCTTGTTCTGGGTTGAAATACAATTCCCAATTTAGCAATTTCATAATTTAGTGGTTTCTGCTATATCAGAGCTATTTGAAATCTATCCCTAAAAGGGTATATAATATTCAAGGTGCACATTGGGTCATTCAGAATAACTTCACACACACCCGCTACTGTGTATTTCCAAGTCTAATTCTGTCACTAAACCCATACCTGTCACCCAGCGCCTAAATACTAGGCCTCAAATTTATATCCAGCTAAATCTGTCCTTAGTGCTGTAGCTGGGCGAGTTATTTAGTGTCCGTTCAAGCACATTTCTTGTTCTGGGTTGAAATACAATTCCCAATTTAGCAATTTCATAATTTAGTGGTTTCTGCTATATCAGAGCTATTTGAAATCTATCCCTAAAAGGGTAGATCATATTGAAGGTGCACATAGGGACATTCAGAATAACGTCACACACACCCGCTACTGTGCATTTCCAAGTCTAATTCTGTCACTAAACCCATACCTGTCACCCAGCGCCTAAATACTAGGCCTCAAATTTATATCCAGCTAAATCTGTCCTTAGTGCTGTAGCTGGGCGAGTTATTTAGTGTCCGTCAAAGCACATTTTTTGTTCTGGGTTGAAATACAATTCCCAATTTAGCAATTTCATAATTTAGTGGTTTCTGCTATATCAGAGCTATTTGAAATCTATCCCTAAAAGGGTATATAATATTCAAGGTGCACATTGGGTCATTCAGAATAACTTCACACACACCCGCTACTGTGTATTTCCAAGTCTAATTCTGTCACTAAACCCATACCTGTCACCCAGCGCCTAAATACTAGGCCTCAAATTTATATCCAGCTAAATCTGTCCTTAGTGCTGTAGATGGGCGAGTTATTTAGTGTCCGTTCAAGCACATTTCTTGTTCTGGGTTGAAATACAATTCCCAATTTAGCAATTTCATAATTTAGTGGTTTCTGCTATATCAGAGCTATTTGAAATCTATCCCTAAAAGGGTATATAATATTCAAGGTGCACATTGGGTCATTCAGAATAACTTCACACACACCCGCTACTGTGTATTTCCAAGTCTAATTCTGTCACTAAACCCATACCTGTCACCCAGCGCCTAAATACTAGGCCTCAAATTTATATCCAGCTAAATCTGTCCTTAGTGCTGTAGCTGGGCGAGTTATTTAGTGTCCGTTCAAGCACATTTCTTGTTCTGGGTTGAAATACAATTCCCAATTTAGCAATTTCATAATTTAGTGGTTTCTGCTATATCAGAGCTATTTGAAATCTATCCCTAAAAGGGTAGATCATATTGAAGGTGCACATAGGGACATTCAGAATAACTTCACACACCCGCTACTGTGCATTTCCAAGTCTAATTCTGTCACTAAACCCATACCTGTCACCCAGCGCCTAAATACTAGGCCTCAAATTTATATCCAGCTAAATCTGTCCTTAGTGCTGTAGCTGGGCGAGTTATTTAGTGTCCGTTCAAGCACATTTCTTGTTCTGGGTTGAAATACAATTCCCAATTTAGCAATTTCATAATTTAGTGGTTTCTGCTATATCAGAGCTATTTGAAATCTATCCCTAAAAGGGTATATAATATTCAAGGTGCACATTGGGTCATTCAGAATAACTTCACACACACCCGCTACTGTGTATTTCCAAGTCTAATTCTGTCACTAAACCCATACCTGTCACCCAGCGCCTAAATACTAGGCCTCAAATTTATATCCAGCTAAATCTGTCCTTAGTGCTGTAGCTGGGGGAGTTATTTAGTGTCCGTTCAAGCACATTTCTTGTTCTGGGTTGAAATACAATTCCCAATTTAGCAATTTCATAATTTAGTGGTTTCTGCTATATCAGAGCTATTTGAAATCTATCCCTAAAAGGGTAGATCATATTGAAGGTGCACATAGGGACATTCAGAATAACTTCACACACCCGCTACTGTGCATTTCCAAGTCTAATTCTGTCACTAAACCCATACCTGTCACCCAGCGCCTAAATACTAGGCCTCAAATTTATATCCCGCTGAATTTGAATACAATACATTGGGCCAAATAATATATTTGTTGTTGTGGTGAACCATAACAATGAGAAAAACATCTAGTAAGGGACGCGGACGTGGACATGGTCGTGGTGGTGTTAGTGGACCCTCTGGTGCTGGGAGAGGACGTGGCCGTTCTGCCACATCCACACGTCCTAGTGTACCAACTACCTCAGGTCCCAGTAGCCGCCAGAATTTACAGCGATATATGGTGGGGCCCAATGCCGTTCTAAGGATGGTAAGGCCTGAGCAGGTACAGGCATTAGTCAATTGGGTGGCCGACAGTGGATCCAGCACGTTCACATTATCTCCCACCCAGTCTTCTGCAGAAAGCGCACAGATGGCGCCTGAAAACCAACCCCATCAGTCTGTCACATCACCCCCATGCATACCAGGGAAACTGTCTCAGCCTCAAGTTATGCAGCAGTCTCTTATGCTGTTTGAAGACTCCGCTGGCAGGGTTTCCCAAGGGCATCCACCTAGCCCTTCCCCAGCGGTGAAAGACATAGAATGCACTGACGCACAACCACTTATGTTTCCTGATGATGAGGACATGGGAATACCACCTCAGCATGTCTCTGATGATGACGAAACACAGGTGCCAACTGCTGCGTCTTTCTGCAGTGTGCAGACTGAACAGGAGGTCAGGGATCAAGACTGGGTGGAAGACGATGCAGGGGACGATGAGGTCCTAGACCCCACATGGAATGAAGGTCGTGCCACTGACTTTCACAGTTCGGAGGAAGAGGCAGTGGTGAGACCGAGCCAACAGCGTAGCAAAAGAGGGAGCAGTGGGCAAAAGCAGAACACCCGCCGCCAAGAGACTCCGCCTGCTACTGACCGCCGCCATCTGGGACCGAGCACCCCAAAGGCAGCTTCAAGGAGTTCCCTGGCATGGCACTTCTTCAAACAATGTGCTGACGACAAGACCCGAGTGGTTTGCACGCTGTGCCATCAGAGCCTGAAGCGAGGCATTAACGTTATGAACCTGAGCACAACCTGCATGACCAGGCACCTGCATGCAAAGCATGAACTGCAGTGGAGTAAACACCTTAAAACCAAGGAAGTCACTCAGGCTCCCCCTGCTACCTCTTCTGCTGCTGCCGCCTCGGCCTATTCTGCTGCTGCCGCCTCGGCCTCTTCCTCCGCCTCTGGAGGAACGTTGGCACCTGCCGCCCAGCAAACAGGGGATGTACCACCAACACCACCACCACCACCTCCGTCACCAAGCGTCTCAACCATGTCACACGCCAGCGTTCAGCTCTCCATCTCACAAACATTTGATAGAAAGCGTAAATTCCCACCTAGCCACCCTCGATCCCTGGCCCTGAATGCCAGCATTTCTAAACTACTGGCCTATGAAATGCTGTCATTTAGGCTGGTGGACACAGACAGCTTCAAACAGCTCATGTCGCTTGCTGTCCCACAGTATGTTGTTCCCAGCCGGCACTACTTCTCCAAGAGAGCCGTGCCTTCCCTGCACAACCAAGTATCCGATAAAATCAAGTGTGCACTGCGCAACGCCATCTGTAGCAAGGTCCACCTAACCACAGATACGTGGACCAGTAAGCACGGCCAGGGACGCTATATCTCCCTAACTGCACACTGGGTAAATGTAGTGGCAGCTGGGCCCCAGGCGGAGAGCTGTTTGGCGCACGTCCTTCCGCCGCCAAGGATCGCAGGGCAACATTCTTTGCCTCCTGTTGCCACCTCCTCCTTCTCGGCTTCCTCCTCCTCTTCTTCCACCTGCTCATCCAGTCAGCCACACACCTTCACCACCAACTTCAGCACAGCCCGGGGTAAACGTCAGCAGGCCATTCTGAAACTCATATGTTTGGGGGACAGGCCCCACACCGCACAGGAGTTGTGGCGGGGTATAGAACAACAGACCGACGAGTGGTTGCTGCCGGTGAGCCTCAAGCCCGGCCTGGTGGTGTGTGATAATGGGATAAATCTCGTTGCAGCTCTGGGACTAGCCAATTTGACGCACATCCCTTGCTTGGCGCATGTGCTGAATTTGGTGGTGCAGAAGTTCATTCACAACTACCCCGACATGTCAGAGCTGCTGCATAAAGTGCGGGCCGTCTGTTCGCGCTTCCGGCGTTCACATCCTGCTGCTGCTCGCCTGTCTGCGCTACAGCGTAACTTCGGCCTTCCCGCTCACCGCCTCATATGCGACGTGCCCACCAGGTGGAACTCCACCTTGCACATGCTGGACAGACTGTGCGAGCAGCAGCAGGCCATAGTGGAGTTTCAGCTGCAGCACGCACGGGTCAGTCGCACTACAGAACAGCACCACTTCACCACCAATGACTGGGCCTCCATGCGAGACCTGTGTGCCCTGTTGCGCTGTTTCGAGTACTCCACCAACATGGCCAGTGGCGATGACACCGTTATCAGCGTTACAATACCACTTCTATGTCTCCTTGAGAAAACACTTAGGGCGATGATGGAAGAGGAGGTGGCCCAGGAGGAGGAGGAGGAGGAGGAGGAAGAGGGGTCATTTTTAGCACTTTCAGGCCAGTCTCTTCGAAGTGACTCAGAGGGAGGTTTTTGGCAACAGCAGAGGCCAGGTACAAATGTGGCCAGCCAGGGCCCACTACTGGAGGACGAGGAGGACGAGGATGAGGAGGAGGTGGAGGAGGATGAGGATGAAGCATGGTCACAGCGGGGTGGCACCCAACGCAGCTCGGGTCCATCACTGGTGCGTGGCTGGGGGGAAAGGCAGGACGATGACGATACGCCTCCCACAGAGGACAGCTTGTCCTTACCCCTGGGCAGCCTGGCACACATGAGCGACTACATGCTGCAGTGCCTGCGCAACAACAGCAGAGTTGCCCACATTTTAACCTGTGCGGACTACTGGGTTGCCACCCTGCTGGATCCACGCTACAAAGACAATGTGCCCACCTTACTTCCTGCACTGGAGCGTGATAGGAAGATGCGCGAGTACAAGCGCACGTTGGTAGACGCGCTACTGAGAGCATTCCCAAATGTCACAGGGGAACAAGTGGAAGCCCAAGGCCAAGGCAGAGGAGGAGCAAGAGGTCGCCAAGGCAGCTGTGTCACGGCCAGCTCCTCTGAGGGCAGGGTTAGCATGGCAGAGATGTGGAAAACTTTTGTCAACACGCCACAGCTAACTGCACCACCACCTGATACGCAACGTGTTAGCAGGAGGCAACATTTCACTAACATGGTGGAACAGTACATGTGCACACCCCTCCACGTACTGACTGATGGTTCAGCCCCATTCAACTTCTGGGTCTCTAAATTGTCCACGTGGCCAGAGCTAGCCTTTTATGCCTTGGAGGTGCTGGCCTGCCCGGCGGCCAGCGTTTTGTCTGAACGTGTATTCAGCACGGCAGGGGGCGTCATTACAGACAAACGCAGCCGCCTGTCTACAGCCAATGTGGACAAGCTGACGTTCATAAAAATGAACCAGGCATGGATCCCACAGGATCTGTCCGTCCCTTGTCCAGATTAGACATTAACTACCTCCCCTTAACCATATATTATTGGACTCCAGGGCACTTCCTCATTCAATCCTATTTTTATTTTCATTTTACCATTATATTGCGAGGCTACCCAAAGTTGAATGAACCTCTCCTCTGTCTGGGTGCCGGGGCCTAAATATATGCCAATGGACTGTTCCAATGTTGGGTGACGTGAAGCCTGATTCTCTGCTATGACATGCAGACTGATTCTCTGCTGACATGAAGCCAGATCCTCTGTTATGGGACCTCTCTCCTCTGCCTGTGTGCTGGGCCTAAATTTATGAAAATGGACTCTTACAGTGGTGGGTGACGTGAAGCCTGATTCTCTGCTATGATATGAAGACTGATTCTCTGCTGACATGAAGCCAGATTGTCTGTTACGGGACCTCTCTCCTCTGCCTGGGTGCTGGGCCTAAATATATGCCAATGGACTGTTGCAGTGGTGGCTGACGTGAAGCCTGATTCTCTGCTATGATATGAAGACTGATTCTCTGCTGACATGAAGCCAGATTCTCTGTTACGGGACCTCTCTCCTCTGCCTGGGTGCTGGGTAGTGTTGAGCGCGAATATTCGAAAAGCAAATTTTTTTCGCGAATATCGCAACTTCGCGATTTCGCGAATATTTCGAATATAGTGCTATATATTCGTAAAAACGAATATTCGTTTTTTGTTTTTTCCCCCCCCCCACAAAATTACAGTACACATATAATTGATTGTTTCCCAAAGATCCAACAGCTCAGATCTTACTCACATTGCCTAGAAAGTGATTGAGGCGCGAATCTTCGTAAGGCGATTTTATTAGCGCACATGCGAATATCGGCACGTCCCAGAACAGAGGCAAAGGGCTTTGCATTCATACATTAGTGAATTGAGTTGCGAATCTTCGTAAGGCGATTTTATTAGCGCACATGCGAATATCTACACTTGTCCCAGAACAGAGGCAAAGGGCTTTGCATTCATACATTAGTGATTGAATTGAGCTGCGAATCTTCGTAAGGCGATTTTATTAACGCAAATGCAAATATCTACACTTGTCCCCAGAACAGAGAGGCAAAGGCCTGTGCATTCATATAGTATAGCACCATATTCGCGAATACGTAGAACTTCGTAAAATTCGATTTACGAATATTCGTATTTTTTATTTTACTTTCCACCTTACAGATTACATTGATCTGTACTCTGTCAACTACTGTCATCACCCCCCACTGTATCTCGATTGATTCCCAAAAGTCTCACATTCCCTAGAAAGTGATTGAGGTGCGAATCTTCGTAAGGCGATTTTATTAGCGCACATGCGAATATCTACACTTGTCCCAGAACAGAGGCAAAGGGCATTGCATTCATACATTAGTGATTGAATTGAGTTGCGAATCTTCGTAAGGCGATTTCATTAGCGCACATGTGAATTTTGCATAGCATATGTATTATGCGATGCGAAAATTCTAATTATCGCATATGCGAAATAATAACGAATTTGAATAATCGCGAATATTTTACGAATATTCTTTCGAATATTCACAAAATTTCGCGAATTCGAATATGGGACATGCCGCTCAACACTAGTGCTGGGCCTAAATTTATGACAATGGACTGTTGCAGTGGTGGGTGACGTGAAGCCTGATTCTCTGCTATGACATGCAGACTGATTCTCTGCTGACATGAAGCCAGATTGTCTGTTACGGGACCTCTCTCCTCTGCCTGGGTGCTGGGCCTAAATATATGCCAATGGACTGTTGCAGTGGTGGCTGACGTGAAGCCTCATTCTCTGCTATGACATGCAGACTAATTCTCTGCTGACATGAAGACAGATTCTCTGTTACGGGACCTCTCTCCTCTGCCTGTGTGTGTGCTGGGCCTAAATATATGCCAATGGACTGTTGCAGTGGTGGCTGACGTGAAGCCTCATTCTCTGCTATGACATGCAGACTGATTCTCTGCTGACATGAAGCCAGATTCTCTGTTACGGGACCTCTCTCCTCTGCCTGTGTGTGTGCTGGGCCTAAATATATGCCAATGGACTGTTGCAGTGGTGGCTGACGTGAAGCCTCATTCTCTGCTATGACATGCAGACTGATTCTCTGCTGACATGAAGCCAGATTCTCTGTTACGGGACCTCTCTCCTCTGCCTGTGTGTGTGCTGGGCCTAAATATATGCCAATGGACTGTTGCAGTGGTGGCTGACGTGAAGCCTCATTCTCTGCTATGACATGCAGACTGATTCTCTGCTGACATGAAGCCAGATTCTCTGTTACAGGACCTCTCTCCTCTGCCTGTGTGTGTGCTGGGCCTAAATATATGCCAATGGACTGTTGCAGTGGTGGCTGACGTGAAGCCTCATTCTCTGCTATGACATGCAGACTGATTCTCTGCTGACATGAAGCCAGATTCTCTGTTACGGGACCTCTCTCCTCTGCCTGTGTGTGTGCTGGGCTTAAATATATGCCAATGGACTGTTGCAGTGGTGGCTGACGTGAAGCCTCATTCTCTGCTATGACATGCAGACTGATTCTCTGCTGACATGAAGCCAGATTCTCTGTTACGGGACCTCTCTCCTCTGCCTGTGTGTGTGCTGGGCCTAAATATATGCCAATGGACTGTTGCAGTGGTGGCTGACGTGAAGCCTCATTCTCTGCTATGACATGCAGACTAATTCTCTGCTGACATGAAGACAGATTCTCTGTTACGGGACCTCTCTCCTCTGCCTGTGTCTGTGCTGGGCCTAAATATCTGACAATGGACTGTTCCATTGTTGGGTGACGTGAAGCATGATTCTCTGCTATGACATGAAGACTGATTCTCTGCTGACATGAAGACAGATTCTCTGTTACGAGACCTCTCTCCTCTGCCTGGGTGCTGGGCCTAAATATATGCCAATGGACTGTTGCAGTGGTGGCTGACGTGAAGCCTCATTCTCTGCTATGACATGCAGACTAATTCTCTGCTGACATGAAGACAGATTCTCTGTTACGGGACCTCCCTCCTCTGCCTGGGTGCTGGGCCTAAATATATGCCAATGGACTGTTGCAGTGGTGGCTGACGTGAAGCCTCATTCTCTGCTATGACATGCAGACTAATTCTCTGCTGACATGAAGACAGATTCTCTGTTACGGGACCTCTCTCCTCTGCCTGGGTGCCGGGGCCTAAATATCTGAGAATGGACTGTTCCAGTGGTGGGTGACGGGAAGCCAGATTCTCTGCTATGGAACCTCTCTCCAATTGATTTTGGTTAATTTTTATTTATTTAATTTTTATTTTAATTCATTTCCCTATCCACATTTGTTTGCAGGGGATTTACCTACATGTTGCTGCCTTTTGCAGCCCTCTAGCTCTTTCCTGGGCTGTTTTACAGCCTTTTTAGTGCCGAAAAGTTCGGGTCCCCATTGACTTCAATGGGTTTCGGGTTCGGGACGAAGTTCGGATCGGGTTCGGATCCCGAACCCGAACATTTCCGGGATGTTCGGCCGAACTTCTCGAACCCGAACATCCAGGTGTTCGCTCAACTCTATTCCTGAGCAACCGACAGTCATCTATAAAAAGGCTCCCAACTTACAAAACAAATTGGTACACAGCGCCAATCGTTTTGAAAATAAACACGAGAGTAAAAAAACGAAAAATAGCTTCAATTGGTGTGGTTTTTGCATTCCATGCAAGAACAGAAAAAGAACAGAAAAACTACAAAAGAATATGTCAATGAAAAGTACCAACAAAGATAAACAATTGGAAGTAGTGGGTGAAATGACATGTCATAGTAAAGGGGGTGTATATGTACTGGAGTGCCCTTGTGGCCTCCAGTATGTTGGACGGACTATTAGACCTCTAAAAGTCCGTGTACAGGAACACATAAGAAACATAAAAAAAGGTCTTGAAAGTCATGGAGTATCGGCTCATTATAAAAAATACCACCAAAAAAATCCAGAAGGTCTAAAGTTTATGGGAGTAGAATCCATACAAAATCATTGGAGGGGAGGCAGTCTTTTGGAAAAAATTAATAAACAAGAAACCAAGTGGATATACGAATTAGGTACACTACAGCCGGGAGGTCTAAACGTTGATTTCGACCTACAAGCTGTATTGAATTAGAGTAAAAAACAATATATAAAAAAAGCATGCTCATGTGAATGGGGACTTAATGGCATCCGTCTTCTTCCCCCTGGGGATGAGGAGATTCCAGTATAGGGTTAACAGCAGGATAGGAAAACACTGTGGAGGAACACATCTGACTCCTGATTAATTGCAATGGACAAATAAGAAGGAGGGGGAGGGTGAAATCAAGTGTGCCCCTGACGAAGCTCTAGGAGTGAAACCCGGGTCGGGCATAAGCAGCGGACGCTGGGAATTTTATGCGTTTTAAAAATTGTCTTTTAAGAGAGTTGTCTTGTAAGTACGGACAAATAAAAAGTTTTAAACAAATACATGCGGAGCTTCACTATTGCAGAAGCCATTCTTGTCCACAGAAAATTTGCAGGAATCTGAAGAAAAGGAATACAGATTTGTCCGAGGCATACATCATTTGAGTCCGTGTGGGGATCTAACCAGATTGCATAGAAACGTGGCTGTTTTGACAGAATAAGAACAATCTACCACGGAGGGATTGCATTCACGCCCTGTTTTTTTCGCATTGTGTGAGTATAATCAGTGCAATGCAGGTTACTTTTACATACGGACTCACACTATTATAATTCCATTGGTTGCAGGATATCTATTTGAGGGATATTTGCAGCCCTCGGCTCTCTCTGTAAACGAGGAAGTAGGAAGGATTAAGAACTTGCACACTGACCTGGACCAGAAGCGCGGTCCGAACCCCATATATTGTAAGTGACAAAGCTGAAGCTGCGCCGGGGCTGAATCTTTCAACAAGACGACGACCCTAAACACTGCTCAAAATCCACTAAGGCATTTATGCAGAGGAACAAGTACAACGTTCTGGAATGGCCATCTCAGTCCCCAGACCTGAATATAATTGAAAATCTGTGGTGTGACTTAAAGAGAGCTGTCCATGCTCGGAAGCCATCAAACCTGAATGAACTAAAGATGTTTTGTAAAGAGGAATGGTCCAAAATACCTTCAACCAGAATCCAGACTCTCATTGGAACCTACAGGAAGCGTTTAGAGGATGTAATTTCTGCAAAAGGAGGACCTACTAAATATTGATTTCATTTCTTTTTTGTGGTGCCCAAATTTATGCACCTGCCTAATTTTGTTTAAACAATTATAGCACTTTCTGTAAATCCAATAAACTTCATTTCACTTCTCAAATATCACTGTGTGTGTCTCCTATATCAGTGTTTCCCAACCAGCGTGCCTCCAGCTGTTGCAAAACTACAACTCCCAGCATGCCCAGACAGCCTTTGGATGTGCGGGCATGCTGGGAGTTGTAGTTTTGTAACAGCTGGAGGCACACTGGTTGGGAAACACTGTCCTATATGATATATTCAACTGACATTTTTTATCATAACAACCAACGATTTATACAGGAAAATCATGACGATTAACAAGGTTGCCCAAACGTTCGCATCCCACTGTGTGTGTATATATATATATATATATATATATAAAAAAATATATATTACTCTATTTTATGAGGCAAGGTAACAGAAAAATGGCTGTTCTGGCAGTTTTTATTATTTGTTCTTTTACAATGTTCACCTGACAGAGTAGATAATGTGATATTTTAATAGAGCAGGTCCCTACATACAGGGCTCCCTACATACAGATCTGTACCGTAAACCTACGGACAGAAACAATTTACTTCATTATAGGAGCTGTCATGCACCTTCCACAAAAAAATTATTACCCAGATCACAGTTTGAGCGCATTAAAAGAATAGTAACATCAGAGGAGAATAAACAGAAAAGATTATTAGAAATGACTTCCAAATTCCAGCAGAGAGGATACCCTCAGGAAATAATCTTACCAAAACCAGATTCCAGTCCACAACTAAGAAGAGTAAATAAAAAAAGAATCCCCTTTGTACATACTTATCATCCACATTCCTACAAGATTATAAATATTCTCAATAGACATTGGAACATACTCACTCGTTCCTTCCCCAACATAGAGGAATTCCAAACATGATGTCTACCATGTAGTAGGAGACCTAAAAATCTTCGTGATTGGCTTGTCAGAGCGGATATTGGCCCGAGCAGTACCACTTTACATCAGCGCCTACTTGGTAAAGTAAGACAGGGTACGTTTCCCTGTCTACACTGTGCGCAATGCTCTAACGTAATGAAAGGGGACAAAATTTATCATCCACAGACTGGTGAGTCCATCCAAATTAAGGGGTTTCACACTTGTCAATCCAATTATGTAATTTATCTTCTGAAATGCCCATGTGGCCTGATATATGTAGGGGAAACCACCCAAAATGTGAGGGATCGTATTTGCCAACATAAGTCCACTATCAGATGCGAGAACCTATTGCTCCCGGTCCCTCACCATTTTCATAAAATGAAACACAGCGTATCCCAATTGAAATTTCAGATAATAGAAAAAATCGAATTACCTAGAAGAGGAGGTAATAGACAGCAAATGCTTAAAAAACGTGAGGCATATTGGATACACAGGCTACAGAGTTTAGAACCTAAGGGGCTTAACAGAGATTATGAATTGTCCTCGTTTATTTAAACAAATGTAATGTCATTGGTATATGTGTCATATAGTGGATATGATGACTAACTATCTACCTTTTTGTTTTGTTTTTCAGATGCACTAAGAACCGGACCCCCACCAATGTTTGCCATCCTTACCTATATCCTTTTCTAGGTGTTGGTTCTTTTATTTATTTCTGATCCTCCCCTTTTTCTCTGATTGTCATTTCTCTTCTCTCCCTTCTTTTTCTTCCCTTTTTTCTCTTTTTTTCCTTTTTTCTTTCCTTTTTCTTTGTTTTATACCTCCCTTCTTTCTCTATTTTTCTAATTTTTCATTCTTTTCTTCCTTCACTAACTTATTATCTTTACTTTCAACTATAAATAAAGATTTATTCTGTTATAGGTGTAGACCCTATATCCCAAATTTATACATTTTACATTATCCATTCCATCTCATGCTCATCTTAAGGATTACAGACACTGGCCTATGTTTAAAACTATGATCGCATCCGATGCGTTCCAAGCTGGAACGCATTGGTCACTTCCGGTCGGGGCCGGAACGTACTTCCGGTTCGCGATCTCCCAAGGATAGTACAATGTTTAAAGTCATACCCCACATAGTAACATTCCTTCCCTTTATAACACAAGCGCTACTACTTAGTACCTCCCCGGGACATGCATAGAGACTATATTCACCTGAGTAGATGAGGGGATATGCGTTCCAGCTTGGAACGCATGGGCACTTCCGGTTTCGGTCATTTCCTCCCGGGCCGGCTATATAAGAACACATGCACCACCTAGTCATAGCTTTTATATGGGTGTGGATACACCATCAGCTCCACTTCTCCTATGGTCTCTCCTCCTTCTTATGGCAACTTGGTAAGTGTTGTTATGTCTAAATGGGGGCACCCGGTTCTATAAGAATTAGCCTCAATTGCATCTGTTTATATTTACAATGTTTATTTTCACTCTGTCAATCTCAGTCTGGGACAGAGGTCGTTTCTAAATTGTAGTCCAAGCTACCTATGTCAAAGGATCGCAGACCTATTCATTTACTCATTTGTGCATACTAATACATTTAGAATATATATCTACTTATAAATAGAACAATTATCCTTAACGTCGAGTTACTATATACGGAGTGCTACGTTTTTGATGCTTTTGATAACTCATGTAAATGAACATGACCGTATTGCCGTATTAGCGTTTTTTTGTATTATTTTTTATTTTTTATTTTGTATTCCCTACTATTATTATTATTTTTTTCTGGATTGTTTTGACTGTTTTGACTTTCTTGATACTTTTATCTGAGTATTTTCGATGTTATAAAGTGCCAATATCATATGTTAAAATAAGGTGCAATGATAAATTTTGATGTTGCCTTTATACTGTATATTTACTGAAATATTCTCTCATTATCACAGTGTTTGATAAAAGTCGTATGACCGAAACTGTCTATTAATAGAGCAGGTCGTAACGATGCGGCAATACCTAATAAGTAAATTTAAAAAAAAATATTTTTGATTTACACAATAATAATTTTTTGATAAAAATCATGTTTTTTGTTTACATTTTCTGAAAGTCATATATATATTTTTTTGGTCCGATTGTCTTAGGTAGAGTCTCATTTTTTGCGAGATGAGATTGCGGTTTAATTGGTACCATTATGTGGCACATATAACTTTTTGATTGCTTGGTATTACACTTTTTGTGATGTAAGGTGATAAAAAACAATGTTAGCTCATTTTTTTATGGTGTTCACCAGATGGGTTGGATCCCATGCTTTTTTTTATAGAGCAGGTTGTTACGGACATGATGATACCTAAAATGCTAATTTTTGTAACTTTATTTTATTGAATAAAAGCATGTTTGAAAAAAAAATAAACTTTTTTGTTTCTCTATTTTCTGAAAGCCTTATATTTTTTTTTGGGACGATTGGCTAATGTACGGGCTAATTTTTTGTGGGATGAGGTCACGGTTTAATTGGTTCTAATTTTGGATACATATTACTTTTTTTTGGGAAGTGCGGTGGGCAAATTTTGTAATTCCATCATAGTTTTTTCTTTTTTATGGTGCTCACCATGCAGTAAAAGTAACATGATCCTTTTATACATCAGGTTCTTACGGACATGGCGATACCAAACACTTTTAGTGTTTTTTATTTTTTACATTTTTAGCCAATTATGTGTGGATATAGAAAGGATATATATATATTTTTTTTACTTTTTACATGTTTTTGCAGTGGGTATGATGGCTTACAATACACTGCAGTACACTATATAGAGTACTGCAGTGTATTGAACTCACACAGCCTGATCAAGCTTAGATATACCCTAGCAAGCCGGATGCCTGTAACCATTGGGATGTTGCCACAGCACAGCGGCCTGATGGGGGAGGGAGCTCCCTCCCTCAGTTTACCATTCAAGCAACGGGCCGCTGCCACAGCAGAGCAGCGGTATGATGCTTAGCCCCTCCATACAGCAGTCCCTAAGGTCCACGGCATGCAAGTGTTAGCTGGACATTACAGCTAACACTCTGCCCGCTGCCGCTCTGCCATCTTTAAAGGGGGGGCGTGGTGTTGGGAAACTTGTGTGTAGCATGTGTCCTGATTGGACACCACACATGCCCAGTGCAAAACTGGTGACAAACACATGGACACCGCGCACTCACACAGGGATTGTATTATTATAAATTCCCATCACCTCCAGCAGTATACATTTAGCTGGAAACATTGAGCAATTGCTCCCATTTCTTTCTAAAAACAAGTTGCTACCATTTATAATTGTGTTGTTCAGCGCGCTTCAGTGTGTCAATAACAGTGTATGTGTAGATGGGAACATATAATTGCTCCTCATTTAAAGGGAGTCTGTCACCACATTTTAGCATGTTAGACCGTTAAAATAGGGTTATGTGATCCAGCCAGAACATAAAAACGGTACCTTTGTGGTAGAAAACGGACTTTTCAATTTGCCGAAAACGAAGTTATAAGATTATCTTCTGAGCCCTCTCAAGTGCCCAGGGCGGTCTCTCAATCCTCGGAGCCCCAGGCAGGCACCTCCTAAACGGCTGATAACTCCGCCCTCCGTGCACCTCTGCCCGCCCGTTTACTCCCCTCCCCTGTCCTTTTCCACTGCGGCTGTGCGGTCCAAATCGTAGCGGGCGCCCGCTACGATTTGTACCGCACAGCCGCAGTGGAAAGGGACAGGGGAGGGGAGTAAACGGGGAGGAACAGATTTATTTGTTTCTGTTAGTTCTGCCATAGATGACATGAAACTGCCTTGGAACAAAGTTACTGGGATAATTACTGATGGGGCACCTGCCATGGCTGGTGAACGAAGTGGATTATCAACCCTAATGTGTAACAAGGTGATCGAAGAAGGAGGCAAAGCTATTAAACTGCATTGTATCATTCATCAACAAGTTCTCTGTACCAAACATCTCAAATATGACCATGGTTTGAAACCGGTGCTAAAGAGCATTAATTTTATTCGCATTAGAGCCCTGTGCCACCGCCAGTTTAAACAATTTCTACTGGATATCCAGGCTGAATACGAAGATGTTTTATATCATAATGATGTAAGATGGCTCAGTCGAGGGTCTGCACTGCAGCGTTTCTACTCTCTCAGAAAAGAAATTGGAGAATTCTTGGAAACAAAGGGACAACCGATGCGAGAACTATCTGATCCTATTTGGCTGGCTGATTTAGGGTTTCTAGTCGACATAACAAAGCATCTGAATGTACTGAACACGGGTCTTCAGGGCAAAGATGCAGCGGTGAACCAGCTTTATTCACACCTCAAATCCTTTGGAACAAAGCTGCAACTTTTACAAAGCATTTGTCACAAACACCGCCCAATACCATTCATTTTTCAGCGTTGCAGGAAATAATGAACAGTTTTCCACAGGATGATATGTGCAAACTAGCAGGTATGCAGCAGACATCGTATCTCTTGCTGGGGAGTTTAGACGGTGCTTTCAAGATTTTGCAGTTATTGAAAAGGAGATCACCCTTTTCTCCTCTCCATTCTCTGTTGACCCCGACAATGCTCCAGATCAGCTGGAGCTCAAGCTCATTGACCTGCATTGTGACAGTGAGTTACGCAGTCGGCACCAACAGCTCTCTCTTGTGAAATTTTACAGCCAACTGGATAAGAGCCGTTTTAAAGTGATTCGAACATTGGCAAAGAAAATGCTGAGCTTGTTTGGCTCAACATATTTGTGTGAGAAGATATTCTCTGTTATGAACCTTAACAATAATTGCATGTGGATAAGACTAAGTGACTCTCACTTGCGTGATATTTTGTGCATCAAAACCACAGCCTTTGAACCAGATCTAGCCTATCTGCTGCAGTCCAGATCTCAGTTTCACCCTTCACATTAGTGCAGGCAAGATTTTTTTTCAGTTGAGATGAATACGTTGTAAAATCTTAGTTAAAGGGAACCTGTCATCAACTTTATGCTAATCTCACTGAGGGCAGCATAAATTAGTGACAGAAATGCTGATTTCAGTAGTGTGCCCCTCAGGAGCTAAAAGTAAGTGGTTGCTGAGAACCACCATCATAATCATTGCAGACTGAGCCTGGAAAAGAGTCAAATCTACCTGAGAAGAGTCATGATTATTTATAATCTCCTGCTCTCCCCGTCCATCTGCTGATGATTGGCAGTTCTCTCTTAGAGAGAAAGGGAACTTGGTAGAAGACTGTGTCACCTCCAGATCTTTGAGAAGTTCTGTTATACGTTCTTCAGTACCTTCTGCATGATTTTCTTTTGTTTAGCTTTCGTTTTGACATCTCTCCTCCCTCTCCCAGCTGCCATCTATTAGCAGTGATTGCCTCCCTGTATATCTCCTCCCCATACTGCCTTACCTTGCGGTTTATACAACTTCCTGGTGTGTGCTGATGCTAGAAGCTGTTACTGCTGCATCCACAAGATAAGTCTGTTTCTTTATTTCTGTTTTCCTGTGGGCTTGATCCTAGGTGACCCTGACTCCCTCCGTATTAAGTGTAGGGAGCCGGTAGTCGTGTCCCCTCACTATTATAGGGTGTTCAGGTGTCATACAGTCGAGGAATGAGGGTATGCAATTTTCTACCATTGAGATTTTTGCATAGGCTGAGCAGTAAGGGAGAGAGCTAGGGCTGTTACAGGGCTTACTCTTTTGTTCCTTAGTTCTGGATCAAGTCAGTCGGATCTTCATTTGTGTCTTCTAGTTTTCTGTAACACCATCCGTGACAGACTGTCAGTCATCAGCAGGAGGGCGGGAGTACAGGAATCTATGAATAACCATGACTCTTCTCAGGTGGCCGTGGCTCTTTTCCAGGCCCAGTCTGCAATGATTGCAATGTTGGTTCTCGGCAACCACTTACTTTTAACTTATAAATGACAGAGTGCTGAAATCAATTCACCTGTCTCTACTTTATTCTGCCTTTAGTATAGTATGGGCGGAATAAAGTTGATGACAGGTTCCCTTTAATGTCAGTTGGTCAATCAGTTATAAATATATTTGAACATATGTGTATACTTGGTGTTATGTTCCTGTTCACATTTTTGGAATTTAAAAGTTAACAGACAACCTTGTAATGTACTGTTTCCGACATATTTCCGCCTCATGTTTTTTATATTGAAGGCAGAGTGATTTAACACCTAGATTTGTCATCCAAGTCACAAAATGAAAGGTATGCCGTTTGCAATAGAATTTGCATAAAATAGTTAATTTGCATGTAATTTTAATGGTTCAAAGAATGTTGGGCAAAATGGTCGACCCTCGCACATGTTCACTTCATCAAATCTGGCCGCCCTCGAAAAAAGTTTGGACACCCCTGGTCTAGAGGAAGCTCGCTATTTGGGGTATGTGATCGGACGCGGAGTCGTTTAGGCCCAAGTGAATAAAGTTGAAACAATCCGGCATTGGCCTAGGCCTCGTACGTCTAAGCAAGTGCGATCGTTTTTTGGGCCTGATTGGGTATTATATGAGGTTTATTTCCCATTTTGTCACCTTGGCAGCCCTGTTAACCGGACTCTTGAAGGATAGAAAGTCGGTGATGGTTTGCTGGGGGAAGCAGGAGCAGTAAGTCGGCCCTATGTGGGTCCCCGTTCTGGTGACGCCCGACTTCAAGCTGGAGTTTGTAGTTCAAACAAATGCCTCGGGAGTCAGACTAGGGGCTGTGCTTTCCCAGGAGCTCAACAGGGAAGAGCACCCCGTTGTTTTCCTAAGTCGCAAGCTTACCCCAGCAGAAACCAGGTATAGCATTGTGGAGAGAGAGTGCCTCACCATCAAGTGGGCACTCGAGTCTCTCAGATATTACCACTTAGGGAGAAGATTCCGTCTGGTGACCAACCACTCCCCTCTCCATAGAAACATAGAAACATAGAATGTGTCGGCAGATATGAACCATTTGGCCCATCTAGTCTGCCCAATATACTAAATACTATGGATAGCCCCTGGCCCTATCTTATATGAAGGATGGCCTTATGCCTATCCCATGCATGCTTAAACTCCTTCACTGTATTTGCAGCTGCCACTTCTGCAGGAAGGATATTCCATGCATCCACTACTCTCTCAGTAAAGTAATACTTCCTGATATTACTTTTAAACCTTTGCCCCTCTAATTTATAACTATGTCCTCTTGTAGCAGTTTTTCTTATTTTAAATATTCTTTCCTCTTTTACCTTGTCGATTCCCTTTATGTATTTAAAAGTTTCTATCATATCCCCTCTGTCTCGTCTTTCTTCCAAGCTATACATGTTAAGGTCCTTTAATATTTCCTGGTAAGTTTTATCCTGCAATCCATGTGCCAGTTTAGTAGCTCTTCTCTGAACTCTCTCCAAAGTATCATTATCCTTCTGGAGATATGGTCTCTAGTACTGAGCCCAATACTCCAAATAAGGTCTCACTAGTGCTCTGTAGAGCGGCATGAGCACCTCCCTCTTTCTACTGGTAATTCCTCTTGCTATACACCCAAGCATTCTGCTAGCATTTCCTGCTGCTCTGTGACATTGTCTGCCTACCTTTAAGTCTTCTGAAATAATGATCCCTAAATCCCTTTCCTCAGATTCTGAGGTTAGGACTGTATCACTGATTTTATATTCTGCTCTTGGGTTTTTACGTCCCAGGTGCATTATCTTGCACTTATCAACATAAAATTTTAGTTGCCAGATTTTTGACCATTCCTCTAGTTTTTCTAAGTCCTTTTCCATTTGGTGTATTCCTCCAGGAACATCAACCCTGTTACAAATCTTTGTGTCATCAGCAAAAAGACACACCTTACCATTGAGGCCTTCTGCAATTTCGCTGATAAAGATAATAAACAATATGGGTCCCAGAACAGATCCCTGAGGTACCCCACTGGTAACAAGACCTTGGTCTGAATATACTCCATTGACTACAACCCTCTGTTGCCTGTCCCTCAGCCACTGCCTAATCCATTCAACAATATGGGAGTCCAAGCCCAATTACTGCACTTTATTGATAAGCCTTCTATGTGGAACAGTATCAAAAGCCTTACTAAAGTCTAGATAAGCGATTTCTACTGCACCTCCTCCATCTATTATTTTAGTCACCCAATTAAAAAAATCTATAAGATTAGTTTGACATGATCTCCCTGAAGTAAACCCATGCTGTTTTTCATCTTTCAATCCATGGGATTTTAGATGGTCCACAATCCTCTCCTTAAGTATGGTTTCCATTAATTTCCCCACTATTGATGTCAGGCTTACTTTCCTATAGTTGCCCGATTCCTCCCTACTACCTTTCTTGTGAATGGGCAACACATTTGCTAATTTCCAATCTTCTGGGATGACTCCTGTTGCCAGTGATTGGTTAAATCAATCTGTTAATGGTTTTGCTAGTTCACCGCTGAGCTCTTTTAATAGCTTTGGGTGTATCCCATCAGGCCCCTGTGACTTATTTGTATTAATTTTAGACAGTTGACTTAGAACCTCTTCCTCTGTAAAGACACATGCGTCAAAAGATTCATTAGTCTTCTTCCCTAACTGAGGTCCTTCTCCTTCATTTTCCTTTGTAAAAACTGAACAGAAGTATTCATTGAGGCAGTCAGCTAATTCTTTATCTTCTTCCATATACCTTCCTTCTTTAGTTTTTAATTTGGTAATTCCTTGTTTTAGTTTCCTTTTTTCATTTATGTATCTGAAGAATGTCTTATCGCCTTTTTTCCCTGACTGAGCTAATTTCTCTTCTGCCTGTGCTTTAGAAGCTCTTATAACTTGTTTGGCCTCTCTCTGCCTAATCTTATAAATTTGTCTGTCATCCTCGTTTTTTTTTTTTTTTATATAATTCCTAAATGCT
Source organism: Bufo gargarizans (assembly GCF_014858855.1). Taxonomy (NCBI): domain Eukaryota; kingdom Metazoa; phylum Chordata; class Amphibia; order Anura; family Bufonidae; genus Bufo; species Bufo gargarizans. The sequence continues at coordinate 27,002,556 of NC_058080.1, read as the reverse complement.
ATCTTTTTGTTTTTAATGATTTTGACCACTTCTGCTGAGTACCACAGTGGTCTCTTCCTTTTTTTGCTTTTACTGACAAGCCTAATGCAATTTTCTGTTGCCTTCAATAGTGCCACTTTTAAGTAGTCCCATTTCTCCTAGACTCCAATGAAACTGTTCCAGTCTGATAGGGACTCGTATACCACTAATCTAATTTTAGAAAAGTCAGTTTTTCTAAAATCTAAAACTTTTGTTTTTGTGTGGTGTGACTCAGTCACTGTACTTATAGTAAACCACACTGACTGGTGATCACTAGATCCGAAGCTTTCCCCTTACAGTAATATCAGATACCAAATTCCCATTTGTGAATACTAAATCTAAAATGGCCTCCTTTCGGGTTGGCTCCTCCACTACTTGCTGTAGAGATAATCCCAGTAGGGAATTTAGAATATCTGTACTCCTGGCAGAACTAGCTATTTTGGTTTTCCAGTTTACATCTGGAAGATTGAAGTCTCCCATAATGATAACTTCCCCCTTCAATGTCATTTTAGCTATTTCCTGAACTAGTAGATCATCTAATTCTTTGACTTGGCTAGGTGGTCTATATATCACACCTACACAAGTGTCACAACCAGACAGCTGAGAAGCTCTGACAGAGGCCTTTCAGAACCTCCTCTTTGAGTTTCTGTGTTGTGGTATTCAGCTCCTCCTCTCGTTAGCCTCTCTCAGCTGTTATGTGTTGGACTAATTGCTTCCCTTTAAATTCTTCCCCAGAAGGCTTTTCTGGGCGGCTTATATTTCTTCCTGGAGTATGTGTGCATGCCCATCTGGTTCTCCTCTCCTCTACAAAGTTAAGTGTTATACTGTTATCTGTTATTTTCTGTTTGCTGGATCCCAGGTGACCCTGACTCCCTCCGTGTCTGGTGTAGGGAGCCGGTGGTCGTGTCCCCTCACTATTGTAGGGTGCTCAGGGGTTATATAGTCAAGGTACGTGGATATGCATACCTCCACCATTCGGATCTATGCATAGGCTGAGCAGCCAGGGAAAGTCCCAGGTCTTCTACAGGGGTCTCCCTTTTGTTCCTTAGCTTCTGGATCCAGCGAGTCATTTATGCATGTTGTTTTGCTTTGTTTCTTGTACACCGTCCGTGACATTATAAGCCGCCATAACCGTCTCAAGCATGGATCCGGTTTCACTTTTGGCTGAACGCCTTCAGGGTCTTTCATTGGAGGTAGCTGATCTCCGCAGGACTTTTTCTCAGCTTCAAGTGACCGGTTCAGCTGGCGTTCATGGAGTTTGTTCTGAGCCTAAGATCTCGCTCCTGGATACGTTCTTCTCCGGGGGTAGTGAGAATTTTGTGCGTTTTAGAGAGGCTTGCAAACTCCATTTTCGCCTTCTTCCCCATTCTTCTGGTGATGAGGAACGGAGGGTGGGGATCATTATATCGCTGCTCAGGGGTAACGCTCAGTCCTGGGCCTTTTCGCTGCCGGAGGGGGCACGGCCCCTCCGTTCAGTGGATGAATTCTTTTTAGCCCTGGGTCAGATATATGATGATCCGGATCGTATTGCTCTGGCGGAGTCTACTACGTCTCCTATGCCAGGGTAAACAATCCGCAGAAATATACTGCTCAGAATTTCGGAGATGGGCAGCTGATACTGGTTGGAATGATGCTGCACTCCGAAGTCAATTTTGCCATGGTCTTTCAGAGGGATTGAAAGATGCATTTGCCTATCATGAAAGGCCTATTTCTTTGGACTCTGCTATGTCTCAGGCCGTTCGTATTGACAGGCGTCTTAGAGAGAGAGGAGAGATCTCTCCTTCCTGTCATACTCGGTCCCAGGACTGTGCAGCGGTCCCATTCTCTGCGCAGGGGTCTCAGTCGCTGTCAGCCCCTTCTGAGCAGGAGCCCATGCAGCTGGGGTTGATTGCTTCTTACAATAGAAGATTCAGCCCGCATGGGAGGGTTTGTTTTTGTTGTGGAGGTATTAATCATTTGGCAAATATTTGTCCCTCTAGGAGATTCAGGCAGTTCTCTGGGTATAATATAGAAACAAAGAGGAAAAAATCTTTGAAAAATGTTCCGTCTGTTACTATTGGCAGGGTTGAGGCGGAGATTGAAGGTTTTCCGTTTGCTTGTAGTTCCCGTTTTGTCCTGCCGGCTAGGGTGGCGCTAGAGAGCAAGAACATTTTTTGTGAGATTTTTGTGGATAGTGGAGCAGCGGTCAATCTCATTGATAATCACTTTGCGATAACTCATGGTTTCCAGGTGTGCGCTTTGAGAAAGGATATTCCTGTTTTTGCTATCGATTCCGCTCCACTTTCTCAGAAATCATTAAAGGGCATAGTTCACAATATCCGTTTAATTGTGAGTGATGCTCATATTGAGGATGTGTCATGTTTCGTCCTTAGCGGTTTGCCCACCCCTCTGGTGTTGGGGCTGCCCTGGCTCACTAAGCATAACCCCACCATTGATTGGCAAGCGAAGCAAATAAATGGTTGGAGTGACTTTTGCAGAGAGAATTGCCTCATGACATCTGTTTCTGAGGTTGCTACTAAGACTATACCATCTTTTCTCTCTGAATTTTCGGATGTCTTCTCTGAGAGTGGAGTTCAGGATTTGCCCCCGCAGGATTGCCCTATTAATCTCATCCCAGACGCCAAGCTGCCTAAATCTCGTTTATACAATCTTTCCCAACCTGAGAGGATCGCTATGAGTGCTTATATCTCTGAGAGTCTGAGAAAGGGACACATACGACCCTCGAAGTCACCTGTTGCCGCTGGTTTTTTCTTTAAGAAAAAAGATGGTTCTTTAAGACCTTGTCTGGATTTCAGGGAGCTGAACAATATCACAATTCGTGACCCTTATCCGCTTCCTCTGATCCCAGGACCTATTTAACCAGGTTGTTGGGGCTAAAGTCTTTTCCAAATTAGATTTAAGAGGGGCATACAACCTGGTCAGGGTCAGAGAAGGGGACGAATGGAAGACGGCCTTCAATACCCCTGAGGGCCATTTTGAAAACTTGGTTATGACTTTTGGTTTGATGAATGCCCCAGCCGTTTTTCAGCATTTCGTGAACAGCATTTTTTATCATTTGATGGGAAAATTTGTATTGGTGTATTTGGATGACATTTTGATTTTTTCTCCCGATTTCAAAACTCATAAGGAACATTTACGTCAGGTCTTGCTCATCCTGCGGGAGAATAAATTATATGCGAAACTGGAAAAATGTGTGTTTGCGGTTCCAGAAATTCAATTTCTGGGGTTTCTTCTCTCCGCTTCTGGTTTTCGCATGGACCCCGAAAAGGTCCGCGCTGTGCTTGAGTGGGAGCTTCCTGAGAATCAAAAGGCGCTGATGCGTTTTTTGGGCTTTGCCAATTATTACAGGAAGTTCATTTTGAATTATTCTTCTATTGTTAAACCACTCACTGATATGACCAGAAAGGGGGTAGATTTTTCTTCTTGGTCAGTAGAGGCGCGTAAGGCTTTTTCTGATATCAAGGAGAGTTTTGCTTCCGCTCCCATCTTGGTGCAACCTGATGTTTCGTTACCCTTCATAGTTGAGGTTGATGCTTCTGAGGTGGGTGTGGGGGCGGTCTTGTCTCAGGGTTCCTCTCCTGCCAATTGGCGACCGTGTGCCTTTTTCTCAAGAAAACTCTCCTCCGCAGAGAGAAATTACGATGTGGGAGATAGGGAATTGTTGGCCATCAAGTTGGCTTTTGAGGAATGGCGCCATTGGCTAGAGGGAGCCAGACACCCTATTACCGTATTTACTGATCATAAAAATCTGGCCTACTTGGAGTCAGCCAAGCGTCTGAACCCGAGACAGGCCAGATTGTCGTTGTTCTTTTCTAGGTTTAATTTTGTTGTCACGTTCCGCCCTGGAGTTAAGAATGTGAAGGCAGATGCCCTGTCACGTTGTTTTCCGGGAGGCGGGAATTTTGAAGACCCGGGTCCCATTTTGGCTGAAGGTGTGGTGGTCTCTGCTCTTTTTCCTGAATTGGAGGCAGAGGTGCAGGCAGCCCAGTCAGAGGCTCCTGATCTTTGTCCTCCTGGGAGGTTGTTTGTGCCTCTCGCTTTAAGACACAAGATTTTTAAAGAACACCACGATACGGTCCTTGCTGGGCACCCGGGGGTAAGAGCCACACTGGATCTCATCGCTCGGAGATTCTGGTGGCCTGCGCTTCGTAAGTCGGTTGAGGGTTTTGTGGCAGCCTGCGAGACTTGCGCTCGTGCCAAAGTCCCTCATTCACGGCCATCAGGTCCTCTCCTTCCCTTACCCATTCCTTCCCGTCCTTGGACACATCTGTCCATGGACTTTATCACGGACCTGCCTCGTTCCTCGGGGAAGACTGTGATTCTGGTGGTGGTGGACCGTTTTAGCAAAATGGTGCATTTCATCCCTTTTCCTGGTTTGCCCAATGCTAAGACACTGGCGCAGGCATTTGTTGATCACATTGTCAAATTGCATGGTATTCCTTCAGACATAGTCTCTGATAGGGGCACGCAGTTTGTTTCCAGATTCTGGAAGGCTTTCTGTTCTCGCTTGGGGGTTCGGTTGTCATTCTCTTCTGCTTTCCACCCGCAGTCGAATGGCCAGACAGAGCGCGTCAATCAGAATCTGGAGACATATCTGCGTTGTTTTGTGGCGGAGAATCAAGAGGATTGGTGTTCTTTTTTGTCCCTTGCTGAGTTTGCTTTAAATAACCGTCGTCAGGAGTCCTCTGATAAGTCACCATTTTTTGGTGCATATGGGTTTCATCCACAGTTTGGGACTTTCTCGGGAGAGGGGTCTTCTGGTTTACCTGATGAGGACAGATTCTCCTCGTCTTTGTCATCTATTTGGCAAAAGATTCAAGATAATCTAAAGAGCATGAGTGAGAGATATAAGCGTGTGGCTGATAAGAGACGTGTGCTTGGTCCAGACCTGAATGTTGGTGATCTGGTGTGGTTGTCTACCAAGAATATCAAATTGAAGGTTCCCTCCTGGAAGTTGGGTCCTAGGTTTATTGGGCCTTACAAAATCCTGTCTGTCATCAATCCTGTTGCATACCGTCTTGATCTTCCTCAGACTTGGAAGATCCATAATGTTTTTCATAAGTCCTTATTGAAACCTTATGTTCAACCCATTGTACCCTCGCCTTTGCCTCCTCCTCCGATTATGGTTGATGGGAATATTGAATTTCAGGTCTCTAGGATTGTGGATTCTCGTCTTGTCCGCGGTTCTCTTCAGTACCTTGTTCACTGGGAGGGGTATGGTCCTGAGGAGAGGATGTGGGTCCCAGTGACGGACATTAAAGCCTCTCATCTCATCAGGGCTTTCCATAGGTCCCATCCTGAGAAGGTGGGTTCTGAGTGTCCGGAGTCCACTCGTAGAGGGAGGGGTACTGTCACAACCAGACAGCTGAGAAGCTCTGACAGAGGCCTTTCAGAACCTCCTCTTTGAGTTTCTGTGTTGTGGTATTCAGCTCCTCCTCTCGTTAGCCTCTCTCAGCTGTTATGTGTTGGACTAATTGCTTCCCTTTAAATTCTTCCCCAGAAGGCTTTTCTGGGCGGCTTATATTTCTTCCTGGAGTATGTGTGCATGCCCATCTGGTTCTCCTCTCCTCTACAAAGTTAAGTGTTATACTGTTATCTGTTTTTTTCTGTTTGCTGGATCCCAGGTGACCCTGACTCCCTCCGTGTCTGGTGTAGGGAGCCGGTGGTCGTGTCCCCTCACTATTGTACGGTGCTCAGGGGTTATATAGTCAAGGTACGTGGATATGCATACCTCCACCATTCGGATCTATGCATAGGCTGAGCAGCCAGGGAAAGTCCCAGGTCTTCTACAGGGGTCTCCCTTTTGTTCCTTAGCTTCTGGATCCAGCGAGTCATTTATGCATGTTGTTTTGCTTTGTTTCTTGTACACCGTCCGTGACAACAAGTTACCTTCTGATTATCAAGCTGCAAGGTAACCCAAACTGACTCTAAATTGTTCTCGCTAACTTGTATCAAATTAGATTTTATGCTATCTTTCACATACAGGGCCACCCCTCCCCCTTCTTGCCTTCTCTGTCTTTCCTGTATAGAGAGAACCCTGGTATTGATATATCCCAGTCATTACTCCCCTTGAACCACGTCTCAGTAACAGCCACTACATCTATATTCTCAGATGCCATTATAGCCTCAAGTTCATTGATCTTATTCCCTAGACTGCAAGCATTTGTAGACAAGACTCTGAGCTTGTCATTTCTTAACCTTTGTGCTACTGGCCTCTTCTGGCATTGTTCCGGGGGCAGTTGAACTGCTGGATTATCACTCTTTTGCCCCCCTTTCCTAGTTTAAATGCTTCTTAGCAAATACTTGGAACTGTTCACCGAGGACATTCGTTCCCTTGAGAGAAAGATGCAAACCATCTTTCTTGTACAGTTCTTTTCCATTCCAACAAGAGCTAACATGAGACACAAAGCCAAACCCCTGGTTCAGACACCATTCACCAAGCCATACATTGAATTCCTTAATGCGCATCTTCCTGTCATGCTGAAGGTTCTGCACAGGCAAAACTGCAGAGAATGAAACAGTTGATGCAACCTCCCGTATATCCTTTCCAAGTGTATGAAAAGCTTCTTTCACCTTTGAAACCTCATTGCAAGCCAGATTGTTTGTCCCAAGATGGAGAATAACATCCACTTCCCTTTCCTGCTTTGCTTGCCTAACAATAATTAGGATCCGTCGTCTATCCCTGCTAGCGGTAGCACCAGGGAGACATCTCACAACACCATTCTCCTCAAACTTCACACCTCTTATGATGGAATCGCCCACCAACAGCTGCTTACTATCAATCCTCACCTTCTCCTTTTTGTCTTTGGCTGCAGTCTTACATACTTTAGGCATGGGAGATGATTGTATCTCACCCACTGTGCTTGAGCCATCCTCCATGTTGCTCTTGCACTCTGAAAGTGCTGCAAATTAATTATGGAGATTCACAGACTGTGGGACATGCCTTCTATCCACAACTCTGTCTACCAGAACCTACAGTAACCCATCTTCCATTTCTAGGGGGCCTCTGTGGCAGTGGCATTGCAATGTTCTCAGCCTGAGTTTGTTTAGTGGTTAATTAAAAAATCTCATATTTCAAAAAGGTAATTTCCTGCTGCATTATGGAGAGCTGTCTACAGATCAGACAGTATCCAAACCTCTGAAGAGTGGAACTTGAAATAAAAGCACAATTCCTGCACAGAACCAGGTCTGCCATTGTAAAGAGGGGAGAGATTTTAAACAAACAAATCTTACTTGTTTAGATTGTATCCACCTCCAGATTACCTCCTGAGTATCTCCTGAATATCTCCAATGCTCTTGTAGATCATCTCTTGGTAAAGCAGTCTTGGAAAAGCAGCAAGCTATAATTAGCAAGCTAATACTGTGTGGATATATATACACACACTCCCACAAAGGCTCCTCCACCAACAGCAAATTAACACCTTACTTGCCTATGCTCATTTGCAATCAGACAATAGAGATACTGTGTCTAGCAAATTCCTTACCTCTTTTGAAACACAGTGTCTGAGTATTCACTAGAAATACCACTTAAGTTCTGCTACAGCTGAAAAACTCTGAGTTAGACTGTTAGTCTCCTGGATATCTCCAATGCTCTTGTAGATCAGCTCTTGGTAAAGCAGTCTTGGATGAGTCGGGCTAAGGAGGGGAGTGCTCGGGTCACCAAGTGGTTCTTGTCCCTCCAGAACTTTAAGTTCACTGTTGAGCACAGGGCCGGCCACTTACAGGGGAACACAGATGCCCTGTCCCGGGTACACTGCTGTGCATATGTTCACCCCCTCAGGTCAGCGATCGCTCTCGTCCTCTGTCTGGCCCTGTCTGTGTTCAAAATCTCGCGCCTGCGCTGTATCGGTCTTCAGTCGGCCCAGGCGCACTGAGAGGAGGACACTTGCTCGGACGCTCCTTCCTCAGTGCGCCTGCACCGGGTGTAGATGTGACGTCATCAGATCAGGCGCATTGAGGAAGGATCGGCCGAGCGAGCGTCCTCCTCTCAGCGCGCCTGCACCGACTGAAGACCGGTACGGCGCAGGCACTAGATTTTGAACGCAGACAGGGCCAGCCAGAGGATGAGAGCGATCGCTGGCCCTGTCAATCAACAGGAGGAGGGGGCGTTTTTTTGAAAGCAGGATGCGGCTGCTACCAGCAAGTTACCGCTCTACTTGCTGGTAGAGAGGTAATTAACATATTATAAAAGTCAGTTTTTTAAAGAAACTAGTGAACGAAAAAGGCTAAGAGCACTATATAGTGAAAAATCGCTGTATAAGGATTTTAATTAGCCAAAATTAGGGAAATTAACAAGTGGCTCAAGAACTGGTGTAGGAAGGAGGGGTTTGGGTTCCTGGAGAACTGGGCCGACTTCTCTATCGGCTACAGGCTCTATCGTAGAGACGGGCTGCACGTTAATGGGGAAGGGGAAGCTGTGTTGGGGAAGAAGATGGCTAGAAGGTTGGAGGAGTGTTTAAACTAGGGACTGGGGGGGAGGGTAATTATGTTATAGAATGGGAAAATAGTGCAGATAGTGACCGGGGGCAAGGTAGTGAGACTGGGGGAGGAATGGAAGGAGGGACTAGAACAGTTCAGAAGGAAAGGTGTAGAGTAGAAAATATACCTAAACCTCTTAATTGTATGCATACTAATGCCAGAAGCCTGACTAATAAAACTTGTGAACTGGAATTAGTGATGTGTGAGGAGGACTATGACATAGTGGGAATAACTGAGACATGGCTGGATGATAGCTATGACTGGGCAGTTAATGTACAGGGTTACAGCCTGTTTAGAAAGGATCGTCAAAACCGGAGAGGGGGAGGGGTCTGCCTTTATGTAAAGTCCTGTCTAAAGCCCACACTCCGGGAAGATATAAGTGAGGGACATGAACATGTGGAGTCACTGTGGGTAGAGATACATGGCGCTAAAAACAATAATAAATTACTAATAGGAGTTTACTATAAACCACCTAATATACCAGAGTCCACGGAAAATCTACTACTAAACGAGATAGACGAGGCGGCAAATCATAATGAGGTGGTTATTATGGGGGACTTCAACTACTACCCCGATATAGACTGGGAAACTGAAACTTGTATATCTCATAAAGGAAACAGGTTCTTGGCAATAACCAAAGACAATTACCTCTCCCAACTGGATTAGGACCCGACTAGAGGGACGGCCATACTGGACTTAGTATTAACCAATAGGCCTGACAGAACAACAGACGTGCAGGTTGGGGGACACCTGGGAAATAGTGACCACAAAGTAATAACCTTCCAATTATCATTCAAAAGAGCGTTTCTACAGGGAGGAACAAAACTACCAAACTTCAAAAAAGCTAAATTTAGCCAACTAAGAGAGGCCATAGGCCTAACTAAATGGGATAAAGTCCTCACAAATAAAAATACAGCCACCAAATGGGATATCTTTAAAAGCATCCTAAAATCTCATTGTGAGAGGTACATACCGTATAGGAATAAAAGGTTAAGGAACAAAAAGAAACCAATGTGGATAAACAGAACTATAAAGAAAGCAATAAATGACAAAAAGAAAGCATATAAAACACTAAAACAGGAAGGTAGCACGGAAGCACTGAAAAACTATAAGGAAAAAAATAGAACATGTAAAAAACTAATAAAAGCGGCTAAACTAGAGACCGAGAGATTAATTGCCAAAGAGAGTAAAACTAACCCTAAAATGTTCTTCAATTATATAAATGTTAAAAAGTATAAATCTGAAGGTGTCGGCCCGTTAAAGAGTCGGCCCGCAGAGAGCGACTAGGAGAAAGCAAAGCTGTTAAATATTTTTTCTCTCCAATGTATTCACTGAGGAAAATAAACTGTCAGATCACATGCCGAATGTTGAAATAAATTCCCCATTAAAAGTGTCCTGTCTGACCCAGGAAGAAGTGCGACAGCGACTTAAAAATAGACAAATCGCCAGGACCGGATGGCATACACCCCCGTATCCTAAGGGAATTAAGTAATGTCATAGCCAGACCCTTATTTCTGATATTTGCAGATTCTATGTTGACAGGGAATGTCCCACAGGATTGGCGCATGGCAAATGTGGTGCCAATATTCAAAAAGGGTCCAAAAACAAAGCCTGAAAACTATAGGCCGGTAAGTTTAACATCTGTTGTGGGTAAACTGTTTGAAGGTTTTCTGAGAGATGCTATGTTAGAGCATCTTAACGGAAATAAGCAAATAATGCCATATCAGCATGGCTTCGTGCGGGATCGGTCATGTCAAACAAATTTAATCAGTTTCTATGAGGAGGTAAGTTCTAGACTTGACAGCGGCAAATCAATGGATGTCGTATATCTGGACTTCTCCAAAGCATTTGACACTGTACCACATAAAAGGTTAGTATATAAAATGAGAATGCTCGGACTGGGAGAAAACGTCTGTAAGTGGGTAAGTAACTGGCTCAATGATAGAAAACAGAGGGTGGTTATTAATGGTACATACTCAGATTGGGTCACTGTCACTAGTGGAGTACCTCAGGGGTCAGTATAGGGCCCTATTCTCTTCAATATATTTATCAATGATCTTGTAGAAGGCTTGCATAGTAAAATATCAATTTTCGCAGATGACACTAAACTGTGTAAAGTAATTAACACTGATGAGGACAGTATACTGCTACAGAGGGATCTGGATAGACTGGAGGCTTGGGCAGATAAGTGGCAGAGGAGGTTTAACACTGACAAATGTAAAGTTATGCACATGGGAAGGAATAATGCAAGTCACCCGTACTTATTAAATGGTAAAACACTCGGTAACACTGACATGGAAAAAGATCTAGGAATTTTAATAAACAGCAAACCAAGCTGCAAAAACCAGTGTCAGGCAGCTGCTGCCAAGGCCAATAAGATAATGGGTTGCATCAAAAGGGGCATAGATGCCCGTGATGAGAACATAGTCCTACCACTTTACAAATCATTAGTCAGACCACACATGGAGTACTGTGTACAGTTCTGGGCTCCAGTGAACAAAGCAGACATAGCAGAGCTGGAGAGGGTCCAAAGAAGGGCAACTAAAGTAATAACTGGAATGGGGCAACTACAGTACCCTGAAAGATTATCAAAATTAGGGTTATTCACTTTAGAAAAAAGACGACTGAGAGGAGATCTAATTAATATGTATAAATATATCAGGGGTCAGTACAGAGATCTATCCCATCATCTATTCATTCCCAGGACGGTGACTGTGACGAGGGGACATCCTCTGCGTCTGGAGGAAAGAAGGTTTGTACACAAACATAGAAGAGGATTCTTTACGGTAAGAGCAGTGAGACTATGGAACTCTCTGCCTGAGGAGGTGGTGATGGTGAGTACAATAAAGGAATTCAAGAGGGGCCTGGATGTATTTCTGGAGCGTAATAATATTACAGGCTATAGCTACTAGAGAGGGGTCCTTGATCCAGGGATTTATTCTGGTTGCCTGATTGGAGTCGGGAAGGAATTTTTATTCCCCTAAAGTGAGGAAAATTGGCTTCTACGTCACAGTTTTTTTTTGCCTTCCTCTGGATCAACTTGCAGGATGACAGGCCGAACTGGATGGACAAATGTCTTTTTTCGGCCTTATGTACTATGTTACTATGTTACTAAAAAACAAAAAATGACTTTTGGGGGGTGACAGAAGCCCTTTAATTCAAAGCATTGTTCTGCATATATAGTTTTAATTTAAAGTTTTGTACCACATCAGTACAATGTGCAGTTTAGTTTAATGTATTTTACTGCATCAAACAATATAACATCTGGGTTAATTTAACTCTTTGTTCTACATCAATACACTGTGCAATTTAATGTGACACATTGTACTGTATCAATATAACATGTGGTTTAACACATTGTACTGCATTACTATACCGTACATTGGGGCACATCAGTCTTAAAAAAATATATATATAGCTTGCTATGGATCCTCCGAAGTCAGGGGCGGACTGTGAGCTTAAAGTGGCCCTGGAAGAAAAAATTCTAAAAGTGGCCCCATTTCATAGGCAGGTCCAAATTAACAGAAGGAGGGGCAATACAACTAGGCAGGGTCAACAATACCACAGTGCAAAATACCATCCAGCAGAACCAAATAACACAGTGTAGCACAACATACTTCCCCACAATCTGGCCCTCTGTGATGTCCATCAATAGCTACCATCTTCTGTCCTCCTCCTCCAGTTGTCTATTGAGCAGGGGGCTTAGGAGGTGTGGGCCACATCAGTTGAATTAAGGAGGGCATGTGCGATCACTGGCTGGGTACATGAGTACCTGATTCTCATAGCTTTAATTGTTGCTGAGAGCTCATTATGTACCCGGTCAGCAGCAGAGAGGAGGACTTGGGTGGCCCCCTGAGGCATTAGCCCACCTTGGAATTTCCCTTTAGGCTCTATGGCCAATCCGCCCCTGTCCGGAGTTATGAAGAGGCGCCAGCTTGTTCATAACTTCGGTGGAACCACCATTGCTTTTTTATGTAATGCGAAGGTATGAAGGGAAGAAAGATAGGCGGCACTGCCAGACGTCACATGTGTAATAATTACCCCGTCCCCAACTACCTGTCTCTTTAACACTTTCAGTGGTGCACAGCCTTGACAGCACATATGTGAGAATATAGAGAATGATTGAACAGGCGGCACTCACCAGCGTTAATAGCTGGTTCCTTTATTCGTATAAAAGTTAAAAGATGAACACTTCGGGCTGGAGCTTATGGTGCGGTAAGGCACAGCTGAAGTCAGCGGCGACGGTCGTTTCACAGCAACCAGGGCGCTTGGACTTCCCTGCAACCGCCCATACGATCGAGCCCAGCTGAATAAAATAACATCTTTACAGCGGCAGAACTGAAGGTTAGATAAACACACTGAGAGAATTTCTGTCATTGACTCCCAAAGGACCTACGGCATCAGCTTTGATGATCCACATAGATTCTCTCTGCAGGAGTGCACGGTGTCTGTCCCCACCTTGGGACCTGCATAAACCTCTAAAATAAAGGGTGAATAGTTTTGCCTATATAGAAGGCTCCACATTGGCAGGTAATCAAGTAGACCACATAATTACTTCTGCAAGTAATAAATTGTGTGATAGGGTGCGAAACCCCACCAAAAGACAAGTATTTATTTTTGTTGTTATAGTTGCAGAAGGAGCAATTCCCACACTTGAAATTGCCCCTGGGTCCCCTTGATGACAGCCAATTGTTAGTCACTTTATTCTTGAACCTACTCCTTACAATTTGGTCTTTTATTCTATGACATTTCTTGAAGGCTACGAGTGGCCTGTTGTTTGCCACTACCTCCAGGCCTTCTTAATTTTTCTAAATGTCCCAATTATTACAGATGGCACATTTTATGAGACTTGCGGCGGGGCTGCATTTGAAGGTAAAGATGAATCGCTCCATTTCTTTATGGGCATATTTCCTTTTGTTGTATAATAACTCTTGTTGGGTATGGGAACCTGCTTTTTTTCTGGCTGTGTCTACATCCCGTTCCTTGTATCCTCTATCTAATAATCTACCTTTTAGTTCTTCTGACTGTCTGTTGTATCCCTCTTCAGTATTATTTATTCGTTTTAGCTGCATAAACTGACCGTAGGGTATGGATTTTTTGACACTGGCCGGGTGGAAGCTCCTGTGATGCAGGAGGGAATTCTTACGATGGCCGCTGGTGTGGATGCCGTCCTCTCTAGCCTCTATGAGCACATCCAGAAATTCAAGTGAATGGTCCCCAAAATTGAGGGTAAATCTCATATTCATGTTGTTACTGTTATTCAAATAGGACACAAATTCCCTACATTGCATCTCAGTGCCTGACCATATAATGAATACGTCATCAACATATCTTAAAAATGACTGTATATGTTGCAAGTATGGATTCGCTGTGGTGAAGACATATCTGTCCTCAAACATGGCTAAAAATAGATTAGCATAAGTACAAGATATGGGCGTACCCATGGCAGTTCCTACCCTCTGTCTATACCATTGGTCATCAAATGTGAACACAGTAGAGAGGATAAAACTGAGTGCCTCTGCTATAAACTGGCAATATATCAATTTTTTGTCAGTTTTTCCCAAAACCTGACTGATATGCTGTATCCTAGTATAGAGGCTCTCCACATCCAGTGACACCAAGGCGAGTCCATCGTGCCAATCAAAAAGATTGATGGCCCGAAGGAAATCGCTGGTGTCCCTAAGGTATGTGGGGGCCTTGGATAAAAGGGGTCCAAGCAACAAGTCAATGTATTGGGAAAGGGGTTCTGTAAGTGACCCTATACCTGCCACGATAGGGCGGCCTGGTGGGGTTGTGATTAATTTGTTTATTTTTTATATGTAAGACAGCTTTCTTGCTGTCTTACATTTAGACCTTTTTCTACACCTGAAACAGGCGTAGAAAATGGTAAATGAGACAGGCAAGGATACAGCCATCCCTTTCCTGCCCATGCCACGCCCACTTTTTTAGACCTGGCGTGAGTGGGGAAAAATCGAAGACTAGCTGCTTCTTAAATGACCCTCATTGTACTGTAACTGCATAAATCTTCTGTGCAGTCTAATATAACAGAGAGTACTGCATTACTATTCCATCCAGTTCAATTTAAAGCGAACCAGTCACTACAAAATCCAGTACAATCTAAAGGCAGCATGTTGTAGAGCAGGAGGAGCTGAGCAAATTGATATATAGTCTTGACATTTATTCATTTAAATCTCCGTTCTTTCTATGCTGAGGAGTAGAGATGAGCAAATCAGTTGGTAATGAATTGGGTTAGTTCCCAAAACTTTCCGAAATTTCGTCCGTCAGATGTATCCAAAGTTTTTCAGGTACGTTATGGATATAACCAGTAAAATGGCACGAAAAAGCACGAAGGAGGAAAAAGAAGGTTGCTCACCCTGAGAGGAAGCGTCAAGAAGGCCTGCGGCAGACAGGGAGGTGCCCTAGAAGAACAAGCAGAACATCATTTTGTGTTGGGCTGTGAAAAGGGGGGGGATGTAGTGTTGAGCGAATCAAAGCATCCAAATTCAATCTATAGTTTAGGAAAAATTTGATTTGGTAAAGAATTGCTTTTTGTTTTAAATGGAGGCTACATGTGTTACAAAGTGAAAGTAAGCAGCCTGGGAACACAAGATCACCCATAATGCTGTGCAGCCAGTCAATCCACATTTAGTTAACCCCTTTGAGGTCACAGCCTTTGAAAACCTCATCCCACGCAGTCTCTGTGATCTGGGCACAGGGAGAGAAGTGACAAACACCAATGCACTAGGGACAGTGTTGCCGCAAACAGTAAAAAAAAAATATTTGGATTGGAAGAGTTCAGGGAGATCATAGGGAGAGTTTTTGAGACTGTAGGGAGAGCATAGGAAGAGCCAAGGGAGAGCATAGGGAGACTGCAGGTTGAGGGCAATCACTGCGTTTATCTTGTCCAACCGCATTCATAGTTAATCTGTTATTTTGCACATACAGACTGACTGTGCGTCAGACTCAACATTAAAGGGCGGTTTAATATATTGCCGCATTTATCTTGTTCAACTGCTGCCACATTCTTAGTTAATCTGTTAGTTTATACATAGACTTACTGTGCCTCTGACACAATATTAAAGGGAGGTCTAATATATTACTGCTGTTATCTTTTTCAACTACTGTCTCATTCTTAATTAATACGTTATGTAACGGATACAGTTACTGTACAAAATGGCCAACCGACAGTTGTCTGGGCCCTCCAAAGGAACAGGCAGTGGTAGCAGCAGAAGAAGGAAGGTTGGAAGCAGCTGTAGCAACAGGCCAGAGCTGCCACTGCCATCCTCTGGTCGTGTTTTGACCAACAATCCAGCTGTACTGGAATGGTTGACTCGCTCTTCAACATCATTGCAAGTGACAACAGATATACACAGCCAGGAATTGGTGGGTTTGTCTGACACCATGCTTAGTTGGCATGGCCCAGGAACTGCCTCTGTGCCCTTAACTGTCCTAAACCTGCCTCTTGCTTTTGCTGCTCCTTCTACTAGTCAAGTAATGATAGCCACCGACTAAGCTCCACTTTTCAGCGAGGATGAGGTTTGTGTGGACAGTCAGCAGTTACAGGCCATGCACAGACTTTCAAGAGAAGTCCACTGCAGATTCCTCTAGGTGTGCAACTACAATTGACGACAGTCCAGTTAGTGCATTTTTTTGCGAGAGGTCAGAGATGTGCACAAGAAACTGGTGAGGGTGATGCAAGTGACGACCAAACAGATGTAGATGATGATGTAGCCAATTGCACATGGTAGCCAGGTGAAGAGGGGGCATCATTATCATCAGTGAGTGAGGGTGGCAGCATGTCCCCTGAGGCAGCAGAGTGGAAGCGTAACCCTGAGACTGCAGGGTGGAAGCATGCCCAGAAGACAGCAGGGTGAAAGTGTGCCCATGAGACAGCAGGGTAGAGGCAGTGGGAAATTGTCAGCCAAACGTGGGAGGGGTACACCATCTACTACTCGGGAGACTACCTGTATGGATCACACTAGCAGTGCACAAGTTCATAAAAGAAGTGGCAGGCAGGCATCACGCATTGGTGGAGGGAAAATGTTATACTCACGAATGTAGGAATTTGTCACTGGGGAACGTAAGCGTGGGAGTATGCAGGATATGTGGGCAGAAGGTGGGTTGCGGCTGGTGTTGGTGTGAAAGAGTTTCACAGTGGATAGTCACCCACCGCTGGGTGTGGGGGAGGGAGAGAGAAGAAGAGTGAGCGCCACTCCATAAAAAGAGTATGTAACGGATCTCCTGGCACCCCGACTGGGTACCTCCGTTGATGGATGCTCCTAGTGCTTCCCGGGGGCTCCAAGCACTCCGCTCGACACCGTAACCACCATAGGAACAAGGAACAGGAACAGCTCTTACAAGAGCTAGGGGTTATAGCCAGGGGAGTATACATCGTATAGCTATCCCCACACACATGAGACGAGGCTCTATGTTGAAGGCCAAAACAGGAACTCTCTTTATTGACCACACAAGCATTGCCTTTTATACACATTTTCCAACAAGGGTACCACCCATGTGGACCTGGTTGGGAACTGAGGACATAACATAACAGACAATCCTTTACAGTTTTACAGTTTAAATACAAAAACTATACACTCAACAAACACAATGACATTGCCTGTGACACAATCAATAACAGAATAGGCATTGTCTGTGATGCAATTAACAACACAATGGCATTGCCTGTGACATTTAACAAACACAATGGACTTTGCCTGTGATATATTTAACAAACACAATGGACTTAATTACTCACAGGCATAAAATACACATTTTTCCCAACCACAGAAAACACCCCAAAACACCACATGTTCCCATAAAAGTTACATCCCCTGATAGCCTCAATCTGGGTGAACAACCTATATAAAAATAACACTGATTGGTTCAGGGGTTCAAGAATTTCCTGGAATTCTTATTTTTGCCCCACCGTGCAAATGGTCACATGCCCCAAATAGTTCCACAGGGCAGAAACAGAGCTTTTGAAATCCAATAAGCCCAAATAGTGTCCCAGGGGCCATAGTCACAGGGCAAGAGGCTGGCAAGCAGGCCTCTCCAACTCCCAGTGACGAAGGTGCTTTCGTCACACATCTTCCCTCCCAGAGGGAGACTAACCAGGTACCTGAACTCCTGTTGGTCAGTACCTGAGTTAGTCAAGAAGCACACCCACAACCAAGTACTGCATCTGTAGTTCTTGGGTGTGCAGCTTTTTTCGGTCTGTCCTAGGCTGCAGAGGGTACATCTGCTGCCCCTGATCTCCCTTGTGCTCCCAGGCATGGAGCTGTAGGTACATGGTGGGCAGAGGCCAACTGTGCTCTGCCCTGGTTCCAGCACTTCTGCTAGGACAACCTAAAAGCAGTCAGGCTCTGGATAAAAGGAAAGGGTAGGGCAGAGGCTAGCAGCGTTCTGCCCAGATGCCAGCTCTTCTGCTGGAAGAGAGTCAGTGAGTATAAATGTCTCCTCCACTACCCCCAGGACTCGCTTGAGCAGCTGCAGCTGGAGAGGGGCACTGGTTGTACCCTCTCTCTGTAATGTACACGACTGCTGGGGCATGTGACCGTCAGTCTCCACTCCCTGTAGGACACACTGCCTCTGGTAGAGAGACCAACTGCCTCCTCTCCCTGTGATGCTGCCTGCTTCTGGGGAGAGAGACCGTTGTCTCTTCTTCCTTTACAACATACTGCCGCTGGGGAGTCAGACCGACTGTCTGGACTCCGGGTAACACTGGCTGTAGATGGGGATCTGGGCCGGCTGCCCAACATCTCTATAGGGCCGATGGAGAGACTTTGGTCCCATCTCTACCTGCCGTCGGGAGGTCTTCCCAGAACCAGTCGATTAAGTTCCCTACTTTGGGAGTTGGTAGGGAAGCAGGGGGTATCGCCGCCAAGTCTTCCCAGTTGTAGGAGGGCAGATCTGGCTCTGCTTGTTGGGTAGGTTGGGGATAAACGGAGCTGAGCAGGTGTTGGTAGGTCTGCTCCACCTCCCACTCCCTTGTTACCAGGTGGGTCATGTCTTTGCTCACCTCCCATCCATCAGCATAAACATGCATGCCCATCCAGTAGTCGTAGATGTCCCAAAACCTAGACTCCTCTGTGCTGCCGAGATTAATGTCCTCCTCCAAGGCCTCACGTAGTAAGTCAGAGACAAGATAAGGAAAAAAGAGGGTTAGTCATTGGGCCTTCAGAAAGATGGTCCAGGGGTAACTTCGCAGGGCGCCAAAGGTGGGGCAGAATGAGTATCCTTTAATATCCCCTGAATATTAGGGGGAAAAAAATGTGTGTAGTGAAAATAGTGGGACAGGTGAGGGCAGGCTGCCGAATGGTCTCAACCCACCTTGAGGGACTCAGGGTGGGTGATTGGAAAGTTAGGAGTGGGGTAGCGTGGGGACGCTGAAAAAGGACCACGGGGAGTCGCCAAAATCCCTAGTAACTAGGATTGTGGGGATATATATAACCCATAAAAGATAGCAATTTTTTGTCGCCAGTTGAGATAAAACAAATAGTAAAAACAGTGGTGGATTTGCAAGTATAAAATTATAAAATTGAAATATAAAATCTAAATTTTAGTGACTCACTTCACCCAGGAGGGTAATGTGGGATAAAGCTCAAGACACCCACACCACACCTCCTGCGCCTGGATCGCCAGTAGAGTCTTAGAAATGGACAAAGATCACTCTCGAGTCCTTGTTATTTCTTTTAATCTTTTTATTCCAAAAGCCAGGGTAGGGGGAGTGAGCAGCTCGACGCGTTTCGGGGCCTCTTAGTGGGTCCCCTTCATCAGGAGCATATTGCAATCAATAACAGAATAGGCATCGTCTGTGACGCAATTAACAACACAATGGCATTGCCTGTGACTAGAGTTGAGCGGACACCTAGATGCTAGGGTTCGGCGGGTTCGGCAGGTTCAGCCGAACGTGAAAAAAAAATTCAGGTTCGGGACCCAAACTTGACCCCGAACCCGAACCCTATTGAAGTCAATGGAGACCCGAACTTTTGAGGACTAAAATGGCTCTAAAAATGTCATGGAAAGAGCTAGAGGGCTGCAAAAGGCAGCAAAATTTGCTTAAGAGCATGGCAAATGGTCTGCAAACAAATGTGGATAGGGAAATGAATTAAAAAAACATAAAAAACCTTAAAAAAATAAAATTAGGAATGATGTAGGAGGAAGAGGTTGAGGAGGCGGTGAATGGGTGGATGTGGCCGTGTTGGCTCACGTGGTGGTCTAGGTGGAAACGTTGGCGAAGGAGGAATAGGTAGCCAACACAGATGTGTGTTATTTTTTTATTTTTACATAGGGGTATCCCCCAAAATATTGGGACATATATAAAAAAAAAAGCAATAAGTGCACTTGAGTACAAGGATGGATGGTTGAGGCTGTTAGAACTGTCTATTCTGCACAAGGTACAGACAAGTCCTGAGGAATCCAAGCCTGGTTCATCCTAATGAACGTGAGCTTGTCCACGTTGGCTGTGGACAGGCAGCTGCGTCTGTCTGTAATGACGCCTCCTGCCGTGCTAAATACACATTCAGAGAGTACACTGGCTGCAGGGCAGGCCAGCACCTCCAAGGCATACAGGGCAAGCTCTGGCCATGTGGACAATTTGGAGACCAAGAAGTTGAATGGGGCAGAACCATCAGTCAGTACGTGTAGGCGTGTGCACAGGTACTGTTTCACCATGTTGTTCAAATGCTGCCTCCTGCTAACACGCTCTGTATCAGCAGTTGGGGCCGGTTGTTGTGGAGAGGTGACAAAGCTTTTCCACATGTCGGCCATGCTAACCTTGCCTTCTGAGGTGCTGGCACTGACACAGCTGTGTTGGCGACCTCTTCCTCCTACCCTGCCTTCGCCTTGTGCTTCCACTTGTCCCCCGGCGTCAGTCGGGAATGCTTTCAGAAGCGCGTCTACCAGCGTGCGCCTGTAGTCGCGCATCTTCCGATCATGCTCCAGTGAGGGAATTAAGGATGGCACATTGTCTTTGTAAAGGGGATCCAGCAGGGTAGCCACCCAGTAGTCAGCACACGTTAAAATGTGGGCAACTCTGCAGTCGTTGTGCAGGCACTGCAGCATGGAGTTGCTCATGTGTGCCAGGCTGCCCAGAGGTAAGGACAAGCTGTCCTCTGTGGGAGGCGTATCGTCTGCATCCTCCGTATTACCACAGCCACGTGATGGGCCCGAGCTACGTTGGATGCCACCCCGCTGTGAACATGCTTCATCCCCATCCTCCTCCTCATCCTCCTCCTCCTTGTCCTCCAGTAGTGGGCCCTGGCTGGCCAAATTTGTGCCTGGCCTCTGCTGTTGCAAAAATCATCTTTCAGAGCCACTTCTAAAAGACTGGCCTGAAAGTGTTAGAGATGACCCCTCTTCCTTATCCTCGTCCTGGGCCACATCCTCTTCCATCATCACCCTAAGTGTTTTCTCAAGGAGACATAGAAGTGGTATTGTAATGCTGATAACGGCGTCATCGCCATTGGCCATGTTGGTGGAGTACTCGAAACAGCGCAACAAGGCACACAGGTCTCGCAGTTAGGGAGATATAGCGTCCCTGGCCGTGCTTACTGGTCCACGTATCTGTGGTTAGGTGGACCTTGCCACAGATGGCATTGCACAGTGCACACTTGATTTTATCCGATACTTGGTTGTGCAGGGAGGGCACAGCTCTCCTGGAGAAGTAGTGGCGGCTGGGAACGACGTACTGTGGGACAGCAATCGACATGAGCTGTTTGAAGCTGTTTGTCTCCACCAGCCTGAATGACAGCATTTCAAAGGCCAGCAGTTTAGAAATACTGTCATTCAGGGCCAGGGATCGAGGGTGGCTAGGTGGGAATTTACGCTTTCTCTCAAAGGTTTGTAAGATGGAGAGCTGAACGCTTCCGTGTGACACGGTGGAGATGCTTGGTGATAGAGGTGGTGTTGTTGGTGGCACATCCTCTGTTTGCTGGGCAGCAGGTGCCAACGTTCCTCCAGAGGCGGAGGAAGAGGCCGAGGCAGCAGCAGAAGAGGGAGCAGGAGGGGCCTGAGCCCTTTCTTGGTTTTGAAGGTGCTTACTCCACTGCAGCCCATGTGTCGCATGTAGATGCCTGGTCTTGCAGGTTGTGCTAAGGTTCAGAACGTTAATGCCTCGCTTCAGGCTCTGATGGCACAGCGTGCAAACCACTCGGGTCTCGTCGTCAGCACATTGTGAGAAGAAGTGCCATGCCAGGGAACTCCTTGAAGCTGCCTTTGGTGTGCTCGGTCCCTGTTGACGGTGTCCAGTAGCAGGCAACCTGTTTTGGCGACGGCTGCTCTGCTTTTGCACCCTGCTCCCGCGTTTGCTACGCTGTTGGCCCGGTCTCACCACTGCCTCCTCCTCCGAACTCTGAAATTCTGTGGCAGAACCTTCATTCCATGTGGGGTCTAGGACCTCATCGTTTACAGCGTTTACAAAGCAAAGTAAAAAGTGGTTAAGTATGTTAAATATAATTAACCGCCAATAAAAACCCTGATGTAGGGTATTGCACTCAATAATTTGTTTTTAACTCTATATGACAGCGGTATATGTGGCCTAAATGTGACACTCACTTATGCATGTCTTATCCCAGATGTGCAGCATATTAGAGGATTTTTTCACCCCAGTAACCAAAAAGCTGTATTTCTGCCCTAAATGTGACATTCACTTATGCTTGTCTAATCCTAGATGTGCAGTATATTAGAGGGTTTTTTCACCACAGTAACCAAAAAGCTGTATTTCTGGCCTAAATGTGACAGTCACTTTTGCAGGTCTTATCCCAGATGTGCAGTATATTAGAGGATTTTTTCACCCCAGTAACCAAAAAGACATATTTCTGGCCTAAATGTGACAGTCACTTATGCTTGTCTTATACCAGATGTGCAGTATATCAGAGGGTTTTTTCACCCCAGTAACCAAAAAGACATATTTCTGGCCTAAATGTGACAGTCACTTATGCTTGTCTTATACCAGATGTGCAGTATATCAGAGGGTTTTTTCACTCCAGTAACCAAAAAGCTGTATGTCTGGCCTAAATGTGACAGTCACTTATGCTTGTCTAATCCCAGATGTGCAGTATATTAGAGGGTTTTTCACCCTAGTAACCCCAAAAATTTATTTCTGGCCTAAATGTGACAGTCACTTATGCTTGTCTTATCCCAGATATGGAGTATATTAGAGGGTTTTTTTCACCCCATTAAGCAAAAAGATGTATTTCTGGCCTGAATGTGACAGTCACGTATGCATGTCTTAACCCAGATGTGCAGTATATTAGAGGGGTTTTTTTTCACCACAGTAACCAAAAAGCCGTATTTCTGGCCAAAATGTGACAGTCACTTATGCTTGTCTAATCCTAGATGTGCAGTATATTAGAGGGTTTTTTCATCCCAATAACCAAAAAGCCGTATTTCTGGCCTAAACGTGGCAGTCACTTATGCATATGTAATCCCAGATGTGCAGTATATTTAATAGATGTTTATTTAACTGAAGAAAAAAAAGTTCGTTTTCAGCAGTAGTTGGCTCAGGGCAGGCTTAAAAAAATTGTGCACTGCACCCACAAAACACATTTGCTGTAGATCGCTGAGTACAAAAAACAGTTCTTGATAAGATTTCTCCCTCAGAGCAGCTGCAGCCTCTCCCTACACTAATCCGAGCAGAGTGACGGGCGGCGCTACGTGACTCCAGCTTAAATAGAGGCTGGGTCACATGCTGCAGTTGGCCAATCACAGCCATGCCAATAGTAGGTATGGCTGTGATGGCCTTTTGGGGCAAGTAGTATGACGCTTGTTGATTGGCTGCTTTGCAGTCTTTCAAAAAGTGCCATAAAAATCGCAGAAAACCGATCCCGAACTTTTACGTAAATGTTCGGGTCCGGGTGCCGAAAACCCTAAAGTTTGGTACGAATCCAAACTTTACAGTTCGGGTTCGCTCAACTCTACCTGTGACATATATAACAAACACAATGGACTTTGTCTGTGATATATTTAGCAAACACAATGGACTTTATAACTCACAGGCATAAAATACACATTTTTCCCACCACAGAAGACACCCCAAAACACCACATATCCCCATAAAAGTTACATCCCCTGATAGACTCGATCTGGGTGAACAACCTATCCATAAATAACCCAGAATGGTTCAGGGGTTCAGGAATTTCCTGGAAGTCTTATTTTTGCCCCACCGTGCACATGGTCACATGCCCCAAATAGTTCCAGTAAAAAGTCCACGGAGCAGAAACAGAGCTTTTGAAATCCAATAAGTCCAAATAGTGTCCCAGGGGTCATAGTCACAGGGCAAGAGACTGGCAAGCAGGCCTCTCCAACTCCCAGTGACAAAGGTGCTTTTGTCACAGAGTACAACTAAATTAGACATTGGTACAGTTTAAGCCAATTGGGCTAGAAGAAAAGTTAAAAATATCCAGTGATATAGACAAGCGGTATGACATGCAACAACGAATAGTATAGTATAGTCACTCTGTGTCAAGGAGTGGGAGTAGTGATGGAGAACAAAGTTTGTGCTAAAAAATGCAACTACTATAAGAGACTGTCACCGCCAGTTCTGTGAGAAGGTCTGGCAGATGTTCTTCTCTACCTCTTGTATGATGTTCTTTGTTTTGTTTTGTTTTCACTTTCTCATCTCCTTTACTTCTGTCAGGTGTCACTTTATTATACTAATTGTCTTCCTTTATATTCCCTCCCATACTGCCTCACTTTGCGGTTTATACTACTTCCTGGATGAAGTGTTCGCTGCTGAAGGCTTCTGCTGCTGTTTGCTCAGATAAGTCCTTTACTTTATTGTGTTTCCTTGCTGGCTTGATTCTAGGTGAGAAAAGGCAATATAGGACGGTTCTCCCTCTGATTGGGGGTGGCAAGGTGCTCCGAACTGATGTTGCACTTAAATCACCGAAAATAGTACAAAAAGGAGTGAATGGGCACTCCTATATCTGGACACATACAGGATCAATGTAGCATCACTAAAATCGTTTATTATGTAGATGCGAATGTCAAAGGGGATAAATAAAAATAAATACGTATACTATGACAAATCATACTGATGACTCTGTAATAAATATTATATAAAAGGATATATACCACAATATCAAATATAGATTAAAATTTATCTTAATAATCCTGCCACTCTAGTGATGAGCTGGATAGGATAGCTGCTCAACAATGCATAAATAGCTTCAATGCATAAATAGCTTCAATGAGATCATTCACATCTCTGTATATAGCAAATAACTATACCTCCTAAATATCAATCTGGAAATTAACCACTTCAGCCACTTCAGCCCCGCTAGCTGAAACCCCCTTCATGACCAGAGCACTTTTTACACTTCGGCACTACACTACTTTCACCGTTTATCGCTCGGTCATGCAACTTACCACCCAAATGAATTTTACCTCCTTTTCTTCTCACTAATAGAGCTTTCATTTGGTGGTATTTTATTGCTGCTGACATTTTTTACTTTTTTTGTTATTAATCGAAATGTAACGATTTTTTTTGCAAAAAAATGACATTTTTCACTTTCAGCTGTAAAATTTTGCAAAAAAAACGACATCCATATACAAATTTTTCGCTAAATTTATAGTTCTACATGTCTTTGATAAAAAAAAAATGTTTGGGCAAAAAAAAAAAATGGTTTGGGTAAAAGTTATAGCGTTTACAAACTATGGTACAAAAATGTGAATTTCCGCTTTTTGAAGCAGCTCTGACTTTCTGAGCACCTGTCATGATTCCTGAGGTTCTACAATGCCCAGACAGTAGAAAAACCCCACAAATGACCCCATTTCGGAAAGTAGACACCCTAAGGTATTCGCTGATGGGCATAGTGAGTTCATAGAACTTTTTATTTTTTGTCACAAGTTAGCGGAAAATGATGATGATTTTTTATTTTTATTTTTTTCTTACAAAGTCTCATATTCCACTAACTTGCGACAAAAAATTAAAAATTCTAGGAACTCGCCATGCACCTCACGGAATACCTTGGGGTGTCTTCTTTCCAAAATGGGGTCACTTGTGGGGTAGTTATACTTTAGGGGCCCAAACGTGTGAGAAGAACTTTGCAATCGAAATGTGTAAAAAATGACCGGTGAAATCCAAAAGGTGCACTTTGGAATATGTGCCCCTTTGCCCACCTTGGCTGCAAAAAAGTGTCACACATCTGGTATCGCCATACTCAGGAGAAGTTGGGGAATGTGTTTTGGGGTGTCATTTTACATATACCCATGCTGGGTGAGAGAAATATCTTGGCAAAAGACAACTTTTCCAATTTTTTTATACAAAGTTGGCATTTGACCAAGATATTTTTCTCACCCAGCATGGGTATATGTAAAATGACACCCCAAAACACATTCCCCAACTTCTCCTGAGTACGGCGATACCAGATGTGTGACACTTTTTTGCAGCCAAGGTGGGCAAAGGGGCACATATTCCAAAGTGCACCTTTCGGATTTCGCAGGCCATTTTTTACACATTTTGATTGCAAGGTACTTCTTACACATTTGGGCCCCTAAATTGCCAGGGCAGTATAACTACGCCACAAGTGACCCCATTTTGGAAAGAAGACACCACAAGGTATTCCGTGAGGGGCACGGCGAGTTCCTAGAATTTTTTATTTTTTGTCGCAAGTTAGTGGAATATGAGACTTTGTAAGGAAAAAAGAAAAAAAAAAGAAAAATCATCATTTTCCGCTAACTTGTGACAAAAAATAAAAAATTCTAGGAACTCGCCGTGCCCCTCACGGAATACCTTGGGGTGTCTTCTTTCCAAAATGGGGTCACTTGTGGCGTAGTTATACTGCCCTGGCAATTTAGGGGCCCAAATGTGTGAGAAGTACTTTGCAATCAAAATGTGTAAAAAATGGCCTGCGAAATCCGAAAGGTGCACTTTGGAATATGTGCCCCTTTGCCCACCTTGGCTGCAAAAAAGTGTCACACATGTGGTATCGCCGTACTCAGGAGAAGTTGGGGAATGTGTTTTGGGGTGTCATTTTACATATAACCATGCTGGGTGAGAGAAATATCTTGGCAAAAGATAACTTTTCCCATTTATTTATACAAAGTTGGCATTTGACCAAGATATTTTTCTCACCCAGCATGGGTATATGTAAAATGACACCCCAAAACACATTGCCCAGCTTTTCCTGAGTACGGCGATACCAGATGTGTCACACTTTTTTGCAGCCTAGATGCGCAAAGGTGCCCAAATTCCTTTTAG
Organism: Bufo gargarizans; assembly: GCF_014858855.1. Classification (NCBI taxonomy): domain Eukaryota; kingdom Metazoa; phylum Chordata; class Amphibia; order Anura; family Bufonidae; genus Bufo; species Bufo gargarizans. The sequence goes on along the minus strand of NC_058080.1, from coordinate 26,975,858 downwards.
GAGGGCATTTTTAGACATTTGGATCCCAGACTTCTTCTCACACTTTCGGGCCCCTAAAAAGCCAGGGCAGTATAAATACCCCACATGTGACCCCACTTTGAAAAGAAGACACCCCAAGGTATTCAATGAGGGGCCTGGCGAGTTCCTAGAATTATTTTATTTTTTGCATAAGTTAGCGGATATTGATTTTTTTTGTTTTTTTCTCACAAAGTCTCACTTTCCGCTAACTTAGGACAAAAATTTCAATCTTTCATGGACTCAATATGCCCCTCACGGAATACCTTGGGGTGTCTTATTTCCGAAATGGGGTCACATGTGGGGTATTTATACTGCCCTGGCTTTTTAGGGGCCCTAAAGCGTGAGAAGTCTGGAATATAAATGTCTAAAAATGTTTACGCATTTGGATTCCGTGAGGGGTATGGCGAGTTCATGTGAGATTTTATTTTTTGACACAAGTTAGTGGAATATGAGACTTAGTAAGAAAAAACAAACAAAAAATTTCCGCTAACTTGTGCCAAAAAAATGTCTGAATGGAGCCTTACAGGGGGGTGATCAATAACAGGGGGGTGATCAATGACAGGGGGTGATCAGGGAGTGTATATGGGTGATCACCCGCCTGTCATTGATCACCCCCCTGTAAGGCTCCATTCAGACGTCCGCATGTGTTTTGCGGATCCGATCCATGTATCCGTGGATCCGTAAAAATCATACGGACGTCTGAACGGAGCCTGACAGGGGGGTGATCAATGACAGGGGGGTGATCAGGGAGTTTATATGGGGTGATCATGGGTGATCAGGGGTTCATAAAGGGTTAATAAGTGACAGGGGGGGGGTGTAGTGTAGTGTAGTGTTTGGTGCGACTTTACTGACCTACCTGTGTCCTCTGGTGGTCGATCCTAACAAAAGGGACCACCAGAGGACCAGGTAGGAGGTATATTAGACGCTATTATCAAAACAGCGTCTAATATACCTGTTAGGGGTTAAAAAATTCGGATCTCCAGCCTGCCAGCGAGCGATCGCCGCTGGCAGGCTGGAGATCCACTCGCTTACCTTCCGTTCCTGTGAGCGCGCCTGTGTGCGCGCGTTCACAGGAAATCCCGGCCCTCGCGAGATGACGCGTATATGCGTGACTGCGCAGGGCTGCCGCCTCCGGACCGCACATCTGCGTTAGGCGGTCCGGAGGTGGTTAAGATTAGTGACTGCAAACACAAATATATGAGCTGTGAATCAAAAAGGTCCAAATCCAGAAAGTCTGTATATTCCAGTGCAATGTAGTAAGATAGTGCAAAGATGATCAAAAAATCAATGAAAAAAATATATAAAACAATTATGAAAGTATATAGCGTGAACTTATAAGTAGTGATGTCCCGAACTATTAGCTGGCGAACAGTTCACGGCGAACATGGCTTGTTCGCGTTCGCCGCGGCGGGCGAATATATGTGATGTTCGGTCCGCCCCCTATACATCATCATTAAGCAAACTTTGACCCTGTACCTCACAGTCAGCAGACACATTCCAGCCAATCAGCAGCAGAGCCTCCCACCTCCTGGACAGCATCCATTTTAGATTCATTCCACAGACTCATCTGCTGTAAGGACAGCGTCCAGACAGCACCCCAAAAAGCCCTTTTTAGGGCTGGTACATCAGTCTGCTTTTATCTATTTTTTATATATATATATATATATATATATATATATACAGGGTGTGCCATTTATATGGATACACCTTAATAAAATGGGAATGTATCCATATAAACTTGGTGATATTAACTTCCTGTTTGTGGCACATTAGTATATGTGAGGGGGGGAAACTTTTCAAGATGAGTGGTGACCATGGCGGCCATTTTGAAGTCGGCCATTTTGAATCCAACTTTTGTTTTTTCAATAGGAAGAGGGTCATGTGACACATCAAACTTATTGGGAATTTTTCAAGCAAAACAATGGTGTGCTTGGTTTTAACGTAACTTTATTCTTTCATGAGTTATTTATAAGTTTCTGACCACTTATAAAATGTGTTCAATGTGCTGCCCATTGTGTTGGATTGTCAATGCAACCCTCTTCTCCAACTCTTCACACACTGATAGGAACACCGCAGGAGAGATGCTAGCACAGTCTTCCAGTATCCATAGTTTCATCTTCACAGCATATGCTGTGAAGATACGAGATGTGCAGCACCTGAAACTACGGATACTGGAAGCCTGTGCTAGCATTTCTCCTGCGGTGTTGCTATCAGTGTGTGAAGAGTGGGAGAAGAGGGTTGCATTGACAATACAATGGGCAGCAAAAGAATAAAGTTACGTTAAAACCAAGCACACCATTGTTTTTCTTGTTAAATTCCCAATAAGTTTGATGTGTCACATGACCCTCTTCCTATTGAAAAAACAAAAGTTGGATTCAAAATGTCCGACTTTAAAATGGCCGCCATGGTCACCACTCATCTTGAAAAGTTTCCCCCCCCTCACATATACTAATGTGCCACAAACAGGAAGTTAAAGTGAACCTTGCACCTCAATTTCACTTAATAAACTATCAACAGTACCTTATAGATCATCTTCAGTGTGTTATTATACATCCTTATAAAGTAATCTTTTCCTGCTCCACAAGTCACGCTAGAAGTCAAGGGGGTAGCCCTTCCCTCACTTCAGGTTGTAACTCCCCTGCCCTAACCCCGCCTCTATGCACTCTAATTGACACCCGGCTCAGTCACCAGGACCGCGCTTGTACAGGCTGCGCATGCGCCGTCGTCCTCATTCGCAGCGCGATCCCGTCTATCGCGTGGACTCAAGCACGATCCTGTAACTGAATTTTCTTTTTTCTTAGGCAACGTTCCTATGACTAATTGACTATGGCTAGGCTATGTGTATTTTACGTATATTCGTAATATTGCTCTAACTTCGTCTTTTAGAATATTACGGTCACTGTTATAGGTGCGGCCACTCTTCCAAGTCACTCTTAAAGGGGCGGCCACTGTTCTAGTCACTGTTATAGGTGCGGCCACTGCTCTAACTTCGTCTTTTAGAATATTCGTTATATTGCTATAACTTCGTCTTTTAGAATATTCGTTATATTGCTATAACTTCGTCTTTTAGAATATTACGAATATTCTAAAAGACGAAGTTTAGAGCAATATTAAGAATATACGTAAGTTGAAATCGCAATTCGATTATTATAACTTGAATTAATCGAATTGCGATTTCAAATTGGACCTGGTTTACTATGGTTGCTGCACTGCTATATTCCATATTCGTTATCGTTAATTCTAGCCTAATATGGAATATAGCAGTGCTAAGTTGAAATCGCAATTCGATTAATTCAAGTTATAATAATCGAATTGCGATTTCAACTTGGACCTGCTATATTCCATATTAGGATAGAATTAACGAATATGGAATATAAGTTACAATCGCATTACACGATAATGACAACTACGTAATTATCGAGTAATGCGATTTATCTTTGTATGTATAATGCTCCACAAAAGTTAGCTGAACACCATATTAAAGTTACAATCGCATTACGCGATAATGACAGCTACGTACGCGAATACAACAGTCTGATTTACTAGTGTTTGGCTCAATATCAATACGTTTCATTCGTACGTGAATACAACTTAGAGCAAGGTACCAATATGAAATTTGCCTGCCTATACAGTCTACTATGTTTGGTTCGTTATCTCGATAAAATGTAATTTAAATAATCGCGAGAGTGCGTCTGTGCGTGCGTCTGTAGGGGCGTGACTGGGATCGCATAGAGAGTGGAGAGACTGATTCGAACGACAGACAGAAGAAAGAAAATGGCAAGAAGCAATTTCGATGAGGTAGAGCTGGAATATCTGATCACTGTAAGTAATTCTACCGGAAAAAGTATGTCACTGTGCTGGTCCAAGGTGCGGCCACTGTTCCAAGTCACTCTTAAAGGGGCGGTCACTGTTATAGGTGCGGCCACTGTTCCAAGTCACTCTTAAAGGGGCGGCCACTGTTCCAAGTCACTCTTAAAGGGGCAGCCACTGTTCTAGTCACTGTTATAGGTGCGGCCACTGTTTCAAGTCACTCTTAAAGGGGCGGCCACTGTTCTAGTCACTGCTATAGGTGCGGCCACTGTTCTAGTCACTGCTATAGGTGCGGCCACTGTTCCAAGTCACTCTTAAAGGGGCGGCCACTGTTCCAAGTCACTCTTAAAGGGGCGGCCACTGTTCTAGTCACTGTTATAGGTGCGGCCACTGTTCCAAGTCACTCTTAAAGGGGCGACCACTGTTCCAAGTCACTCTTAAAGGGGCGGCCACTGTTCTAGTCACTGTTATAGGTGCGGCCACTGTTCCAAGTCACTCTTAAAGGGGCGGCCACTGTTCTAGTCACTGTTATAGGTGCGGCCACTGTTCCAAGTCACTCGTAAAGGGGCGGCCACTGTTCTAGTCGCTGTTATAGGTGCGGCCACTGTTCCAAGTCACTATTAAAGGGGAAGCCACTGTTCAAGTGACTCTTAAAGGGGAAGCCACTGTTCAAGTGACTCTTAAAGGGGAAGCCACTGTTCAAGTGACTCTTAAAGGGGAAGCCACTGTTCAAGTGACTCTTAAAGGGGCGGCCCCTGTTCTAGTCACTGTTATAGGTGCGGCCACTGTTCCAGGTCACTCTTAAAGGGGAGGGCACTGTTCAAGTGACTCTTAAAGGGGAAGCCACTGTTCAAGTGACTCTTAAAGGGGAAGCCACTGTTCAAGTGACTCTTAAAGGGGAAGCCACTGTTATAGTCACTGTTAAAGGGGAGGTATTTGTCAAAGTCACTATTAAAAGGGCGGACTCTGTCAAGGTCACTGTTACATGGGAGGCCATTGTTGAAAGTCACTGTTAAAGTGGCGTCCACTGTGGAGTTTAATTCTTATATTTGCTTTGAATAAAAATGTTTTTATTATTACTTTACTTTAGTAGTAAGAGGGGATATGTTTCATCAAAGTGACAGGTACCACGCCCCTTTTACACGCCCCCTTTTATCTAGCTTGATATCAATTTTATATTAGCTTGATATCAATTTTATATAAAATTTATATCGCGATATATGCAAGCAGATGGCTTAATTCATGAGGTTCCCAGACACTTGTTGTCATGGTGGTTAATTCAAGAGTTTCCCAGACCTCTGACAACCGAGCTGCTCTACAAGGGCATGACCTCTGTCATGGATATCAAAAGCACAGCTTTTAGGCCAGGCCACAGGAGGTATTCTTCTAATCGATACGGTTCTAAATGACTTTTCTGCAGACATTTTCATTAAAACAGCTGTTTTATATAAAACTATATAAAGTCGCCACAAAATATTTCCTTAAGATATAAAAGCTACCCAGTTTGATATGAATTTGATATGCATTTATAGCAATATATACAGTTGATAAGTTTCATTTAAATAAATGCAGAAGACACTGCTAAGTCCTTTTTATAACACCTGATAAGCTTTTGATATAAATTAAGATACATGCATAAAAAGACCTATAATAAACATATAAATTCTTATAAAACATAATTTAACTAGGCATTATAAATAAAAATTTTGTAATTCTATAACATTTGATATAAAATCTACCCACTTTAATATGAGAAGTTTTATATAAACTTCATAAAGTCGCCAGGAAATATTTTTATTGGCTGTTTTTATAAATAAATTTTGTAATTTTATAACATTTGAAATAAAAGCTAACCACTTTGATATGTCTTTATATCAATTTATACAGTTTGATAAATTTAATTTCAGCATCTAATGAATATGCTAATCGCTACCACCTGACAGGGGTTTACAACGCGACCTGCCTATATAAACAGGTCCCAGGCTCTGCATTGCTATCACAGAGAGACTTGGGCACATAGAAGCATAGACCAACAAGGCATAATACACTTAAAAGGTAAGCACCATGGGCTATGCTTTTAAATCTTTCACTATTTTTTTAATATGACTTATGTTATCTGTATCTATGTAACTGTGCTTATTTATAAAAATCGTAATGCTTCACTAACTGCCTTTTTCTTTTAACAACATACAAATGCTGCTATATTTTAACTAGCAATATCTTTCACTATTTATTGAATATGTCTTATGTTATCTGAATCTATGTAACGTATATCTATCTATCTATCTATCTATATATCTATCTATCCATTTTATCTATCTATGTGTACATGCCGCCAAATACCCCCAACTATCTAAATTCTATCTATCTATACATCTATCCATCTATCTATGTATCTATCTCTTCTATCTATCTATCTTTCCATCTATCTGTTATCTGTCTATCTTTCCATTTATCTATCTATCCATCTATCTATCTATCTATCTAAATTCCATCTATCTATACATCTATCCATCTATCTATCTATCTATCTATACATCTATCCATCTATCTATGTATCTATTTCATCTATCTATCTATCTATCTATCTATATATATATATATATATATATATATATCTTACCATCTATTTGCTAGCCATCTATCTATATAGCTATCTTTCCTATTTATAGGTGGTGGGTTAAAGCGGCCCCCACAAATGTTGTTATAATTTAACTAACAATGTACATTTTGTTTAGATGGATTCTTACCAAAATTTATGGGGAGATGACAATATCCCAGATGCGCAGATGCTTATTGCGGAGGATGATTTCTATGAGTCGTACATTAGCGGTGGTGGGGCGCAATTGTTTTCAGACGATTCGCCCAGTATGGGGCTAGTTCATACGGATATTTCAAGCGAACCCGATTACAATCCGACATCTCCTTGCCTGGCTGGTAAGTATAACCAGCTTATGCTTTTATTACGTATGTAGTTTTAGAGCTCGTTATATTTCATGTACATTTTATTACAGACACGCAAATCCGCAACATTTTAGGAATTGCGAACAGAGACGTTGATACTGAAAATACAGAACATTCAAACAATGGAGTTACTAGCAGCAACAATTCTGACGAGCTAAAGGAGAACGATCCGTCGCGAGTTATCGATCTCACAACCCCAGGGCGACCTGAAATGAAACAGACGACCAGGCTAGCCAGAACACGTAAGGCTCGATCGACTTCTTTGATGTTGGCTGTTTTAAACATTATCTATATTTCTAATACACTTTTTTTAAAACATAGCGCTGGAAAGAAAAGTGTATACAATTGATGACATCGCGACACTCTCCGAGGAGGCCCTACAAAAGCGTCGCAAGCGGGGCAAAGAGCGTAAGGATCAAAAATGCATTGCGGCTGTAATATATTTTAAACAATGGCTATAAGTCTAATACTTTTTTAAATGCAGCGTTGAAAAGAAAAATGGCCACGACCGGCGGCTCCAAAGCGGTATCAAAGAAATCTAACACAACGGGTAAGGATCCAGCTACAGCGGCTCAAAAAACTATGTCTATAACTTTTAAGCGGGTATAAACAATGATGTTTAATCAAACCTTGTAATTTAAAGTTTTTCAGCTGCCGGGTAGTAGCGCATGTACCAACAGAACTGTTTCATTCCCCGAACCACCAGAGGCGATCACCAACACCCGCCTGCCGGGTAGTAGCGCACGTACCAACAGAACTGTTTCATTCCCCGAACCACCAGAGGCGATCACCAACGCCCGCGACAGTTGGCTGTCTGAAAATACCGCAATGTCGGTTATCCACTGTCCTGATGCCCGTAAGTTAATATTACACGGGGCTCTGTTTTAATTAGAGCCGCTTGATGTTCTTAATACCTACAGCGGGCTGCTTGTCTTTAAATTTTTAATAAAAGTCATAATGACATATATAGCTATCAATCAATCTATCTATCTATCTATATACCCATTTATCTAGCAATGTATCTATACATCCAAATAACCCAACTATATAAATTCTAGCAATTTATTCTATATTTCTATAATAGCTGTTTAATTATAGCGCTATAAAATTCTTAATACTCTATCTTAACCCCTTAGGGACACAGCCTTTTTACACCTTAGGACCAGGCCATTTTTTGAAAATCTGACCAGTGTCACTTTAAGTGCTGATAACTTTAAAACGCTTTGACTTATCCAGGCCATTCTGAGATTGTTTTTTCGTCACATATTGTACTTCATGACACTGGTAAAATAAAGTTAAAAAAATATTTTTTTTTGCATAAAAAAAAGTCAAATTTACCAAAAATTGGGAAAAATTTGCAAATTTCAAAGTTTCAGTTTCTCTACTTCTGTAATACATAGTAATACCCCCAAAAATTGTGATGACTTAACATTCCCCATATGTCTACTTCATGTTTGAATTATTTTGGGAATGATATTTTATTTTTTGGGGATGTTACAAGGCTTAGAAGTTTAGAAGCAAATCTTGAAATTTTTCAGAAATTTACAAAAACCCAATTTTTAGGGACGAGTTCAGGTCTGAAGTCACTTTGCGAGGCTTACATAATAGAAACCACCCAAAAATGACCCCATTCTATAAACTACACCCCTCAAGGTATTCAAAACTGATTTTACAAACTTTGTTAACCCTTTAGGTGTTGCACAAGAGTTATTGGCAAATGGGGATGAAATTTGAGAATTTCCTTTTATTGCCTAATTTTCCATTTTAACCCATTTTTTCCACTAACAAAGCAAGGGTTAACAGTCAAACAAGACTGTATCTTTATTGCCCTGACTCTGCCGTTTACAGAAACACCCCATATGTGGCCGTAAACTACTGTACGGCCACACAGCGGGGCGTAGAGTGAAAGGTGCGCCGTATGGTTTTTGGAAGCCAGATTTTGCTGGACTGGTTTTTTGACACCATGTCCCATTTGAAGCCCCCTGATGCACCCCTAGAGTAGAAACTCCATAAAAGTGACCCCATCTAAGAAACTACACCCCTCAAGGTATTCAAAACTGATTTTACAAACTTTGTTAACCCTTTAGGTGTTGCACAAGAGTTATTGGCAAATGGGGATGAAATTTGAGAATTTCATTTTTTTGCCTAATTTTCCATTTTAACCCATTTTTTCCACTAACAAAGCAAGGGTTAACAGCCAAACAAGACTGTATCTTTATTGCCCTGACTCTGCCGTTTACAGAAACACGCCATATGTGGCCGTAAACTACTGTACGGCCACACAGCGGGGCGTAGAGTGAAAGGTGCGCCGTTTGGTTTTTGGAAGGCATGTTTTGCTGGACAGTTTTTTTGACACCATGTCCCATTTGAAGCCCCCTGATGCACCCCTAGAGTAGAAACTCCATAAAAGTGACCCCATCTAAGAAACTACACCCCTCAAGGTATTCAAAACTGATTTTACAAACTTTGTTAACCCTTTAGGTGTTGCACAAGATTTAATAGAAAATAGAGATACAATTTCAAAATTTCACTTTTTTGGCAGATTTTCCATTTTAATATTTTTTTTCCAGTTACAAAGCAAGGGCTAACAGCCAAACAAAACTCATTATTTCTGGCCCTGATTCTGTAGTTTACAGAAACACCTCATATGTGGTTGTAAACTGCTGTACGGGCACACGGCAGGGCGCAGAAGGAAAGGAATGCCATACGGTTTTTGGAAGGCAGATTTTGCTGGACTGGTTTTTTTGACACCATGTCCCATTTGAAGCCCCCCTGATGCACCCCTAGAGTAGAAACTCCATAAAAGTGACCCCATCTAAGAAACTACACCCCTCAAGGTATTCAAAACTGATTTTACAAACTTTGTTAACCCTTTAGGTGTTGCACAAGATTTAATAGAAAATAGAGATACAATTTCAAAATTTCACTTTTTTGGCAGATTTTCCATTTTAATATTTTTTTTCCAGTTACAAAGCAAGGGTTAACAGCCAAACAAAACTCATTATTTCTGGCCCTGATTCTGTAGTTTACAGAAACACCTCATATGTGGTTGTAAACTGCTGTACGGGCACACGGCAGGGCGCAGAAGGAAAGGAATGCCATACGGTTTTTGGAAGGCAGATTTTGCTGGACTGGTTTTTTTGACACCATGTCCCATTTGAAGCCCCCCTGATGCACCCCTAGAGTAGAAACTCCATAAAAGTGACCCCATCTAAGAAACTACACCCCTCAAGGTATTCAAAACTGATTTTACAAACTTTGTTAACCCTTTAGGTGTTGCACAAGATTTAATAGAAAATAGAGATACAATTTCAAAATTTCACTTTTTTGGCAGATTTTCCATTTTAATATTTTTTTTCCAGTTACAAAGCAAGGGTTAACAGCCAAACAAAACTCATTATTTCTGGCCCTGATTCTGTAGTTTACAGAAACACCTCATATGTGGTCGTAAACTGCTGTACGGGCACACGGCAGGGCGCAGAAGGAAAGGAATGCCATACGGTTTTTGGAAGGCAGATTTTGCTGGACTGGTTTTTTTGACACCATGTCCCATTTGAAGCCCCCCTGATGGACCCCTAGAGTAGAAACTCCAAAAAAGTGACCCCATTTTAGAAACTACGGGATAGGGTGGCAGTTTTGTTGGTACAAGTTTAGGGTACATATGATTTTTGGTTGCTCTATATTACACTTTTTGTGCGGCAAGGTAACAAGAAATTGCTTTTTTGGCACCGTTTTTTTTTTTTTGTTATTTACACCATTCATCTGACAGGTTAGATCATGTGGTAATTTTATAGAGCAGGTTGTCACGGACGCGGTGATACCCAATATGTATACAATTTTTTTTATTTATGTACGTTTTACACAATAATTTCATTTTTAAAACAAAAAAAATGTTTTAGTGTCTCCATAGTCTAAGAGCCATAGTTTTTTAAATTTTTGGGCGATTATCTTAAGTAGGGTCTCATTTTTTGTGGGATGAGATGACGGTTTGATTGGCACTATTTTGGGGTGCACATGACTTTTTGATTGCTTGCTATTACACTTTTTGTGACGGAAGATGACAAAAATGGCTTTTTTTACACCGTTTTTATTTTTATTTTTTTACGGTGGTCATCTGAGGGGTTAGGTCATGTGATATTTTTATAGAGCCGGTGAATACGGACGCGGCGATACCTAATATGTATACTTTTTTTTATTTATGTAAGTTTTACACAATGATTTCATTTTTGAAACAAAAGAAATCATGTTTTAGTGTTTCCATAGTGTAAGAGCCATAACTTTTTCAGTTTTTGGGCGATTATCTTGGGTAGGGTATGATTTTTGCGGGATGAGATAACGGTTTGATTGTTACAATTTTGGCATAGATGCGACTTTTTTGATCACTTTTATTACCTTTTTTGGGAAGTAAGGTGGGCAAAATTCCAATTTCATCATAGTTTTTAATTTTTTATTTTTATGGCGTTCACCGTTCGGGTAAAGTAACATTATCGTTTTATAGATCAGGTCGTTACGGACGCGGCGATACCAAACATGTGTAGGGAATTTTATTTCTTTCATTTTTAATCAGTGATAAATGTGTTTTTTGATTTTTACTTTATTTTTCACTTTTTTCACTTTTTTTTTGACCCAGACCCACTTGGTTCTTGAAGATCCAGTGGGTCTGATGTCTACATAATACAGTACAGTACAATATATAGTACTATACTGTATTTTACACTTTGTCTGAACAGATCTATGCCTTTCAGCATAGATCTGTTCAGCACCATGGACAGCAGGACGCCTGAGCAGGCGTCCTGTTGTCATGGGAACCTTCCCCGTCTGCTCAGTAGTGGCCAGAGCTGCGCAGACGGGGAAGGGTAAGGACGGGGCTCTGGGGGGGCTGTCTGGGGGCTCTCTCCCTCTCCATTCGGGGGACTGCAAAGGCACAGCAGCCCCCCGATGGGAGAGGGAGGGAGCTCCCTCTTACTGTTAACCTTTTCCATACAGCGGTCCGTACGGACCGCTGTATGGAAAGGGTTAAACGGCTGACATCGCATCACCGATGTCAGCCGTTTATACCAGGGTGCCAGCAATGTGCTGGCACCCTGGTATACCCACTAGACGCCAACGATTACGCAATGGGAGGCGGGCGGGGGATCGCGATCCCGCCTACCGCACCGCCCGCCTCCCGCACCGCCCGCACCGCCCGCAACCCTCCCCCTGCACCTCCCACCGTGCCCAAATAACTCAGGGGTGCAGGGGGAGGAATACTGGACAACGTTTTGAAACCTAAAGTTTCTGATCCCCGCGGTCAGGGACCGCGGGGATCATAAACTGCAGATATCGCAGCAAACCGCAGGTCTGAATTGACCTGCGGTTTGCCGCGATCGCCGACATGGGGGGGTCACGGGACCCCCCCGCGCATTTAGCCTAGGTGCCTGCTCAATGATTTGAGCAGGCACCGGGTTCCGATCACTGCCAGCCGCACGGCAGTGATCGAAAATGCACAGGGCGTACATGTACGCCCTGTGTCCTTAAGTACCAGGGCACAAGGGCGTACCTGTACGCCCTGTGTCCTTAAGGGGTTAATGTTTGTCTTTAAATTTCAGCCAAAAGAAAACAAAACAACAAAGCCCGAATCACTAAAGAGAGACAACGCTCGACCACTAAACAGCATCAGGAGCAGTTTACACCGATAGCTGGAGTTCTAACAATGCCGCTGCCGGGTCTGCAGAGTGGTGAGCCAACTAGCGTAATAAATGATATTACAGCTTTATGCGACATAACACCAATACCCAATACACAGGATGTAGTACCTTGTAAAAAGCGCATCACATTTGATACGCCAGACACATGCAGCAACGTACAACAGATAAGCGAACCCTAACAGCGATACGAGCCTCTTGTCCATTCCTGTTATTGTCGGGGTGGAAAGACGTACGACGCATTGAGGGATATCGCGAAATGTAATGACAAAATGGCACGCGTGGCGTTGCATTTAAAATGTTACGTTAAAGACTCTACGTCTCTAGCGTTTAACAGTCCCAACAAAAATACTGAGGGACAAATACACGCTACGCGTGACAAATGCATAAGACTGATTACGCATCTTGACGCTCTTGAAAAAGAGCTGCTATGCCGAGACTGACTAGTGATGACTGGTGGAGGTGGACGCCCTTTTAAAAGCGCAAAAACAACTGTAAGTGCTAGGGTTAGAAAGTTAAAAAAGGCTATAAAAATCTATTTTTCAGTTAAACATTCTAAAATAGCTAGAGAAAAAAGGTGTCGCCGGCGTAACAATGGGCCTCCGGCGCGTCCGAACAAAATAGTTAGCAAAAAAAGACAGAACTGTTGTAACAAGACTGGTGCGTCAGCTCATCTGAATGCTGGACAAACACATCAGCAACCGCAGCCCGTGCAAGCGGAGCACAGTCGGCCAAACAGCTCGCACACTAATAGACCTTCAAATACGCAATCAAAGCGCATTCATTCAGACGTCCCGCAAAATGGTGACAGGCCCTATAACACGGCTATTACAGACGAACCCCCTGAACCACAAAATGTTAGATCCGTTTATCTAGAAAGTGTATATCAGCAACAGCGTGACTTAGCGAATTTTAACAGTACCATGTACACGGAACACTTCAGATTCGCTAACCTCGAAGCCATTCGTTCATTTGTTGACGCTCTTGATGCAATACACGCTTCTATACAGACATTGTTAGATAGGATTTTACGGGACGCCGATCCGGGTGATTTCATACAATTGCGTTTAGACGGCGGCGAAACATTTGATTCGATTTTTTCTAATAGGTATTCTAGAGATGGATTTAGAGCCGAAACATTTTTGGACAATATCGCTAACGCTTTACAGAGTAACGCGGAGTGCATAGCCGGTAATACACTTAAACTAGTTGTCATCATTGTCAGGTACCGCCGTGGTGGGGCCAGAAGACGTTTGGGCGGTGTAGCGTATAGTCGGATTATTGATTGTAAAAAACAACATTTATACGATTTTAATAATTACGATAATAACGTCTGTCTGGCCGCTAGTGTTTACGCTATTTTGGAGGGTGCTGCTTTGGGCGATGTCGCCTTGTTAGAGAAAGCTCGACAACTGCATAGAGACTTACAAATACCCGAGGGGTATTTGGTGTCTTTTACTGACGTTGCTGAATTTGAAAAAAAATTAAACATCACAATTAAAATTTTGTACCACAATAGGGGACAGTGGCGTTATCACACAGCCCGCACAGCTAAAGAAAAGACCGTCTATATATTGCACCATGAGGAGCATTATTATGGCATAAAAAATCTAAAAGCCTTTATCGGCTTCGATTATTTTTGCGATGTTTGTTGCACTGTATACAAACATAAATGTCGACACTGTTGTATGCAGTTTTGTAAAGCGTGCCAGAGCCCGAATTGTGCGGAGCAGTCTAATAATACACGTTGCCCGATATGTAGGACGTATTGCCGTTCACAGGATTGTTTTGAAACACATAGAAACCTGGCACTTAGTGATAAAGCTCTTTGTAAGAAAAATTTTTTTTGCAGATTTTGTTACAAATATATAGACAACGGCGATGAGCACAAATGTAACGGTTTGAAATGCACCATCTGCGGCGGGCAGGTTGACAAATTTGACGACCATGTTTGTTACATGCAGCCATACAACCCCAAAAAAATGACTGACAAGTACATCTTTTACGATTTTGAATGCATGCAAGAAACAGGCTTGCATATACCCAATTTCATTTACGCAACCACACTATACGGCCCCAACTCCTGGCAGTTTAGCGGAAAAGCCTGTACGTTTGACTTTGTGCGATTTTTTGCCAACGGTAAGTTTTCGGGTTACACGTTCATAGCTCACAATGCAGGCCGCTACGACGCTTATTTTGTTTTACAGGCGTTGATTAATGAAAAATTTTAAATTGATATTATAAATCAAGGCGGTCAGTTAATATTGCGTTACCCTGAAGGACTTAAAAATTAGGTTCATAGACTCTCTGAATTTCATGCCTATGAAGCTCAGCAAGATGCCCGAGGCTATGGGTTTTTCAGGCGCCAAGGGTCACTTCCCGCATTTTTTCAACACGGCCGAAAATCAAAACTACATAGGCGCCCTGCCGGCCTCTATGTATTATGGCGTCGAATACATGATGCCCGGTGAGAAAAAAGAATTCACAGATTGGTATGAGAAACATAAAAATGACATATTTAATTTTCAAAAAGAGTTAAAAGCTTACTGTAAGCAGGATGTTGAGGTTTTGAGAAGGGCTTGTGAGTGTTACAGGGACACGATTATGGCCATGACGGAACAAAAAGTGCTGCAATACATTAAACGTGAAAAGAAATACAGAACGGTCACTAAATGTATTGATCCACTCCAGCTTATCACACTGGCATCCGTGTGCATGGGCATGTATCGGTTTAAATTTCTACCCAAAAATACCATAGCGATTGTACCTGCAGATAATTACCACAAGACCCAAAAACGCTTTTCAACACCCGCTATACATTGGCTCATGTACCTTGAACATGCTGAAGGCATTTCTATACAACACTCGTTAAAGGGCGGTGAAAAAAAGATTGGTAAATATTTTTTGGACGGGTATGCTTTTGTTAACGGTAAACACACCGCTTTTGAATTTCAGGGCTGTTTTTATAATGGGTGTCCTGTGTGCTATAACGAGCAGGACAGCAACGAGCCTACTAAATCATCCTACGGGCAGCTGTACCAATCTTTCCTAGTCAGGAAAAGTCGACTACAGCGACAAGGCTTTACGGTCCGCGTCCTGTGGGAACACGAGTGGCGGGAAATGATTGCAAACGATTCGGGGGTCAAAGACTTTCTGATTAAAATGAAATTCCCGACTCCTTTGGATCCTCATGACGCGCTTTACGGCGGGCGCACTAACGCCATTAAACTTTACCACAAGGTGCAGTCCGATGAAACAGTGCATTATTACGATTTCACCAGTCTGTACCCTTTTGTTAATAAAACTAAGACTTACCCTGTAGGACACCCAAAAATCATTTATGATCATTTTGGATACATCAAAAAATACTTTGGCATTGCACGAGTTAAAGTGTACCCGCCCAGAGATTTATTTTTTCCGGTCCTCCCTGTAAAGCTAAATAAAAAACTAATGTTTCCGCTATGTTACACATGCGCCTTGAGCTGTCAGAAAGACATTTGCAGTCACACAGACGATGAGCGGTCCCTAACCGGTACATGGTGTACGATAGAGCTAGTTTTAGCTGTTGAAAAAGGTTACAGGATTGCCGAGATCTACGAGATCTGCCATTTTCCAAATACAACAGACGATTTGTTCGCCCCGTACATCAAATTACACCTCAGAGATAAACAGGAGGCTTCCGGTTATCCCAGTTGGTGTAAAACGGATTCTGAAAAAAACGCTTACATAGCAGCATTTAAAAAAAAAAGAAGATGTCTGCTTGTGCTCTGATAAGATAGCTGTAAACCCAGCAAAAAGACAAATTTCAAAACTGTTCCTAAACTCTTTGTGGGGTAAGTTTGGCCAGCGTTCTAACTTGTCACGTACCAGCATAGTCACGGACCCTGACGAGCTTTTCAAATTAGCTTTTGTGCCGTACTACGACCTCTCCGAGGTTAATTTCATCGATGACGATACGGCCATAGTCAATTGGCGCTATGTAAAAGAGCGCTACACCCACAACAAAAACACAAACATTTTTATAGCCTGTTTTACAACCGCCTATGCCAGACTCGAATTATACAAGCTCCTAGACAGGCTACAGGAACGTTGCCTTTATCACGACACAGACTCCGTCATATTCGTGAGTAAGGGGTCTGAATGGACGCCACCCTTGGGTGATTTTCTCGGTGAACTAACTAGTGAAATACCCGACGATGCCCACATTACCGAGTTTGTATCCGCTGGCCCAAAGACTTATGGCTACAAACTTAACAACGGGAAAACCGTATTGAAGGTTAAGGGTATAACACTCAATGTCGCTAACACACGGCTTGTTAATTTTGACAGTTTAAAAGACCTTGTGTTGGATTACTCACACAACAATGACCCCGAGACGCAGAAAACAATAGGCATTGAGCAAGCCGGCATTTTCAGAAATAGGAAGCGGTTGACCATAGAGACAAGACCGTTACGTAAAACGCAAAAGTGCGTCTACACAAAGAGACAGCTGACGGTTGACTTTACAACGCTGCCTTTTGGCTATTAAACATGACTGCACAATTTCAACACCCTTTTTCGTGTATTCTAGCAGGACCCTCAAATTCCGGAAAGAGTTTTTTTGTTGAAAATGTATTAATGCACAAGGATACGTTAATGTCGCACAAACCTGATAATGTCATTTGGTTTTACGCCTGTTGGCAGAAATTGTATGATGAACTAACCCGTTTGTTTACAAATATCAGGTTTATCGAGGGGGTCCCGCAAAATTTTACAGACGCGGATCTATTTCCAACGGACAAGGTAAATTTGGCGGTTGTTGATGATCTTATGGAGGCGGCTTGTGAAAATCTTGAAATACAAAGCACATTCACCAAATACGTACACCACAGAAATTTGAGCATTATGTATCTCGTTCAAAACGTTTTGTGTCAGGGTAAGAAAAGCCGAACCATAAATTTAAACACTAAATACATGGTCCTTTTTAAGAACCCTCGTGATAAATTACAGGTTATTACGTTGGCTCGACAGATGTACCCCGGTAAAACACGTTTCTTTTTAGAAGCTTTTAAAGATGCTACACACAAGCTTTACGGTTATTTACTTGTAGATTTAAGATCTGACACGCCTGAGGACCTGCGACTCAGAACCGGTCTGTTCCCTCCAGATCTGCCTGTAGCTTATGTGTGCAAACAGAAGCTCTAAAATGAGGTATCTCACATCTTTACGGTTATTTTTGTCAGCTGTGCTGGTGCTGTAAGGATGTCGAACAGGATCCGGCGTAATTGGGACCTTTTAAAAGCATTAGTCAAAACAAATCTGAAGGCCCGCAAATCAATATTACGTAACGCCAGTAATGATTTGATATCGGCTATTGGCGAGATAGCTCTCAACATCCTTAAAGGAAAGATCCCCCTTAAAGAGCGCCCAAAAAATATATTGAAAAAATGGCGTAGGGCTATAAAGAAATTAAGCGATAAAAAGTACTCCATTAAAGGAAAGAAGCGCATTGTAAACCAGAGCGGCGGTTTTATAGCTTTGCTCGGCTTTGCTATACCTTTAATCACTAGCCTGATAGCTAATACCGCCGGTGGTTCATAATGCAGTATGCAGAGAAAATGTTCCTGGTTTCCAAAAATGAAATGGACAGGCTTAAAAATACCTCTGTAGATGCAACAGATATACGCCAAACAGCCATACGGCGCTTAGATGCTGAGATTAGCGAAATACTACACAGAAATGACCTTTCAGATGATGAAAAAATTAAGAGCTATACAGTCGTGTTACAGAGGTACTTAATGCTCAACAAACAGTCCGGTAAAGAAATGCCGGGTATAACCCTGATTACACAGCCGCAAACCGATCAACAACAATTGTCAAATGCAACCTCAAGCAGCACAGATACTAACGAGACACTTGACAGTATTAACACACGTTATAGAAAAAATGCCGAACTATTGTTAAGTAAACTGTACCGCTCTGGTAATAAGCCTTACTGGAACGCTATGAGTGAGTTCATTTACAAAGAACAAACTGTACCCGGATCCAACATTATTGACCTGATTCGAACAGCTACCCAGAGTCACGGCTTGCCTAATATTAAACCTCACGATTGGGACTATTTTATGGAGACTATCGCACAGCTGAACACACCGTCAACGGTTATCGGTAATACAAGAACAAGAGAACTTTTCGATAATTTGAAAAAGCGGTCGCTGAGTGAGCCCTTTGACGTGGCTCGAAGCCCTTTTACACCCCCGGGGTTATTAAGTTCGCCTACTGTATCGCCACGTGGATCATTACTACCTAAAAAGAGGCCACCGCCCTTGTTGCAAGCTGCTTGGTTAACGTTGTAAATTTTCTTACTTTGTCGATTGTATATAAATTTTGTTTGTATTAAACATCTTATAATGTTTTTATTTGTTTTACATAAATTTTTACTTTGCATGTATATAAAATTTATTTGTGTGTAATGTCTTATAATGTTTATTTACTATACATAAACTGTTTAAAATAAAAATGTATTCTGTTTTTTCTTTTTACAATAAATATAATAGCTTGATTATTTAAAATTGTATAAACAGTTAGGACATGTTGTTGAGTAGACGGTGTTTAAAACACAGCTAAAATGCCTGCAAAAAGCAAAATATTGTGACGATCAGCGAGCTTTTTGTTAAATCGGGTTATTACTCCAATATGCAAGATCTCATCAAAGCCATTAATAGCAAACTTGAATCTATAAAAATACCTCCCGATCAATTGCGTCTAAGATTCGACGATATTGACAGAACCGTTTATGTACTGAATTCACCAGCATACAAGTTCATGCCTTGTGTGAAGTTGGGGAATATTTTGGGGCTGACGGGGTATTCGAAAACTCCGTCGCTCAAGAATGTCGACACCGAGCACATCACTCTCTGCTACAAAGGACCCGGCTTACCTGTTTTAGAACATAATGTTGGTGGTATAAAGGGGCTTGCTCTAGTTTCATCAAAAGAGAAAAAAAATTAATTCCGATATTAAAGCCAGTTTTTATACATTGTTTGTATGCTCCGATATCGTCCAACATCAACTTGTTGGGGATAGTTACGTACAACTTTTAAGAACTGTCGAGTTAGGCGGCAAAAATGGTGATATAGTCACGCAAAAGTATCACAGGCCGGACTATATACCTGTTTGTAAACATAATTTTGACACGGTTACAATATCAATACTGACGGATCAGGCTAAACCTGTTAAATTCAAATACGGTAAGACTATTGTGCGATTACACTTTAGACCGCGCACAGTGACAACGCACTAAAATGTTGTCCCACAGAGTGTACAGTGACCCGGACGCTTATACGCATTATTACATAACGCAAGCCGGTCATGGCTTGGACGGCTTTCACGGTACTGAATTCATGCATGGTTCTGGACTCGCCGGGTTATTTTGGGGTCTGTTCCGCCGTGTTGTTCCCCTATTTAAGAAAGTTGTGGAGCTTGCAAAACCCCATGTGAAAACAGCCGCCCGTAACATCGCTAAAGACGTTGTCACTACGGCTTCGACAGCCTTTATGGATCGTATAAATAGGTCGGCTCAGAACCAGGAGGGCTCTGATGTCGTACAAATACGTAAAAAAACGCGTAAAAGAAAACGTGAACGCACTGCCATTGTCTTACCAACTTTTATGAATAAAGTAGCACAACCTAAGAGACGTCGCCGCCAGAAAACAAGAAGTCGCTCACCGAGTGACATCTTCTAGGCAGCCGCTATGGCTTTCGTGCATGACGCATCCGCCGAGTACGCCAAATCAGAGCTGGATATCTTTCAAATACCCCCTACCCAAACAAGCATTGAAAAATCGCTTTATGTGGAGGTGCAGCCAATCGCAGCAATCACTGAAAATGCCCCTTTGGAATTCTACATCACGGGCAGCGGTGAATATTATTACGACCTTAATAACACATTGTTACACGTCGTTTGCAAAATCGTTAGTCCTGATAACACACCCATACCAGAAGGATCCCGCGTTGCACTTATTAACTACCCTATAGCGAGTCTTTTTAATCAACTGGATATAACGCTCGGCGACACGTTGATTTCAAAAAGCAACAACCTTTATACATATAGAGCGTATATAGAGTCCCTAATAAATTATAATTCACAAACTTTAGCGTCCCAATTTACAGCCGGTTTATTCTATAAAGACACAGCGGGACATCATGATGACAGGGTTCTCGACGGGCGTAATGACGGCTTTAGCAAGCGAGCAAAGTATTCAGCCCGATTTAGGAGTGTGGAATTAATGGGCCCCATTTATGCCGATATATTTAATCAACCGAAGTTAATACTGAACGGTTTAGATCTAAAGATAAAATTGACAAGAAACAAAGACACTTTCTGCCTTATGTCGGCCGAGGCGGCCCATTTTAAAGTACAAACACAGCACGCGTCCCTGTTTGTCGCCCGCTGTAAGAATCGGTCACAGTCGCGCTCTGTTAACCGCTAACGCAAAGTACTCGATCGATCGGGCGTCGCTTAAAGTGTATAGCGTACCCGCCGGTACACGCATATGTAACCACGAGAATCTTTTCCTCGGCAACCTACCAAAAACAGTAATACTAGCGTTTGTGGATAACGAATCATTTTCCGGGAGTTACCAAAGAAACCCTTTGTGCTTCAACCACTATAATGTGAATTATGCAGCCTTATATTTGGATGGCCAACAGATACTGGCAAAACTTTTTCAACCTAACTTCCAAGACGACTCAGCTGTTCGTGAATATATGTCACTAGTACATATTTCGGGGAAACACAAGGCCGACAACGCTTTATCCGTCGATCGACACGAGTTTTTGAACGGTTACACTTTGTTCGCTTTTGATTTATCGCCGGATCAAGAGCCCGGCGGTCATTTCTCTCTAGTAAAAACTGGCAATCTGCGAGCTGAAATTAGATTTGCCGAACCGATTGCGAACACAATTAATATGATTGTATATTCAGTTCATGAAAATATTATTGAAATAAATAATCGTCGGGAAGTATTATATGATTTTCAATAGACATGAATAATTATGAAATTGCATGTGTTATTAAATCTGATATTAACGCCAGGCGCATATTTAAAGGTGTATTTCCGTGTGATTTATTACCGGGGGGTAAAATCATCGACAGGCCCGCGGCCTACATTGTAAATACGGATAATTCGTATCAGCGGGGGAAGCATTGGATTTTAATTATACCCGAATGATATATCTAATTTTTTGGATAGTTATGGTTTATCCCCTGCAAATGAAATATTTCCGGGCGACTTTATGCAGTTTTTAAATAAAAATTCTAAGACTATAAGGTATCAAAACAGACAAATACAAGACGCCGTTAGTACGCTCTGCGGCCATTACTGTATCTATATCTTACAATCTCTCGCTAAAGGAATATCTTTTGAAAATGTGTTAAAAATGTTCACTAACGATTTTAGAAAAAATGACCGTATTGTGCGATCATTTGTAACAAAACGCATGAAACGGTTATGTATACGATGCTGTAATTACAATCAAAGTGTCTGTCCCTACGGGAATGTTGCAAATAAGGAAAATTTTTAATACTATTATATTAAAATATCAGGCACTATACATTTAATAGTTAGCCCTATAAATTTTAATAGCAAACACTATAAATTTTAATAGCTAGACCTATGAATTTTAATAGCACGCACTATAAATTTTAATAGCTAGACCTATAAATTTTAATAGCAAACACTATCAATTTTAATAGCTAGACCTATAAATTTTTATAGAAAACACTATAAATTTTTATAGCTAGACCTATAAATTTTAATAGCAAACACTATAAATTTTTATAGCTAGACCTATAAATTTTAATAGCAAACACTATAAATTTTAATAGCTAGACCTATAAATTTTAATAGCAAACACTATAAATTTTAATAGCTAGACCTATAAATTTTAATAGCAAACACTATACATTTTAATAGCTAGACCTATAATTTTTTTATAGCAAACACTATAAATTTTTATAGCTAGACCTATAAATTTTAATACCAAACACTATAAATTTTAATAGCTAGACCTATAAATTTTAATAGCAAACACTATAAATTTTAATAGCTAGACCTATAAATTTTAATAGCAAACACTATAAATTTTAATAGCTAGACCTATAATTTTTTATAGCAAACACTATAAATTTTTATAGCTAGACCTATAAATTTTAATACCAAACACTATAAATTTTAATAGCTAGACCTATAAATTTTAATAGCAAACACTATAAATTTTTATAGCAAACACTATAAATTTTTAAAAGGGACGAATACTCTTTATATCAAACAATATGAAGCGATATAAATTTTATATCAAACTATAAACTTTATATCAAACACTCTAAATTTTATATAAAATTGATATCAAGCTAGATAAAAGGGGCGTGTAAAAGGGGCGTGGTACCTGTCACTTTGATTAAACATATCCCCTCTTACTACTTACTTTCATATAGTTCCATAGGGAACTATATAAATATGTACTCGTATGTACTCGTTTTTTTTATGGTTGAGATGACTATAATTACTAATAATTGTATTTTACAACTTTGGGATTACATCCTTTAATTGTTATCTTGCAGACATTGTTGGAAAAGGGGTACGACGACCTGGGTTCTCGTGGAGAGAAACAGGCCATTCTAAGGAGAATTGCCAACACTTTATGGCAGAAAAATGGAAAAAGGCATTCAAAATGTGCTTATCTTAAAAAATGGTCCGACCTACAGCGCCACAGGATGTATCTGATCAAAGAGGTCAGAGACAAGAACTGTCCAGGTACGATGCTTACATTATTTTTCTATCACCCACCTATTGTTATTTATGTGTTCAGTTATGCAAATAAGTATTTCTATCCCTTTACAACTGATAACTAAGTTCAGTGGTGTCGAACCGATGGGACGGGTGCTAGAGGCGGCACTCAGAGCCCTCTCTGTGGGCCGCATACCCTTGAAAAGGTCTAAGGCGTACTAATCGGCTTTAGACATTTCCTACCATACAGCTTCGCAGGCACACTATTAACAGCACAGTCAGCATATTGAATGTAGGTAGCTGTTATAGCAAAATCATAATTGTGTGGAAGACAGACTATACTGGTATTCAGGTACAATGGGAACGTTGGAAATTTGCAATAAATAATTTAGTTGGGTTTCTCTTCTGCCTATAAGTTTTCCAGCACGAATTTGATAAATGTTGGGACACGCATCTGATTATTCCTTTACAATATATACATACACTCACAGCGAGATACAGATATATGATGTAAACCCTTATCCAATGTCAAAACAGTTGACTTGGTCCACCTCATTTCAACCCTAACCCTGCAACAGTACCTTCCAAACCAATACCCCCCGGTACATCATCCTAGCTATTAACATACTCAACTGTAAACCATCTGAAAGACTTCATTCATAGTTTCATCTAACACCAAATCATGTGAAATCAAACATAGGGGTAATCATTATCCCTTCCAGATCCCACCATAGATTAATTTGTGTACCGTTAGCAGTTTTTTTTTTGCTTTGCTTGTTTATCTTGTTATTTAAAAAAAAAATGTTCATTACAGGGGCTACTCTTCCAAAAGTGTGCGCTAAGCGCTCTAACAAGAAAGTGGTGGAAGAGAAGGAGATGACGGAGGAGGAGGAGGAGGAGGATGAGAACCTTGATGAGGAGCAGCCAGGACCATCAGGGCATCAGGCCCAGAGCCCACCTGAGGCAGGAGGGTAAATATATTCTGTTGATGTTTTAATTTAAAAAATGTCCCCACACACATACAGGTGTCAGTTTAGTCTTCACCACAGGCAGATTTTATTCAAGAAAACAATTAGAAACAAGTTCAAGTTCAACCTCAAATTGTTATTCAGACTTCAGATATTGCATAACCTAAAGTCCCCCACTTTGCGTTCGCTCCAAGCAGTGTAACAAAACTATTAGTATATCACCACTGTTTAGGGTCTATCAGAGACCATGCTCATTTCTCTGCAGGTTCAGTTTTCACATCTCCTGTCCACACTTGAAAAGAACAGCATTTTTAATCCAAACTTTATTGAAAAGGCTTGATGGAGTACGGGAGTGACCTGTGCCACTATATCTGTCTGGGCTCAGTCCAAAAACACGGACCCTAATTAAATCCACGTAAAGTTTTTTTTTACAGCTAGCTGATGTTACTGGTGTACTGATTTCCATAAAGTATCTGAATGAGGCATATTGTTTAATATTGGATGTAACAAGCATCCAAAATATAAAAATTTTATTAGACTAAAAAATTAAGTGCACAAAACAATATTAATATTTATCAAAAAAATGGTGTAAAAACTATAAAACTGTCAACAAAGAACGTACAACACACAACAGTAATATAAAACATGAACACTATAAAGCAATTATTCTACATAAAAAGCATCAACTTAACTACTAAGTCCATAACCCTAAAGTCTAAAGAACTATTATTAATCCTAACTAAACCAATATATAATGGATTAACATAGTAACATAGTATATAAGGCCGAAAAAAGACATTTGTCCATCCAGTTCGGCCTGTTATCCTGCAAGTTCATCCAGAGGAAGGCAAAAAAAAAATATGTGAGGTAGAAGCCAATTTTCCTCATTTTAGGGAAATAAAAAATTCCTTCCCGACTCCAATCAGGCAATCAGAATAACTCCCTGGATCAACGACCCCTCTCTAGTAGCTATAGCCTGTAATATTATTACGCTCCAGAAATACATCCAGGCCCCCCTTGAATTCTTTTATTGTACTCACCATCACCACCTCCTCAGGCAGAGAGCTCCATAGTCTCACTGCTCTTACCGTAAATAATCCTCTTCTATCTTTGTGTACAAATCTTCTTTCCTCCAGATGCAGAGGATGTCCCCTCGTCACAGTCCTGGGGATAAACAGATGATGGGATAGATCTCTGTGCTGTCCCCGGATATATTTATACATAGTAATTAGATCTCCCCTCAGTCATCTTTTTTCTAAAGTGAATAATTGATAATCTTTCAGGGTCCTGTAGTTGCCCCATTCCAGTTATTACTTTAGTTGCCCTCCTCTGTACCCTCTCCAGCTCTGCTATGTCTGTCTTGTTCGCAGGAGCCCAGAACTGTACATAGTACTCCATGTGTGGTCTGACTAATGATTTGTAAAGTGGTAGGACTATGTTCTTATCACGGGCATCTATGCCCCTTTTGATGCAAGCCATTATCTTATTGGCCTTGGCCGCAGCTGCCTGACACTGTTTTT
Organism: Bufo gargarizans; assembly: GCF_014858855.1. Taxonomy (NCBI): domain Eukaryota; kingdom Metazoa; phylum Chordata; class Amphibia; order Anura; family Bufonidae; genus Bufo; species Bufo gargarizans. The sequence continues at coordinate 26,950,125 of NC_058080.1, read as the reverse complement.
TGCAGCTTGGTTTGCTGTTTACCAAAATTCCTAGGTCCTTTTCCATGTCAGTGTTACCCAGTGTTTTACCATTTAGTATGTACGGGTGACTTGCATTATTCCTTCCCATGTGCATAACCTTACATTTGTCAGTGTTAAACCTCATCTGCCACTTATCTGCCCAAGCCTCCAATCTATCCAGATCCCTCTGTAGTAGTATACTGTCCTCTGTAGTATATATACAGTATACTGTCCTCTGTAGTATATACAGTATACTGTCCTCTGTGGTATATATACAGTATACTGTCCTCTGTGTATATATACAGTATACTGTCCTCCTCAGTGTAAATTACTTTACACAGTTTAGTGTCATCTGCGAAAATTGATACTTTACTGCGCAAGCCTTCTGCAAGATCATTAATAAATATAGTGAAGAGAATAGGGCCCAATACTGACCCCTGAGGTACCCCACTAGTGACCGTGACCCAATCTGAGTGTGTACTGTTAATAACCACCCACTGTTTTCTATCTCTGAGCCAGTTACTTACCCACATACAGACATTTTCTCCCAGTCTGAGCATTCTCATTTTATATACTAACCTTTTATGCGGTACTTTTATTGGAGAAGTCCAGATATACGACATTCAGTGATTCGCCGCTGTCAAGTCTAGAACTTACCTCCTCATAGAAACTAAATTAGTTTGGCATGACCAATCCCTCATGAAGCCATGCTGATATGGCGTTATTTGCTTATTTCCGTTAAGATGCTCTAACATAGCATCTCTCAGAAAACCTTCAAACAGTTTACCCACAAAAGATGTTAAACTTACCGGCCTATAGTTTCCAGGCTCTGTTTTTGGACCCTTTTTGAATATTGGCACCACATTTGCTATGCACCAATCCTGTGGGACATTCCCTGTCAGTATAGAGTCTGCAAATATCAGAAATAAGGGTCTGGCTATGACATTACTTAATTCCCTTAGGATACGCCCTCCGGTCCTAGCGATTTGTCTATTTTAATCTTTTTAAGTCGCTGATGTACTTCTTCCTGGGTCAGACAGGGCTTTATCTGCTTTATACACCAAACAATGATTGTCTTTTAAAGCAGATTTAAAATGTATATTTGATTTACTTTTACAGCGATCAACAAGTTATTGACAGAAGTAAAAAAAAAGTGCAGCAGGAGCAGTGCGAACGCATGAAAAAATTGAGGGTGCAGCTGCTGAAAAGGGTGAGGGATGAGCTGACCCTGGCAGAGGAGGCCAACAAAAAGGCCATGGCTGGACTGCTGCAAAAGATCAAAGAAATTAAAAAATTGCCTTCATTTTTTTTTTTCATTTGTTTTTTTGGGCTGTTTTTTTTATTTAAAGATTGTTTTATAAAACTTTATTGTTCTATAAAATTTGTTGTGTTTTGTTTTATTGTAACCAATGGGGTACAGTACGGACAATTTAGTCTGGGCCAAAGTAATAATTCATTATCATTACATACAGCAGCCGCCGTTACATGGAAACAGGGTAATAGACATGGCGCCGCTTATGGTCGGAGCCCCGAACGCTAGTGTGAAAGTAGCCTTACCGTGTATCTAATGCTGTCTGTCTTCCTGACCGTGGAATAAAGGGGCCTTACAACAAATGTCTAAAATTACACCGTAACATTACATAAAAATAAAAAACAACACACGTTATCAAACTGTAAAAAGTGTATTTATTAAAACAAAAATAATAAAGAAAGCCTCTATGGCAACTTTTCAGCTCCGAAAACTATTTTGTCCACTTTTCGGAGCTGGTGGAGGTTTATTTGCAGCAACTTCCGATTAAAGCGTTGCTGAATTTATTTTAGCTCCGCTATATTTTTTCGGAATTCTTGTTTGGTGGCCTCCAGCTCTCGTATGGCCATGTTCACAACTGGAAAAAAAATATATAATTAAAATTAGGGTTACTTATAAGACAAATAGTGCATTTTTTTATTTTAATATAACACTAGTTTCTGTTGTCCCCTCATTGTTACCACTTTTAACCACTTCACGACCGGCCATTAAGCGTAGGCCTCAGCGAAACGTGACTTGATGCAGAGGGACAATCTATTACGGATACGGACCAACAAACACCCTGCCCCCAGGCATAATCGTTTGTGAACCACGATGCAAATGCAGCTAAACAGGCAGCCATGTTAAAAGGGCTGCTATTTGTCAGATTCATTACACATGTGCATTACAGCTCCGGAGATGCAGGGTGGTTGGGGGATCTTGGGATGCTTGTGAATATGTTATGTATATCAAATTATAGTAATGTGTGCACATATTTACCCTCCCGGTGGGAGATGTAGACCACCTCTTCCTCCTCTTCTGGAGCTGGGGGGGCAGAATCAGGTGGCTGGGAAGGTCCGGCCTCCTCCTCAGTGGCCTCTGTCTCACATACATCTTGGGGGGACGTGGCCTCTACATTTTCTCCCTCCTCCTCTATGGCCGCCTCGACATTTGCCCTCTCCTCCTCCATGGGCGCCTCCACATTTTCTCCCTGCTTCTCATTAACTTTTTTTTTTTTTGTTTGTTTTTGTGGTGGCGGATCGTGGGAAGGGATTGACCTGTAATAATGACACAATGTTAAGAATTTACACAAACAACTCATAAACCATAATCAAGGTAAAGATCAAGAAATTCCTATCTGGTGGAATCTGCAGGGATTATGAATTATGCCAATAGTGGATTTACCTTTTTTTTTTTAAAAACAGTCTAAGTTACAAGGTAGGATGAGGTAACATGGGATTTGTTAGGAAGGTGCCCTATAGGGTATTGTGACAGGGTATTGGATGCTTAGGTAAAGCAAACAGCAGTTCGGAAATTAGATAAGGGGTTATTGGATAGTGTTATGTTGGGTATATAATTTTTTGTGGCTGCCAGCATTATACTGTCTGCTAAGCCGCATTTTGAAGATCTGTTGATTTAGTTGTCACGGTAACTTTATAATTAGAAGGAGGCTTAAAGTCTACCCTTTAAGTGTCACTTTGACGGTGACCGCCCCTTTAACAGTGACTTTAATGGTGACGGGCCCTAATACACAGTGACTTTCACGGTGAACGCCCCTTTAACTGTGAACTCCACAGCTCCCGTCAATTAGCAGTTAGGATTTAAGTGAAAGGCTGGCAGGCTTGTATTGGATAATACAGGTCATTTTTGGGGAATCTCGTGTACGTCGTAAAGAGCCGAGACCCTGCAAGATTTATTTCCAGGTAGCAAGGGATGTGTATACCAAGTTTTATTTAAATCGATGGTTGTGTTTTATAGTTTTTGCGGAACATATATATATATATATATATAATCTCTTGAATCCCATGCAAATTATGTGGGGGATGTATGTAATGGTCGGGGACGTTGACCGGAATGCTGAATGATGTTTGCAGTTTATGTAGATATAAACGTGTGAAACGTATGAAATCCTCCGGTGACATCATACATCAGTACCGCGCTGTGTGTATAACAATATATACACAATCTCAGCGAGGTAGAGATGTATGATGTAACCGGAAGATTTTGTACACGTCACACCAGGTTTTAAGTAATCATTTGAAAAGGGATGAAACACGGATGTAGCAGAGGTAACACACAGGCTTTATGAGAGGTGTTATGTAAACTTAATGCAATTAAATGTGTTAAGATATTTTAAAAATACCTTGTGTTTCAGGATTACGTGATGAGTTAAGAGGTTGTGTGTTAACTCTACTACATCTGTACGGATTAGCAGCATAACTGAATATATATATTACTGAGTGTTGTAGAGAGAGATACAACAATCATGTTAGCATCGTACCTGGGCATAATCGCCTACTATACTCATCGACCTTTTCTTTGTGTAGCCGCTTCAGGTCACAAAACTTTTTTTGTATGGATTTGTGGTCGTGCCATATGCCGGTTTTTAATTTTAATTGGACCCGGACAGACTGCACGATGGCCTCTTTTTCTAGCCTCTTGCTGGTCCATGGGTATCCCCGCTCCAGAAAGCACTGAAGGATAAAGAAGAAAGCATATCATCACAATTTTTTTATTATACTAATATTCAAAGAAATATCCACAAAAAAATAATCTAAAAGTAGTTACGCCTTTAACCCCTTCACACATTATCACGTAAAGGTATGTCATTGCGTGACAGGGGATGTATGGAGCGGGCCTCTACAGTGAGCCGCTCCATACGAACGATCTGCCGGCTATATGATACAACCGACATCCGGCCGGACTAACAGGAAGCGGCGATCGCGCCGCCCCTGCCATTCAACCCCTCAGGTACCGGTGCGGCACCTGTGACGTGATGCACCTCCACCTTCCTTCCAATCGGAGCCCCTGCAGTGAAATGGCGGGGCTCCGATCGGTTGCCATGGCAGCATGGACACTTCTGAAGCTATTCAGGCCGGCCATGGCTTTCTCCATACTGAGCTATGCACAAGGCACAGCGTAGAATGGAGTGTGTAAGAATCCTATTCACCGTAATAGATCTCTGTTATCGTGAATAGGAGACGGGATCAAAAGATCCCATGTGCGAGACCCCTATGGGGGCTAATTGCTGTAAAAAAAAAAGTTCAATAAAGTTTAATAAACACCATTATATTAAAAGTTTGAATCACCACCCTTTCCCAATTTTACATATAAAACATTTTTTTCTAATACAAAACATGGTAAATTAAATGGTGGCATTAAAAAAATGCATCTTGTCCCACAAAAAAAAAAAAGAAAAAAAAAAAAAAAAAAAGAAAAAAATTTTTTTTTAGCAACACTCAATCTACATATAAATAATAAGTCAATGGGGACGGATCCGTTTGACGTTGACACAATATGGTGCAATTTTCAAACGGATCCGTCCCCCATTGACTTTCAATGTAAAGTCTGGACGGATCCGTCTGAGCAACTTTCACACTTAGAATTTTTTATGAAATATAATGCAGACGGATCCGTTCTGAACGGATCCCATCGTCTGCATTATAGGAGCGGATCCGTCTGTGCAGACACCAGACGGATCCACTCCGAACACAAGTGTGAAAGTAGCCTTAGGCTACTTTCACACTAGCGTTCGGGGCTCCGCTTGTGAGTTCCGTTTGAAGGCTCTCACAAGCGGCCCTGAACGGATCCGTACTGCCCCAATGCATTCTGAGTGGATGCGGATCCGCTCAGAATGCCTCAGTCTTGCACCGTTTGGCCTCCGCTCCGCTCAGCAGGCGGACACCCGAACGCTGCTTGCGGCACTCGGGTGTCCGTCTGGCCGTGCGTTACATTGAAAGTCAATGGGGGACGGATCCGTTTAAAATTGAGCCATATTGTGTCAACTTCAAACGGATCCGTCCTCATTGACTTGCATTGTAACTCTGGACGGATCCGTTTGCCTCCGCACGGCCAGGCGGACACCCAAACGCTGCAAGCTGCGTTCGGGTGTCCGCCTGCTGAGCGGAACGGAGGCCAAACAGAGCCAGACTGAGGCATTCTGAGCGGATCCGCATCCACTCAGAATGCATTAGGGCTGGACGGATGCGTTCGGGGCCGCTTGTGAGAGCCTTCAAACGGAACTCACAAGCGGAGCCCCGAACACAAGTGTGAAAGTAGCCTTAGTAAGCTGTAGGTCGAGTGTTGCTAATGCTAAATATTGTTCTGCCATGCATGCAATATGAAATAAAATACAGTGCTGTAATACAATATTACTTACAGCGAGAAGAATTTCTTCTTCATCCTTTTGAAATCAAATTTTAAGACAGAAAACTCCACTGGAAGCAATGCAAAACCGAAACCAAAACCAGGGCACATGTCACGTGACACGATTACGTCACTCATAAGAAGTTGAAATCGCAATTCGATTATTATAACTTGAATTAATCGAATTGCGATTTCAACTTAGCACTGCTATATTCCATATTAGGCTAGAATTAACGAATATTGAATATAGCAGTGTTAAGTTGAAATCGCAATTCGATTATTATAACTTATAATAATCGAATTGCTATTTCAACTTTTTACGTATATTCTTAATATTGCTCTAACTTCGTCTTTTAGAATATTCGTAATATTCTAAAAGACGAAGTTAGAGCAATATTACGAAATTTCGTAAAATACACATATTGAATATTTTACGAAATTTTGTAATATTGCTCTAACTTCGTCTTTTAGAATATTACGAATATTCTAAAAGACGAAGTTAGAGCAATATTAAGAATATACGTAAAATTTGAAATCGCATTCCGATTATTATAACTTGACTTAATCGAATTGCGATTTCAACTTAACAAACACTGCTATATTCCATATTCGTTCATTCTAGCCTAATATGGAATATAGCAGTATGAATATTCTAAAAGACGAAGTTAGAGCAATATTAAGAATATACGTAAAAGTTAAAATCGCAATTTGATTATTAAATCTTGAATTAATCGGTTAATTGTTATTGCGATTACAATTTAACACTGCTATATTCCATATTCGTTAATTTTTACCTATTAGGCTAGAATGAACGAATATGGAATATAGCAGTGTTAAGTTGAAATCGCAATTCGATTATTATAACTTGAATTAATCGAATTGCGATTTCAACGTAATTCTCAAATCCGACAGTACATTCTAGTATATGGAGACGTTCCCATGGTGATGGGGACGCTCCATGAGCATGGAAGTCGGCAGAAGCGGCAACGGGCAGTGACTGGAGCAGTAAAAAAAAAAAAAAAGAATATTTGATTACGCGAATATATAGAACAATATTCTAAATATTCGCAAAATCTCGAAATTGCGATATTCAAGAAAAAAAAAGCAATTCGAATATTCGCGCTCAACACTAGTGCATAGCAGTCAGGGAGAGCTCTTAGGGTTTTATAGGGCTCACCTATAAGCTCCTTAGTTTGGGATCAAGCCAGTCGCTCATTTATTTATAAGTTCCAGCTATCTGCAAACTTCATACGTGACATTATAAACCGCCATAACCGTCTTAAGCATGGATCCGGTTTCTGCCTTGATTGACTGCATACAAGGTCTTTCACTGGAGGTAGCAGATCTCCGTAAAATTGTGTCTCAGTTTCAGGTGACCGGTTCTGCTGGTGTTCATGAAGTTTGTTCCGAGCCTAAGATCTCGCTTCCGGATACGTTTTCCGGGGGTAGTGAGAATTTTGTTTGCTTTAGAGAGGCTTGCAAACTCCATTTTCGCCTACTTCCCCATTCCTCTGGTGATGAGGAGCAGAGGGTGGGGATCATCATCTCGCTGCTCAGGGATAACGCTCAGTCTTGGGCCTTTTCGCTGCCGGTGGATGAATTTTTTGTAGCCCTGGGGCAGATATATGATGACCCGGATCGTATTGCTCTGGCTGAATCTAAACTGCATTTTATATGCCAGGGTAAACAGTCCGCAGAGATATATTGTTCTGAATTTTGTTGTTACGTTCCGCCCTGGGGTTAAAAATGTGAAGGCGGATGCCCTGTCACGTTGTTTTCTGGGAGGGGGGAACTTTGAAGAACCGGGTCCCATTTTGGCTGAAGGGGTGGTCGTCTCTCCTCTTTATCCTGATTTGGAGGCAGAGGTTCAGGCAGCCCAGGCAGAGGCTCCTGATCTTTGTCCTCCTGGGAGGTTGTTTGTGCCTCTCGCTTTACGACACAAGGTTTTTAAGGAGCACCACGATACTGTCCTTGCTGGGCACCCGGGGAGTAGAGCCACAGTGGATCTCATTGCTCAGAGATTCTGGTGGCCGGCTCTTTGTAAGACGCTTGTGGGTTTTGTGGCAGCCTGTGAGACCTGCGCTCGTGCCAAGGTCCCTCATTCACGGCCATCGGGTTCTATCCTCCCATTACCCATCCTTCCCGTCCTTGGACGCATCTGCCCATGGACTTCATTACGGACCGGCCTCGTTCCTCGGGGAAGACTGGGATTCTGGTGGTAGTGGACCGTTTTAGCAAAATGGCACATTTCATTCCCTTTCCTGGGTTACCCAATGCTAAGACGCTGGCGCAAGCGTTTGTTGATCATATTGTTATGGTCCGGACCTGAATGTGGGTGTTCTGGTGTGATTGTCTACAAAGAATATCAAACTGAAGGTTCCCTCCTGGAAGTTGGGTCCTAGGTTTATTGGGCCTTACAAGATTTTGTCCGTCATCAATCCCGTTGCCTTCCGTCTTTTTTTTTTTTTTTTTTTGACTGCTCAAAACAAATTTCTTTATTAATTCTACTGTTGCAATTCTCAATGTTAAAAAATTAAGATGTCACTCAAGATACGTAAATTGTACAGAAATTAAATAGCAAAAAGGTAAAACATCACAAATGATGATAAGGTAAAAATCACTCGAGGTATAGGTATGTAAGTCAGACAGCGTATAGGTGCTTTCTACATTTTTGATTGGTTCACCACAGAAAGATTAATTGTCGATAATTTATCACTACATAAACTGGTTATCGATAGTTCTCTGAAGTTTTCGATTAAATAATCACCAAATCTTCGGTTAATAAAATCGTAGATTCTTGGTACTATAAGGCACTTATAGACTTTTCGATTTAATTATGAACTCTTTATTTGAATACTCGAAAGAGTCACATTAATTCTTATGTAGCAGTTCATAGGCTTATCGAATTCTACCAATTCGGGAGTTATTAGCTCTGCGTGGTGTCCCACCTATTATCGAGCTATCTTATTCCCTTACCGCCAACTTCTGAATGCGGCTTGTTCGTTTAATCGCCGTTCCTTCAGCGTCCCACGTGCTTGACTTCTCTTTAGTTCCGATTAAATTGAAAGTGGAACTGTATCACTCCAGGAAGTTTTTGAGCATAAATTCTTGTATAGGATGAGTCAGTCACTTAAGAGGTTATCAATAAGGAGGTAAAATTGTAGATGTCCTTGTGTACGCCAGAATGGTGGTAGTGTGGGGTCCAGATTCCTCCCAGATGCGTTTCGAAGTCCCAAAGGGTACTGACTTCTTCCTCAGTGGTAACCTGGCTCCCACTAAACCACCTTTTTTTTTTTTTATATATATAATTTTTATTTATAAAATGTAACGTAACAAGGTACATATATAGGTATCTCAGACGTCAAGCATGACGTAAATTTTGTACATCTGAATACATTCCATAGTGACAGAAAGCAATATCAAGTAGCGCACAGGTATACAAACAAGGAGACATTAGTCACATATATGATATATCAAATCCAAGGTGAAGGCGTTTCTAGCTTTGACATTTGTATCGGAATGAACTCTAAATCAACTCCCACGTTAATGTGGAGAGGAGGGTTGAGGGTATCTATATTCAGACCATAACTTCCAATGTTTAGAGAATGTGTTGTGAGTACGTGTTTCCCAGGAGGAGATTTCCTCAAACCTGAACAATTGGTCGACCTTCAATTTCCATTGTTCTAAAGACGGAGTTGAGGTTGATAACCAGAGTTTAGGCACTAACAGGCAGGCAGCAATCAGTAACTGTCTGAAGAGAAAAGAGGGGTGGGGAGGTGTTGTTTGGATGTCTATATTGAGTAGAGCTAATGACGGGGACATCTGAATATTTGTATGGCAGATCAAGTTGCTTAAATCAAATATGGTTTTCCACCATTTGTTGATTAAGGGACAAGACCACCATATGTGGAAAAACGACCCGCTGTCCTCAAGGCATCTCCAACATTGGTCTGTCGCTGTGTCCGAATAAAGAGAGGTCACGTCAGGTGTTCTGTACCATCTGGTTAAAAGCTTATACCCATTTTCCTGTATGCGCACACAACGAGATGATCTATGCGGGGTTAGTAATACCTTTGATAAACTGGACAATGGGAAGTCAAGACCCAGGTCTTTTTCCCAAGTTCTGATGAAAGCTGGTTTGACTAGTGATAGGGGGTTATTAAATTCTTTATATAACTGTGAAATTAACTTTTTGGGTGGGTTAGGGTGGGTGAAAAGCGATTCAACCCAAACCAAAGGTCTAAGCTGGTCTCTACTCAAAATGTGTAGTGAAATATAAGAGTGTAAATATAGGATAGCCGGTAGGAACTGTTTATAAGGACTGAGTTTTGTTTGGATCTCTTTAGTGGTGGGGGAGGCACCATCCGACTGATGAAATGCAAAGATGGAGATGGTAGATTCCCTGATGTCACGTGGAGAGCAGTCTCTTATTGCTGGGAGGGAGGTGCCCAGAATATCCCCCACCGACAAAGTTGGTGATGGGAAGGGTATCGCGCAATGTGAGGATTGGAGGCTTTTCCACGCATTAAGGGTGGCTTGTATTATTGGAAAGGGAGAGGTGGGAATTTTGTTCGGGCTAGAATTCCCTAGCAGAAGGGAGCGGAAGGGTTGACCTACAAGATCCTGTTCCATCACTACCCAAGATTTGGAGTTAGGTGTTCTGAGCCATTCTACTGCTCTGGATAGCAGAACAGCCTTGCCGTATGTTTCAGAGTCTGGAAAGGATATGCCCCCTGTATGTTTAGGGTGTGACAGTAGGGAGTAAGAGAGTCTTGGCTTCTTATGGTTCCAAATGAACGAGCTAAAAAGTTTTCTGAGGGAGACATAATAGGACTTAGGAACGGGGATGGGTAAAACCTGTTGGAGATAGGTAAGGCGAGGTAGTATTAGCGAAACCAAAAGGTTTTTACGACCAAACCAGGATATAGTAGGAATATTTAGTCTATTTATGTCGGTAGTGATGGATTGCAATAAGGGCAAGTAGTTAAGTGCAAACAGCTCAGATGGGTTAGGGCTTATCTTGACCCCCAGGTAAGTGATGTAGGGAGATGACCAATCGAAGGGAGAGTTCTCTTTTAGGCTCAATTGGTTTCGTTGGGAAATTTTTATACATTTTACTAAGGATTTTTGTTTATTGATCTTGAAATTGGATAGAAGGCTATACGTATCCAGGTAGTTTTGGATTATGGGGAGCGAAACGCTTGGGTTGGATGTCATGATCATGATGTCATCGGCAAAAGCTGCAAGTTTGTGGTCCTGGCCTCCCAATGTCACACCATGGATGTCCCGGTCTGCTCTCAGTCTAGCAAGAAGAGGCTCCAGGGCTAAAACAAAGAGTAAGGGTGAGAGGGTTTACGTTTTGTATTCTGAAGGGGTCAGTTAGATCTCCATTGATCAGAACTGAGGCTGATGCTTGGGCGTACATTGCGAAGGTTGCTTGTATAAAGGGACCAGGCAGGCCAAATCTGGACAAGATTTGCTCCAAATATTTCCATCCAATTCTGTCGAATGCTTTTTCTGCATCCGTGCTTAAGAGGAGCAGCGGTTTAGAGTGTAAAACAGAGTGGTATATCACGTTTAGGACTCTGGACGTATTATCTCTGCCCTCTCTTCCTCTGACAAATCCTACCTGATCCCCATGTACAAGCAGGGGTAAAAGGGTAGCAAGGCGGTTCGCTAACATTTTCGCTAATAATTTGAGGTCAATATTAAGAAGTGAAATGGGCCTATAGCTTGCACAGTGATTTGGGTTTTTCCCTTCCTTGGGGATTAAGATTATGTGGGCCATTGTCATATCTCTGGATAGCTGTTTCCCCTGTAGAGCCATGTTGCAGACTGAGAGCAGATGCGGAAGAACCACTTGTTGGTATGTCTTATAATAGTGTACTGGGAACCCATCGGGACCTGGGCTCTTGCCATGTGGAGATTGAGTTAGTGCTTTAGTCAGTTCCTCTAGGGTAAATTGGGATGCCAAACTAAGCTTATTTTCAGGAGATAAAGTGGGCAGGGAGATTGAATCCAGGAAGGATGCCATGAGATCCGAATGGGATTCTGGGTTCAGCGTAGGGGGAAGATTATATAGTGTTTCATAGAATGTGCAGAATTGGTTTCCAATTAGTTTTGTGGAATAAAGGGGAACTCCCTGGGGGGATTCTAGTTGGTGTATATAGTTCGTTGCTCGTCTGTCTTTTATTCTACGCATCACAAATTTGGACGCTTTGTCCCCATGTGCTGAGAGTTTAAAAAATATTTGGCAGTAGAATGTTGCAGTAGGGATTTCAATTCTGCTTTTAGGGATGAAAGCTCCGTGAAGTGGGACTCTGATAGGGATTTTTTATGTTGGTTCTCTAAAGAGAAGATTCTATTACTCAAGGAATCTATCTTTTTATTTCTTTCTTTTTTTAGGAATGCCCCAAGGCTAATGAAGTGTCCTCTAATGTAAGGCTTATGAGCATCCCAGAGCGACTGATCTGAAGTCTTGGGTAATTTATTAAGGGAGAAATATTCCTTGAGTAGATCAGATATCTTTTCTCTAACCCCTTGGTTGCTCAATAAGGACTCGTTTAACCGCCATCTAAATTTGCTTGGGTTGGGTGTAGGTGCTGAGATCGATAGGAATATGGGGGCATGGTCTGATAAAAGGATGGAGCCTATTTTGGGACCATGACAGAGCTGGAGGTGCTCCTTAGACACAAAGAGGTAGTCCAATCTGTGATATGATTTGTGAGGGTGGGAATAAAATGTATAGTCGTTTGTGTCTGGATTGAATATACGCCATACATCCATGAGGTGCAGATTCCAGAAGCCATTTCTTATGAAGCGTAGTGTCTTAAGATATAGACCCAATCTGCGGGAAGATGAATCAAGGATTGGATTAAGGGTAGCATTTAGGTCTCCTCCAACTACTGTCAGACCCTCCGCAAAGGATTCTATCAGGGGAAAGATTTTTGCAAACCACGTGTGCTGTCCCGTATTAGGAGCATACAGATTAATAATGGTATAGGTTTGGGGACCAATAGAACCTTTAACTAATAAGTATTTCCCTTCTGGATCTTGGAGGTGGGAGATATATCTAAAGGGAAACCTCCTCTGGAATCCAATACTTACCCCCCCGGATGCAGCAGAGTCACCTCCGCAATGATACCAAAGAGGGTAATTGGAAAAGGATAAATTGGGGTAATGATTAAATTTGAAGTGTGTCTCCTGAAGGAGCAGGACGCTGGCCCCAGATTTGCGTAGCAATGTGAAGACCTGGCTCCTCTTAGATGGGGAGTTAAAGCCCTTAACATTGAAGGACGCAAATGATAAGTCAGCCATGTGGTCTGATGTAAGGGAATTTACCTTGATGCAGCCAGGTCCCCTCCCGGAGACCCACCTTTTAATACTGCTGGAGCTACAGATCCGGAGAGGTGAGGCAGGAGTCAGAGGATTCCTCAGCAATGTCATGCGAGTTGGATTGACAGAGATAAGTACCTTTAACCAACAATAAACAAGAGAACAGAAAACTGTTAGATGAACATTAAAGTAGTGAGGCCCATCTGCATGGGTCATTCTGAGAAGTATGATAAAGATCACAAGGGGGGAAAAAGGTTTATCAACCCTATTGTGATCCTCACAGCACATGGAAAACAGCCTCAACAGTGAGGCAAGGTGACAGACTGATTGGGGATGTTAGAGGAGATTGAAAAAAGGGGGGGGGGGAGATACAGGTGGGGGAACAATGTGATCGACGAATAGTAGAAGACATAGGGAGAGCGGTTAAGAAAGGGTACATAAGTGGTTAACTTATTCCTGACAATCAGGCTGTAGTTGGTTAACCAGGATCTACGGCGTCATCTGGGTGGTCTTGCGCTTGATCTTCTGGGACCTCGGAGTGCGTGGAGGTTCAAAGGATGAGATCTTTGGTTTGGAACTTCTGGCAAATCAGTGATATCTTGGTAAAGTTCCCAGTTTTCTATTGGAAGTGGAGGAATTTGTAGATGCTCATATACTCCAGTTAAATCCATGAAGGATGAGATGGTAAGGCGGCGTCCTTCATAGAAGAATGAGATCCCGAATGGAAAGGTCCATCTGTATGGCGTCTTCTTAGCTCTAAGCCAGTAAGTCAAGGGTTTCAGACTTCTTCTTTTCTTCAGGGTGGAGGGAGCCAGGTCTTGGTAAACGGCTATAGGGACTCCTTCATAAGACATATCGGGAGTGTTCCTTGCGGCTTCCAGTATCGCCGTCTTGGTTTGGAAATTGAGGAACCGACATATGATGTCCCTAGGTGGCTCTGAGGGTTTAGGTTTTGGTCGCAAGGCCCGATGCGCCCTTTCCACTGTTATCTCTATGGGCATGTCTGGGCCTAGTATGGAGCTGCATATCTCTAATCACCGATTTTTGTTGATGGCAATCTTGAATTTCGGGTCTCTAGGATTTTGGATTCTCGCATTATCCGCGGTTCTCTCCAGTACCTCATTCATTGGGAGGGTTATGGTCCTGAGGAGAGAATGTGGGTCCCAGTGGCGGACATTAAGGCCACTCGTCTCATCAGGGCTTTCCATAGGTCTCATCCTGAGAAGGTGGGCTCTGAGTGTTCGGAGTCCACCCGTAGAGAAGGTTCTGTGAGAAGGTCTGGCAGACGTTCTTCTCTACCTCTTGCATGACGTTCTTTGTTTTGGTTTCACTTTGTCATCTCCTTTCCTTCTCCGAGGTGTCACCTATTTAGACTAATTGTCTCCCTTTATAGTCCTTCTCATACTGCCTCACTTTGCGGTTTATACTACTTCCTGGATGAGGTGTTCACTGCTGGAGGCTGCTTCTGCTGTTTGCTAAGATAAGTCTTTTTCTTTATTTGTGTTTCCTTGCTGGCATGATTCTAGGTGACCCTGACTCTGTCCGTAGTAAGTGCAGGGAGCCGGTGGTCGTGTCCCCTCACTATTATAGGGTCTTCAGGTGTCACACAGTCTTAGGTACGTGGGCATGCAATCGTCTACCATTGAGACCCTTGCTTGGGCATAGCAGTCAGGGAGAGCTCTTAGGGTTTTATAGGGCTCACCCATATGCTCCTTAGTTTGGGATCAAGCCTGTCGAATGTTTATTTATAAGTTCCAGCTATCTACAACATCATCCGTTACACCCAGCTGCGTTGGCGCCTTCTTCCTCCTCCTTTGCCTTCACCTTGTGCTTCCACTGAGCCCCTGGTGTCAGGTGGGAATGCCATCAGCGCATCTTCCGATCATGCTCCAGTGACGGAATTAAGGATGGCACGGTGTCCTTGTATCACGGATCCAGCACGGTGGCCACCCAGTAATCAACACTGGTTAGAATGTGGGCAACTCGGCAGTCGTTGCGCAGGCACTGCAGCATGTAGCCGCTCATGTGTGCCAGGCTTCCCAGAGAAAACGACATGTTGTCCTCTGTGGGAGGTGTATCATCTGTGTCCTCTGTATCCCACCAGCCCTGCTCCAGTGATGCCCATGAGCTGCTTTGGGTGCCTCCCTGCTGTGAGCACGGTTCCTCCTCCTCCTCATCCTCCAGAACTGTGCCCTGGCTGTCCAATTGTGTATCTGGCCTCTGTTGGTGAAGGAACCCACCCTCCGAGCCACTTGTGAATGACTGGCCTGATAACCGTGGAAATTATCACTCTTCCATCATCGCCTGAAGTGTTTTTTCAAGGAGACATGGAAGTGGTATAGTAACACTGAGGACGGCGTCATCGGCACTGGCCATGTTGGTAGAGTACTCGAAACAGTGTAACGCGGCACACACGTCCCGCATGGAGGCTCACTCGGTGGTGAAGTTGTGCTGTTCCGCAGAGCGACTCATCCGTGCGTGCTGCAGCTGAAACTCCACTCTCGCCTGCTGCTGCTCGCACAGTCTCTCCATGTGCAAGGTGGAGTTCCACCTTGTGGGCATGTCGCATATGAGGCGGTGAGCAGGAAGGCCGAAGTTATGCTGCAGTGCAGACAGGCGAGCAGCAGCAGGGTGAAAACGCAGAAAGCGCGCATAGACGACCCCCACTTTCTGCAGCAGCTCTGATATATCAGGGTAATTTTTCAGGAAACTCTGCACCACCAAATTCAGCACATGCACCAGGCAAGGGATGTGTGTCAAACCGGCTAGGCCCAGAGCTGCTACAAGATTCCGTCCATTATTGCACACCACCAGGCCAGGCTTGAGGCTCAGTGGCACCAACCTCTCTTTGGTCTGTTGTTCCATGCCCGTCCACAGCTCCTGCGTGGTGTGGGGTTTTTCCCCCATACAGATGAGTTTCAAAACAGCCTGCTGTCATTTCCGCCTGACTCTGCTGAAGTTGGTGGTGAAGATGTTACGCTGACCATATGAGGAGGCGGTAGAGGAGGAAGCGGAGTAGGAGGAGGAGGCAACAGGAGGCAAAGAAAAATGACCTGCAATCCTCGGTGGCGGAAGGACACGCACCAAACTGCTATCCACCTCAGGCTCAGCTGCCGCTGCATTTACCCAGTGGGCAGTTAGGGAGATATAACGTCCCTACGTATCGCTGGTTATTTGGACCTTGCCACAAATGGCGTTGCGCAGTGCACACCTAATTTTGTCCGCCACTTGGTTGTGCAGGGATGGCTTGCATGGAATAGTAGTGGCGGCCGGGTACCACATACTGTGGGACAGCCACCGCCATAAGGTTTTTAAAAGTCTCTGTCTCCACCAGATGGAATGACAGCATTTCAAAGGCCAGAAATATTGAAATGCTGGCATTCAGGGCCAGGGATCGCGGATGGGTAGGTGAGTACTTCCTCTTTCTCTCCAATGTTTGGGAGATGGGCAGCTGGATGCTTCCATGGAACATTGTGAAGATGCTTGTTGACTGTGACGGAAGTGTTGGCGTTGCTGCCACATCTTCTGTTTGCGGGGTGGCTGGTGCCACTGTCACTCCAGAGAGGGAGGAAAAGGGCGAGACTGCAGCAGAAGAGGGAGCAGGAGGAGCCTGAGATCTTTTGTGGTTTTTGAGGTGAGGTGGGCAGTAGCAGGTGCACTGGTTAGGGGACGGCCACTCTGCTTTTGCACACTGCTCCCTCTTTTGCTGTGCGGCTGGCGCTGTGTGACCACCCCCTCTTCCTCCGAACTGCGCACGTCACTCGCATGACCTTGATTCCATGTGGGGTCTAGGACCTCATCATCCTCCACATCACCTTCCACCCACTCTTCACCCATGCCCTCCTTTCCAGTCTGCCCCCACTGCAGAAATCCGCAGCAGTTGGCACCTGTGTTTCATCATTATCAGAGATGTGCTGTGGTGGTCCTCCCATGTCCACATCCTAAAACATAATTGGTTGGGCATCGGTGCACTCAATCTCTTCCACTTCTGGTGCAGGGCTATGTGAACAGCCCACGGAAACCCTGCCAGAAGAGTCATCAAAAAGCATAAGAGACTGCTGCATGACTTGGGGCTCAGACTGCTTGGCTGATTTTCAAGGGGGTGAGGAGAAAGACAGATGCCTATGGGCTGCAGGTACCAACTCTTCACTTTCAACAGGGGACTGGGTGGGAGACAAGGTGAAGCAACTGGAGGCACTGTCAGCCACCCAATCCACTACCGCCTCTACTTGTTTTGCCCTCACCTTTCGTACACCCGTATTCAGGCCTACAAAATAATGCAAAACATTCTGGCGCCTACGCGCACCTGAGGAAGGTGTTTCATTTGTGGGGTGTAGCTGGCACAGATCGACCACATCATCTCCCTGCAACAGGAGCTCCACCAACCCCAGCATCACCACGACCAGGGCAACGTCCCTTGTTTAATGCTCTCCTCATTCTTTGAGGTCACCCACCGAACTAACAGACGGATTACCTATATTTAATTTCCTGTCACGTATGCAGTGCAGGTGTACCTCACACAATAAATGGGTATATGATGCACAACTAACTAACAGACGGATTAACTATATCAATGTCCCTGTCACGTATGCAGTGCAGGTGTACTTCACGCAATAAATGGGTATATGACGTGCACATAACTAACGGATTAACTATTATATTTGTGTGTCAGGGGTACAAAGTACAATGTTGCATTGCACCCACAAAAAAAAAAAATCGCTGTAGGTCACCCACAGAATTAATAGCCAGATTTATGATTAGCTTTCTGTGTCAGGCGTGCAAAGATGGTGTATTGCACTCACAAAAAAATCGCACTGACACTGTCCCTCACTACAGCTGCCTGCTTCCTGTCCCTGCACTACTCAGACCTGATGGGAGGTGCCACACGTGATCGAGCTTATATAGAGGCTCGGTCACATGAGGCATTAGTAGGCATAGCTGTGATGGCTTCTTATGGCACACAGCTTAAAAGGCTCTGCAGCCTTTTAACAAGCTTTATTAAATGCCCGAACACCGAAATCGAACCTGAACTTTTCCGGCAAAGTTCAGGTTTGGTCCAGGTACCAAAAATCTTGTTTGGGTTCGCTCAACACTGTCAGTAATGTCTATATGGTGTATGTGTATATAGGGTTTCATCTATATAGTGTGTATATATAGGATAGGGTTTCATCTATATAGTGTGTATATATAGGGTTTCATCTATATAGTGTGTGTATAGGATAGGGTTTCAACTATATAGTGTGTATATATAGGGTTTCATCTATATAGTGTGTATATATAGGATATGTTTTCATCTATATAGTGTCTGTGTATATGATAGGGTTTCATCTATATAGTGTGTATATATAGGATAGGGTTTCATCTATATAGTGTGTATATATAGGATAGGGTTTCATCTATATAGTGTGTATATATAGGATAGGGTTTCATCTATATAGTGTGTATATATATATATATATAGGGTTTCATCTATATAGTGTGTATATATAGGATAGGGTTTCATCTATATAGTGTGTGTTTTTATATAGGGTTTAATCTATATGTGTGTATAGTGTTTCATCTATGTGTCTGTGTAGAAGGTTTAATCTATTTAGTGTGTGTGTATAGGATAGGGTTTCAGCTATCTAGTGTCTGAGTATAGGGTTTCATCTACATAGTCTGTGTATAAGGTTTAATATACACTTACCTAAAGAATTATTAGGAACACCATACTAATACGGTGTTGGACCCCCTTTTGCCTCAGAACTGCCTTAATTCTACGTGGCATTGATTCAACAAGGTGCTGATAGCATTCTTTAGAAATGTTGGCCCATATTGATAGGTTAGCATCTTGCAGTTGATGGAGATTTGAGGGATGCACATCCAGGGCACGAAGCTCCTGTTCCACCACATCCCAAAGATGCTCTATTGGGTTGAGATCTGGTGACTGTGGGGCCATTTTAGTACAGTGAACTCATTGTCATGTTCAAGAAACCATTTTTGCAGTCTTCAACAGTCCAATTTTGGTGAGCTCGTGCAAATTGTAGCCTCTTTTTCCTATTTGTAGTGGAGATGAGTGGTACCCGGTGGGGTCTTCTGCTGTTGCAGCCCATCCGCCTCAAGGTTGTGCGTGTTGTGGCTTTACAAATGCTTTGCTGCATACCTCGGTTGTAACGAGTGGTTATTTCAGTCAACGTTGCTCTTCTATCAGCTTGAATCAGTCGGCCCATTCTCCTCTGACCTCCAGCATCAACAAGGCATTTTCGCCCACAGGACTGCCGCATACTGGATGTTTTTCCCTTTTCACACCATTCTTTGTAAACCCTAGAAATGGTTGTGAGTGAAAATCCCAGTAACTGAGCAGATTGTGAAATACTCAGACCGGCCCGTCTGGCACCAACAACCATGCCACGCTCAAAATTGCTTAAAGGGCTTCTGTCACCCCACTAAAGTCATTTGTTTTTTTTGGGCTAGTTACATTCCTTATAGTGCGATATATGAAAATATAATGGTGTTACTTACTTTCATTCAGCCGTTTCATCTAAAAACGAAGTTTTATAATATGTAAATCAGGTCTCTATCAGCAAGTAGGGCGTCTACTTGATGGTAGCCGCCGCAAAAAACTGCCCCCTCGTCGTGTTGATTGACAGGGAAAGCCGCGATCTCCTCCTCTGGCCGGCCCTGTCAGCATTTTAAAAATCGCGCGCCTCTGTTCATTCGGCGCAGGCGCTCTGAGATGAGGAGGCTTGTCTCCTCAGAACTCCCTCAGTGCGCCTGCGCCGATGACGTCTTCTCTTTCGGTGATGTCATCGGCGCAGGCGCACTGAGGGAGTTCTGAGGAGACGAGCCTCCTCATCTCAGAGTGCCTGCGCCTGAATGAACAGAGGCGCGCGATTTTTAAAATGCTGACAGGGCCGGCCGGAGGAGGAGATCGCGGCTGGCCCTGTCAATCAACACGACGAGGGGGCGGTTTTTTGCGGCGGCTACCAGCAAGTAGACGCCCTACTTGCTGGTAGAGACCTGATTTACATATTATAAAACTTCGTTTTTATAAGAAACGGCTGAATGAAAGTAAGTAACAACATAATATTTTCATATATCGCACTATAAGGAATGTAACTAGCCCCCCCCCCAAAAAATGACTTTAGTGGGGTGACAGAAGCCCTTTAAATCACCTTTCTTTCCCATTCTGACATTCAGTTTGGAGTTCAGGAGATTGTCTCGACCAGGACCACAACCCTACATGCATTGAAGCAACTGCCATGTGATTGGTTGACTAGATAATCGCATTAATGAGAAATAGAACAGGTGTACCTAATAATTCTTTAGGTGAGTGTATATAGTATAGGGTTTCATATGTGTGTATAGGGTTTAATCAATATAGTGTATGTGTTTTTCTATAGGGTTTCATCAATACAGTTTGTGTTTTTATATAGAGTTTCATCTATATGCTGTCAGGGATCGAACCAGGAGACTCCGGCGTCCTGGTGTAGCCTTGCTCACTAGACCACAGAGCTTCCCGGACAGTTTCTGTTACTTTTTTGAACCACCTCCTTGACCTGAATTTTCCTGCTTTTGGTTTGACCAATCAGATCTGTGTACGCCCTATTTAAGGAAGACCATGTCACTTCCTCCCTTGCCAGATTATTGAGCTATCTCAGCCATGGTCTTGCTTCAGCCTCTCAGTATTTGTCTGCTAACCTGCTCGTGTACCGAACTCTGCCTCCATCGACTACTCTCTTGCGTCATCCTGAATCCTTGTACCTGCCATCCCGTGTACCGACCTAGGACTGCCTGACTACTCTCTTGCCTTCCTCGTTCTTTGGCACTTATCTACCACGTGGACCTTATCGGGTCCATTGAGCCACCGCCATTCCTGCATATCGGGATCATTCATCCGTTCTGTTTCCGTGCTTCTCTGTTTCTGTGTCGCTGCCATTGGACTCCTTCCCCTCTTTGAGTAACCTCTACAGCAATTGTGCAGGTAACCCTAACATATGCTGTGTGTGTGTGTGTGTATAGGATAGTGTTTTATCTATCTAGTGTGTATGTTTATAGGATATGTTTTCATCTACGTAGTGTGTATAGGATAGGGCAGTGGTGGGCAAACTTTTTTTTGTCAACTGAGCTAAATATCGCCAAAACCACGATTGAAATTTCTTTTGAGAGCCACATTTTTAAAACCTAAAATATATAGGAAGGAAGCGCATGGGTCCATGATGCGGGCTGCACACTTCAATGGGTCCAGGATCCGGGATATGAGTGCTACAAAGTGCTTCCGTGGTGCTTCTGGCTGTGCCTCCGCAATGCAAAAAAGTAGTGCATGCACTGTTATTTATCTGTTGATGATGCACTGTTATTTATCTGTGGATGACCCACTGCTAAGCTTCTGTGGATGATGCGCTGTTATGTGGGGGATCTGTGGATGGTGCTGTTATGTGAAGGATCTGTGGAGGACGCTGTTATGTGGGGAGGATCTGTGGAGGACGCTGTTATGTGGGGAGGATCTGTGGAGGACGCTGTTATGTGGGGAGGATCTGTGGAGGACGCTGTTTTGTGGGGAGGATCTGTGGAGGACGCTGTTATGTGGGGAGGATCTGTGGAGGACGCTGTTATGTGGGGAGGATCTGTGGAGGACGCTGTTATGTGGGGAGGGTCTGTGGAGGACGCTGTTATGGGCTGGGGGGGTCTGTGGAGGACGCTGTTATGTGGGGAGGATCTGTGGAGGACGCTGTTATGGGCTGGGGGGGTCTGTGGAGGACGCTGTTATGGGCTGGGGGGGTCTGTGGAGGACGCTGTTATGGGCTGGGGGGGTCTGTGGAGGACGCTGTTATGGGCTGGGGGGGTCTGTGGAGGACGCTGTTATGGGCTGGGGGGGTCTGTGGAGGACGCTGTTATGGGCTGGGGGGGTCTGTGGAGGACGCTGTTATGGGCTGGGGGGGTCTGTGGAGGACGCTGTTATGGGCTGGGGGGGTCTGTGGAGGACGCACATATGTGTCCCCTCATTCATAGTGACAGTGAGTACAGAGGCTGGCCATATTATCAATAGGAGAGCGCTTGTTTCAGAGTTCAGACAGGAGTAAAAAAACTTCATACACAAAGCCAGTTATGTGCCCCTTCATATATAATTTTCGGGTCCGCAAAATCGCATTTATCGATTATTCGTGATTTGATTATTGAGCACCAAATAGGCGCATAGAAGTGTCTAAAGAGCCGCTTGTGGCTCGCGAGCCGCACTTTGCCGACCACTGGGATAGGGTTTCATCTATGTATGGTATATGTGTATAGGGTTTAATCTATATAGTGTGTTTGTATATAGGGTTTCATCTATATATTGTATTTGTGTCTATAGAGTTTCATCTATATAGTGTTTGGGTATAGGATAGGGTTTCATCTATGTGCGTGTGAGAATGTGGAACAGCTCTTCCTGTATAATGTTGCTGCATAAATAAACTTTAGGATTGTAATTTTGCATTTCGGCCACAGGAGGCCGCTGGTTCTCTGTTACATGTTTAGAGTTTTTTTTTATTTTTTATTCTAAATGGGCATTTATCGCAAAATATATCATTATTGTGATAAATTTCTTAATGTCGTTATCTTGGGAATATTTTTGAATTCGCTCAACCCTAGTCCATCCTCCAGATGTCAAAGGAGCTGAGGCTTCTCCTACTGCCAGCACCTCATCCTGACGCTGTGCTCCAACCTCCTGTTCCGGCATCGTAGACTGTGGCAGGGAACAAGACTTAGGTATTATTTCCCCTTGGCCATTACTGGGGGAAGTGGGGATGGAAATTATAGGGAACAGTGGAAATGGACATTACTGGGAGCAGAGGGGATGGACATTACTGGGAACAGTGAGAATGAACATTGATGGGGACGCTGTGGGGGTATTATTATTACATGAGGCACAATAGAGGATATTAGTATTACTGGACGCACTGTGGGGGCCTTATTTTTAAGGGAGGCACAATAGGGGCATTTTTATTTTCAGGGACACCATAAAGGGAATAATTATTACCGGAGACACTATGGGGATTTATTATTACTAGGGGCACTGTAGCGTACTATTTGAGGTAACTGGGGTACTATGGGAGCATTATTATTGCTGTGGGCGTTATATATTGACATGATTACTGGGTCTCTGTAGGGGGTATTATTACTGGGGTAATATAATTGGCACTTATAGGGGCATTCTTTTCACTGGGGAATTATACCCTAAACTATTTGGGCATTGTTATTATTATGAGCACTATAGGGGGTCTTACTATTACTGGGGGCACTGTTAGGGGCATTATTAATACTGGCAGCACAACCGGGGCTTAGTTATTGCTGGGGGCAGCATAGGGGGCGTTTATTATTACTGTAGGCATTTTTTTTTCTACAGTATAGTATTTAAGGCATTGGGGAGCATAGCGGGCACAGTATTTGGGTGGCAGCAGGACTGTTGGAACACCAGGGTCGATAACTTGATGGAAAAGTGAAGATATTTGTGTGGTTTAGGCTACTTTCACACTAGCGGCAGGACGGATTAGACAGGCTGTTCACCCTGTTGGATCCGTCCTGCCGCAATTTTGCTGTGCCGCCGGACTGCCGCTCCGTCCCCATTGACTATAATGGGGGCGGGGGCAGAGCTCCGGCGCAGCACGGCAGTTCGCGGTGAGAGGCCGCCGGACTAAAACGTCGGACATGCAGTACTTTTAGTCCGGCGGCCTTTCGCCGCCGTGCTGCGCCGGAGCTCCGCCCCTGTCCCCATTATAGTGCAAAGGGACGGAGCAGCGGTCCGGCAGCACAGTGAAATAGCGGCAGGACGAATCCAACAGGATGCACAGCCTGTAGGATCCGTCCTGCTGCTAGTGTGAAAGTAGCCTTACTCTGCTGAGACGGGACATGGCTGAAAGAAGTCATCATGGCTGTTTGGTACATAGTAACATACATAGTAACATAGTTTGTAAGGCCGAAAAGTATGAATGAAGAAAATGAGGAAAGAGAAGGTCTACATTAGAGGAGATCTCACTGGATGTACAGTAAGATGTACAGTAGTGCTGTATTCTCCTGTATGTGTGGTACCACTGAAAGACCAAGCTGGATGGAGACAGTAGGGCCGGTTCTGTGTTGTGGCCTATGTCTTGCCTCCTCCTCATATCAATGTGCAGCACAATGTATAATTTCTGCGAAAGGTGTGCTGGGACAGTATAGTGCGCTACATATTTGTTTCAGAACTAAATACCAGAGTGCAGCCCAATATACTGCCCCAGCAGAACCAAATACCAGAGTGCAGCCCAATATACTGCCCCAGCAGAACCAAATACCAGAGTGCAGCCCAATATACTGCCCCAGCAGAACCAAATACCAGAGTGCAGCCCAATATACTGCCCCAGCAGAACCAAATACCAGAGTGCAGCCCAATATACTGCCCCAGCAGAACCAAATACCAGAGTGCAGCCCAATATACTGCCCCAGCAGAACCAAATACCAGAGTGCAGCCCAATATACTGCCCCAGCAGAACCAAATACCAGAGTGCAGCACAATGTACTATAATGTATAACACCATGAACCAAGTGTTTACCTACAGCTATGTATATCCGTGTCACTCAGACTTTTACTATTGCTGTCATTGCATTCGAGAGTTTGGGGAGGAGGTGGAAAAATCTGAAAAAATAAACAAAAAGAGATAAAAGTTTTCCTAAATATTCTGAGTCCTAGGAGGCTAGAGGGGGTTGTATACCAACTTTCAGGGTAATTGGAGCAGCCTTGGTTTGGTCAGAACCGATTTGGACCAGTAATGAATTTCAACTCGTTCACTCATCTCTATTAGAGGCCAAACACTGCCTCTGGGTCAGGGTGAACCTTATAGGACTGCAGATATGGAATTCATATAGTGGCATTCTGTGAATTTAACAGCTTCTACCTCTATGTCAGAACTGTTCACAATGATGAGTCCTTAAAAGACTTTAACCTCTTTGATGGTGGAGACCAGCACCAACTGCACTAATGGATTTCTATTACTAACAACATTGTCTATGTCATTGTATGAACAGTATATAGAGGTGGTGCCTTCAGCCATGGGTATTATACATGTACTCAGCGTTTCCTACTCACCTTGTATTTATATTCACCTATTGAGATCTTGTGTTTCCCTTGATTATGAAGAGCTATATCTATATCATGCAAAGCCTGAGTCATCAGTAAGACTGCCATGTACACTTGATAAAGAGTTGAGTTGTCAGAAAAATAAAAAGGATCATATTTAATTTGCTTTTCTTCTGAGCAATTATGGAAAGGTAAGTTATATGTCCCTGGAATAAGCAAGTTCTTTAATTTATTTCTTGAAAAGCATTGGAATAAAGTCATCCGGATATCTTCCAACAAGGAATCAGGAGGTCGTCTAGAAGATATTACATTATAAAAATACTCCTGCATCCCAGTAACCCCGTATGTGTAAGGTAAAAACAGCAAACTACAATTAGCAGGAGCATCTCTATTATATGAAAGCTCTGCAGCAATTGGCCATGAAAGTGGAAGAATAAGAGTCTTGTTACTCAGAACATCAACTATACTGTACAAGAACTTGATGTAAGTCGCACTATATGTGCCACAAATAATAATAACCTCAGTGGACGATGTCTGTAAAGATACAGGTACATGCTTATAAGTATTCGCAGATACAAGAATGCTGAACTCCACACAAATCTGATGATGTGTAAACTTCTTGATTAACTGCTGTAACTCCTGCCGTCCACTGTCATCATCTGATGTGAAGATCCCAACCCAGTTCCACTGGAACCTCTCCAGTAGCTTCACAAATGCTGAATATTGTATCTTGTCTTCAGGGACTGTTCGCAAGAAGTTTGGGTAAAGCCTTTTATCACTTAGAAGAGGATCTCTTGCCCCATAACTGATCTAGGATTAAGGAAAAAATTGTAACAGCCGTGTCAGTGAGAAAAGTGGATTATGAGTTAACATCAAAGAATCTGACCCCGTTTACATGGGCTCCACCTCCACTTGATGGTGCTGGAATTTTGGGGCTATACATATCTATGTGTACCTGCCACCCTCCCTTCACACCAGCAATTTGGTTGCCCTCAGGAGTTATATACTTACAGGCATTGGTCTTTCTCTTTTTCTCCTGTGGAAACCTCAGTTAAGCTTTCCACCCATCCTTCATTATACTTACTAATATTTTTAGAAGCACTGGTGGGACTATGTTGGACAGATCTATTTCGGGCAAAAGGCAAAAGGGCTATGATGTGGCAAGTTTTGATTAGTTATGCACCGTACATATTGACCTCACAGAAAGCAAATCATGTGCCTAATTGATTCTATTGTTGCAAGGGTAATCAGAATATCTAATGGTCTCAAGTTGCAAATCAAGGTGGCCAAGAGTCAAGTTATACAGAGTAAGTTCTAGATGGTTGCAATGGGTGTTTTTACAGCTACACTGTTTTGCCTAGGATCCATTTTGGCATTGTACATGGAGTATACGTGACGTTTTGGGAACCGAACCAATAAGAATGTGTGAACTTGTCAAGATTTAGTTTGGTTCAGGTTTGCAGAATTTTTCTAAATGTTTGATTCAGACCCTAATAGATTTGGGCCGGATAAGATTGGTTCCAATTGCCCTGGCAATTCTAGAATGCAGTTTTTATTTTTAGAAAAACATGTTCATTTTTTTTGTACATTTTTATGTATTTTTTGTTTTTCTTTCACCTCTCCTCCCCTTCCCAAGTTCTCAAACCCAATGACAGCAAATGATGTCTGAGTGACGCTGACATACATAGCTGTGAGTAAACACGCATTTCACGACATTCACAAACAGCATGTTTAACCCCTTTAGGACCCTGCCATTTTTCACATTAAGGACCAGGCCATTTTTTGCAAATCTGACATGTCACTTTATGTGGTGATCATTTTTAAACACTTTTATTTATCCAAGCCATTCTGAGACTGTTTTCTTGTCACATATTGTACTTCATTACAGTGGTAAATTTGAGTTAAACAAATTCATTTTTATTTTTAAAGTAATAACTATATATTTAAAGTAATAACTATTTTAGGCATTTCAGGTATGACTATCTGTTTTAAAAGCAGAAAAATAAAATTTTTGAAAATGAAGAATTTTTCCAAATCTTTGATAAATTTTGTATTTTTTTTATAAAATACAAAATTTATCAAAGATTTGGAAAAATTCTTCATTTTCAAAAATTTTATTTTTCTGCTTTTAAAACAGATAGTCATACCTGAAATGCCTAAAATAGTTATTACTTTACTCATTTCCCACATGTCTACTTCATGTTTGGATCATTTTGTGAATGACTTTTTTTATGGGACGTTAGAAGGCTTAGTTTAGAAGCAAATCTTAAAATTATTTAGAAAATTTCCAATACCCACATTTTAAGGACCAGTTTAGGTCTGAAGTCACTTTGTGAGGCTTACCTAATAGAAACCACCCATAAATGGCCCCATTTTAGAAACCACACCCCTCAAGGTATTCAAAACTGATTTTGCAAACTTTGTTAACCCTTTAGGTGTTCCACGAGAATTAAAGGAAAATGTAGATGAAATTTCAGAATTTCACTTTTTTGGCAGATTTTCCATTTTTTTTTTTTATCCATTTTTTTTTCATTAACAAAGCAAGGGTTAACAGCCAAACAAAACTCAATATTTATTGCCCTGATTCTGTAGTTTACAGAAACACCCCATATGTGGTCGTAAACTGCTGTACGGGTACACGGCAGGGCGCAGAAGGAAAGGAACGCCATATGGTTTTTGGAGGGCAGATTTCACTGGGATAATTTTAAGTTGCCATGTAATATTTGAATACCACCTGAGGCACCCCTAGAGTAGAAACTCCCAAAAAAGACCCAATTTTGGAAACTACGCGATAAAGTGGCAGTTTTGTTGGTACTATTTTAGGGTATATATGATTTTTGTTTGCTCTATATTACACTTTTTGTGAGGCAAGGTAACTGTGACGGTCATGTACACTACACACAGGGGGGAGGATAGTAACCACTGTGCTCCACCCTCACCCCTGGCCCTGCCTACTTTCTTCGCAAGTCCTGATGACAGGGGACAACTGGACGGCAGTCCCTAACTTAGGATACGTGCTGGGAAGACAGACAAGACAAATAACGGAACGTGAACGGACCGGGTAAATACTTAGAGAGCTATGCAGTACCAAGGAATAAGCAGAGATTAGTCAGGAGAAGCCAAGGTCAAATACTAGGAGAGGAACAAAGTACAACAGGAGTCTGCAAAGAATCGTCAGGTGGAACCCGGGGTCACAATACCAGGAGAGATGCGCAGTACAGGAGGAGCAGGCAGAGAATCGTCATGGAACACAGGATCAGGTAAGTATGCAGGAAGCCAATCGCCAGATACCTAATTAACAGGCAACCTGTGGCCAGCAGGCTGCCTGTTAAATGCTGGCAGGATGAGGCCAGCGCCACATGACCCGCACCAGGGAGAACAGCTGAACATCGAGTGTCCAGCTCGGTGCTCAGACTTCCCCCTCATTACTGGGGGAACTGAATAAGCCAGACGTGCGGAGGAGACGTGTGCAGCCGGTTGGTCCCGCCCCCTAGTTACCTAGGAGATGAGAACGCTGTGCGCGTCCTCTCTCCTGCACAGTAAAGGGACGCTAACGGCGCTGAGGAAAGCGAGCGCCTCTGCGTCCCATGACCATACCCCTCTTCTTATGCGGGGCCACCGGACCCAAGACTTTAGGCGACGGCCTTTAAGGATGTTCTAAATGAAATTTTCGAACCAGTCTAGAAGTATGAACCTCCCTAGCAGGTACCCAAGATCTCTCTTAGGGTCCATACCCCTTCCATTGAATCAGGTACTGTAAGAAATTATGCACTCTCCTGACATCCACTATCTTAGACACCACATACTCGACAGCATCATTAACAAAAAAACG
The DNA here is from genome assembly GCF_014858855.1 of Bufo gargarizans. NCBI lineage: Eukaryota > Metazoa > Chordata > Amphibia > Anura > Bufonidae > Bufo > Bufo gargarizans. The sequence continues at coordinate 26,921,235 of NC_058080.1, read as the reverse complement.
GCGGAGGCGAGGCTTTCGATGGTACAGCAGGTTCAAAATATTTAGAGATTTATGAAACACATTATGAATGTGGAATTAATCGGGCAGCTCCAACCTAAACGATACCGGATTAATCACCTCCGTGATCTTATACGGTCCAATAAAATGAGAAGCAAATTTTCTAGAAGCTACCTTGAGAGAGAGATTCTTGGAGGACAATCACACCTTATCCCCAACCTGAAAGTTCACACCCTTGGAACGTCTCCTATCGGCCTTGAGTTTTTGAGAACTTTGAGCCTTTTCTAGGTCCAAACTGTGCACAGTTCAGAGGAGAGTTTATCTGCTTCAGGGTTAGAGGAGGAGACGGATGACCCAGAATGAAAACGGGGATGAAAACCATGGTTACAAAAGAAAGCAGAGACCCCAGTAGAAGAATTTACACGGTTATTCAAAACAAATTCAGCCAACGGAAGGTATTTAACCCATAATTGCTGGTCATCAGCAACCTACGACCTCAGGAATTGTTCCACAGACTGATTAAGGCGTTCAGTCTACCCATTACTCTCAGGGTGGTAGGCAGAGGAAAAAGATAACTAAATCTGACATCTTTGACAGAAAGCCCTCCAAAATTTGGACACAAACTGCACACCCCTGTCAGATACAATATTTTCCGGGATACCATGTAACTGTACAATTTCTTTCACAAAAATAGACGCCAGGGTCTTGGCATTCGGGAGTTTAGACAGAGGAATGAAATGAACCATCTTGCTAAACCTATCGACCACTACCCAAACCACAGTCTTACCCTCCGCCGGCGGCAGGTCAGTAATAAAGTCCATCGAGATATGGGACCAGGGTCTACTGGGAATGAGTAGCTGTTGTAGGTTACCGGCAGGGCGATTTCTAGGTGTCTTAGACCTAGCACAAACCTCACATGCTGACACGTAGGACTTGACATCCCTAAATAAAGTGGGCCACCAATAAGATCCAGAAACCTGCTCCCTAGTGCCCTCAAAACCTGGATGTCCACAAAAGGCAGAATCATGACACTCACCCAACAGCTGGAGATGAAATTGTATGGGGGCAAACAACTTATCTGTTGGGGTGGTTGCCGGTGCCAGATGTTTTTCAGCCTTAATGAGAGCCGAGATATCCTGGGTTAAGGCTGCTACGAAGATATTTGCTGGTAGGATGAATTAAGGCGGTGCCTCTGTAGGCTGAAAGGAATAGAAGCTCCGAGATAATGTGTCAGCCTTCATGTTTTTACTTCCAGGCCTGAAAGTAATGTATAAATCAAAACGAGTATAAAAAAAACTGTGCCCATCTAGCCTGACGGGGATTCAACCTCTTAGCAGATTCGAGAAACATAAGGTTCTTATAGTCCATGACAACAGTTACACAATGCCTTGCCCCCTCCAGAAAATGCCTCCTTAAATGCCCACTTAATGGCCAGCAACTCCCAATTCCCTATGTCGTAGTTTCTCTCGGTGGAAGAAAATTTTCTGGAAAAGAATGCACACGGTCTCAGGTTAGTTAGACTAGCAGGACCTTGTGAAAGGACTGCTCTGCGCCGTCCTCGGACGCATCCACCTCCACAATAAAAGGTCTCTCCTGATCTGGCTGGACCAGAATGGGAGTGCTACTAAATGCCTTTTTTAGGGTTTCAAATGAAGTAATGGCTTCAGTAGACTAGTTCTCCAAATCCGTCCCTTTCTTAGTGAGGTCGGTCAACGGTTTAGCTATTACTGAAAAATTCTTAATACATTTACGGTAGTAATAGGCAAAACCTAAGATCCGTTGTAAGGCCTTTAAGGATGAAGGCTTTTCCCATTCCTTAATTGCTAGTACCTTACCAGGATCCATCTTGAAGGCGTGAGAGGTCAGAACATGCCCTAGAAAAATTATCTCCTGTACACCAAAGACACATTTCTCTTGTTTTGCAGGACAAATGATTCTCCCTCAACACCTCAAATACTTGTTTAACATGAGACACATGAGATTTGAAATCAGGAGAAAATATCAAAATGTTGTCAAGATAGACAATGACAAATTTACCTAAAAACTCCCTAAGAATATTGTTCATAAAGTTTTGGAACACAGCTGGGGCATTGCGGAGTCCAAAAGGCATAACCTGATATTCAAAGTGTCCTGCCGGAGTATTGAACGCCGTCTTCTATTTGTCTCCCTCTTTGATTCGGATTAGATTTTATGCCACTTTCAGGTCAATCTTAGAAAACCAGGTTGCCCCCAGAACCTGGTTAAATAAATCTGGAATCAATGGGAGAGAGTATCTATTCTGGATAGTGATCTTATTCAATTTCCGGTAATTGATACAAGGCCTAAGACCACCATCCTTCTTCTTAACGAAGAAAAACCCCGCTCCCATAGGAGAGACAGAAGGTCCAATGTGCCCCTAACTCATTCTTTCCTTAATATAATCCCCCATGGGCTTGCGTTCGGGCTTAGAAATATAATAAATCCGCCCCTTAGGAAACCTGGCACCTTCTACTAAATCTATGGCGCAAGCATAAGGTCTATGGGGTGGTAGAACCTCCGGGTAGGTGATGAGAACACATCAGAATATTCCTTAATGACCGTGGGTAATATATCAGATCCTACTGAGACCCCAGCTTGTACCACAGACAAGCATGAGTCACACTTAGGTCCCCATCTCACCAACTCTCCCTGCACCAATCTATAGTGGGGTTGTGTAAACGGAGCCAAGGCAACCATAGTACCACCTCCACCGGTAAGTGCTCCAGGACTAAGAGGGAACATTTCTCAGAGTGGCACACACCCACGGTTAAAGAAATCTGAGGTACATGACCTCACCATACCACCTACCAGGGGAGTGGCGTCAATAGCCATGACATGGATAGGTGTAGGAAGAGAAAGAATTGGAATATCCAGTCTAATGGCGTACTCAGAATCAATAAAGCTGGCCGCTGAACCAGAGTCAATAAAGGCCTTCCCGGCCATTGATTAACCCCCAGAGATATTGTTATAGGTACAAAAAGCTTACATTTCATAATATCAGGGTGTACCTGGTCTTTAGGTTGCCTTGACTTGGGAGACTTGACGGAGAGGGCCTTCTTAAGACACTAGTTGATCCAGTGGTCAGGATCTCTGTAGTAAAAACACACTCCACGTCTTCGGTGCAGATTCCCTCGAGTCATGCCGACCTGCATGGGTTCTTCGGTAGAGACCTCAGCGTTGTTTCAGGGATAAACATCAGGCTACCAGCTGAGGAGAGAACTGTTGTTCCTGTCATCTCTCTCTAACCTGTCGGTCAAGTCGGACTACAAGGGTCATCATCTCCTCGAGTCTCTGGAAGCTGATAACTCAGTAGAGGATCCTTTAAGTTATCAGACAGACCTGACCTGAACTAACTCTTAAGGGCTGGTTCATTCCATCCTGAAGGAACACACCACCTTCTGAATTGGGTGCAATAATCCTTAGCAGGTAGATCGCCCTGAACCAGTGCCTTTAGAGCAGTCTCGGCTACCAGTGCCCTGTCTGGTTCATCATACAGGGTACCCAGGGCCTGAAAAAAAAAAAACTCCACTGATGTTAAACAACTGGCGTCAGCTGGTAAAGAAAATGCCCAGTCCTGGGTATCACCCTGTAATCGGGAAATGACAATGCCCACGTGTTGACTCTCGAGGCCAGAGGATACGGGGCGCCAACGGAAATAAAGTTAAACATTTTCTTTCAAGGAAATAAACTTCTTCCGATCTCCAGAAAAGGGCTCAGGAAGGTTAATCTGGGGCTCAAAATGCGGACTGGAAGCCGGAGGGATGGAGGTACCTTCTCCTAGCTCAAAAGAAAAGTTTCTCCCCTAGCTCCTGCACCATCTGTGTCAGGTTAGAGACATGGTCCATCAGGGTCACCAGAGGATTCATAATACAGTGGTTTGGTTACGGCCAGTTAATCTGTGATGGTCACGTACACTACACACAGGGGGGAGGATGACCACTGCGCTCCACCCTCACCCCTGGCCCTGCCTACTTGCCTTGCAAGTCCTGATGACAGAGGACAACTGGACGGCAGTCCCTAACTTAGGATACGTGCTGGGAAGACAGACAAATAACGGAACGTGAACGGACCGGGTAAATACATAGAGCGCTACGCAGTACCAAGGAATAAGCAGAGAATAGTCAGGAGAAGCCTAGGTCAAATACCAAGAGAGGAACAAAGTACAACAGGAGCCCCCAAAGAATCGTCAGGTGGAAGCCAGGAGAGATGTGCAGTACAGGAGGAGCAGGCAGAGAATCATCAGGGAACACAGGATCAGGTAAGTATGCAGGAAACCAAACAATCGCCAGATACCTAATTACCAGGCAACCTGTGGCCAGCAGATTGCCTGTCAAATACTGGGCCAGCGCCACATGACCCGCACCAGGGAGAACAGCTGAGCACCGAGTGTAAATGTTTAACTGACAGGTTAGATCATGTGGTATTTTTATAGAGCAGGTGACAATACCAAATATAACAACTTTTTTGGTTGTTTGTTTCAGTTTTACATAATAAGTATTTAAAAAAAAAAGATTTTTCAGTGTCTCTATATTCTGAAAGCCATATTATTTTTTGTGCGACTGTCTTATGTAGGGGCTAACTTTTTTGGGGTATGAGATTATGGTATGATCCCGCACATGCCACGGTCAGAGCTGACTGCTGCAGTGAGAGGGTTAATGCGCCGGTATCAGTGTTTTTACTGATGGCAGAGCATACAGCAGAGGTCCAGCTATCGGTGACTGCTGGACCCCTGCTGACGCTGATCGGGCAGGTGCAGCTCCTGCCCGCTCAGCATGCCGTACATGTATGGCGCTGGTCCTTAAGTCACGTCCACCAGCGCAGTACATGTACGGCACGGGTCCTCAAGGCTTTAAAAACATACCCCACTGGCAAATGCTACTGGTGTTATGCTTTATCATATTCCAAAGTTTCCAAAAATTGTCCCTTATTGGGGACAGTGTTATTGGATTAAAAAAAAGTTGATTAAATTAGCTTTTTGGAAGACAAAGTATGACAAGTATGCCTTAGAGATGAGTGAATTAAATTTGCCTAAGTGAAAAATTTGATTTGTCCCCAATTTGAATTTCCTCACATTTTATGGTAATGAATCATAATTTTTCTAAAATGGCTGCTGCACGTGTTTAGAGGTAGTAAGAAACCTCCTCCTGCCTGGTCTCCACCATTTTCCAGAGAGACGTTACAGGCACTAGGGACTGCTGAGGTTGTTTGCATTCTTTGATACATCAGCAATTTCAGTAATCCTTGATTCTGTTAATGGGGGTGAAACTGCGGTCTGATACTACAGATTTTGGGGTATTCACGTTCTTTTATATATAGTTCAGTCCATTAATTCTCAATTGTGTGATTAAGGTGAAATTGAGGCCTGATACTACAGATTTTAGGGTGCTCCCATTCTCTTATAGAGTCAGGTCTATAAATATTGGGACATCAATACAATACTAACATTTTTGGCTCTATATACCACCACAATGGATTTTAAATAAAAACGAACAAGATGTGCTTTAACTGCGCCGGTCTGAGATGGCCACACTTCCCTGAGCTCCGTAACACTGATCTCTATAAGCTACTAATACAGCCATTAAACTGCCTGAACACAGCTAACAATGGTAAAGATCGGGAACGCTAAAGCTGGAGAACATCCTACCTCCAACAAATTACAAGCCACATCGGGAGAAATTGATAAATTGATAAAAAAGGCTGCCGCCTCATTCATAGCGCGGGAATCAAAGATGGCGCCTGCACACTCTCAGAAAAATTCAGAGCGGTCGCTAGAAAGATCGGAGGAAGACAGCGACACGGAAGAACCGCAGAGCAAAGGTTTGCTCCCCATCACCAGGCACTATTTGAAACATGCCCTCTGCAAGGCTATGAAGCCTGTGCTTGACGAAATCTCTGCTCTACGTAAAGAAATGAGGCAAGTGGGGGACAGAGTAGAGACACTCGAATCGCACCAGGCCGCAATTCTGGAGCACCAGACGGCCACCACTAACTCCCTCCAAAAGTGCAGCACTTACTTCAACGATCTGCACAACGCCCTGGAAGACCAGGAGAATAGCGGGCGCCAAAATAACCTGCACTTCAGAGGGATCCCTGAAGCAGTTCAACCAGGTGACGTACCCTCCATAGTTAAATCTATATGCTCCCAGCTTGTGGGCCCTGATATCGAACAATAAATAATATTAGAGCGTGCTCACGGAGCGCTCCGTCCCTGGCCTAAATCAGAAGAGCCCCCCAGGGACATAATCTGTAAATTCTTGAATCGGAGCAAGGAATTGTTCCGATTTTTCCTACAAGGGATCCCAGATTTCAGTCTATCAGGACTTAGTCCCATCCACTCTCAAAAAACGTAGAGCCATGAAACCTCTGACAGAGTGGCTGCTTTCTCATAAAATCCAATACAAGTGGAGCTTTCCTTTTGGCATATCGTTTTCCCAGGATGGCCGACGATTCAATATCTCCACTTACTCTGATTTGGAAGACCTTTATGAACAGCTACAAATTCCCCCTTTGAAAGTGGAAAACTGGGAACTATTCCAAGATGCCGTGCTCCCTGCTGTTCCTACAATTGTTCCGTTTGCGCTGCAAAGGACCCCCAAAACACAAAGATCCGGGAAAAGAGGCTGTCAGCTCACACCGAAAAGACTCTCTCATGTCTAATGTGAAACCTATTTAGTAGCCTTTTGCTATATCCTTCTTATTCTCATATTGCCGATTGCCTGTTTATAGTGATTGTCCCAAAATCCTTTCTGAAATGTGATGTTTTCTACCTTTTCACATGTCCTATCTATCCTGTCCTTTCAAACCTTGCTCTATATAGATAGGAACAACACCATTCCCCACTCCCTTACCCCCTGTTTTTGCTTAGAAAATTGTCTTCAATTGTTCAGGTATCAGCTTTCTGTTGATGGAGATCATTTCTCAGGTCTGTAGACCTTTTCCCCCTATGCCTAATCGATTGGCCTACAAGACTGTAGGGCAATGTGAATTTCGTTCTCTTAATGTTTTAATCCCTTTCTTTTACATTCCCCTTGTTTTTGGTTTTACCCCAGGTACAGGTATTATGTCCACTCTTCAACTCTGAATTGGTGAGTTGTTTTTGATTCTCGTGCGCCCCATCTGAGGCAGCGGTCCTTGATCCCGTGGAACGGTGCGTCTCTCTGGAGAAATCGTGAGTTTTGCAAAAGTAGCTATAGACACCCACACCATCATGGCTGACATACATATAGCTTCCTATAACGTGAAGGGTTTCAATTCCCCCTCTAAACGGAGCCAGATTTTCTCCATGATGCGAGTTAATGTCCTCTTTCTCCAGGAGACGCACTTCAGGTTTAACCATTACCCCAATCTGACATTTTCCTATTTTCCTCAACGGTTCCATTGTAGAGGGGTTTCTGCTGCCTCGGATGGGGTAAGCATAGGATTTCAGAGAAGATTACCCTTAAATACATTAGTCACCTTCAAGACCCGGAGGGAAGGTATATCTTGGTCAAAGGCCACATTGGCTCTCAGATATACACATTCATCAATGTATGCGCTCCAAATGTTAAACAATCACAATGGCTATCTTCAATCATCCCAATTGTTGAATTCTTTAAGGAAGCATTAGTAGTTCTGGGGGGGGGGGGGGTCTTAATGCATCCCTGAATCCTCAAATAGATGCTGCTTCACACAAAGCAGCACTTTCCTTACACTCCTTACGCACTATGAGGGAAGGTTTGTGGAACTTGCAATTAGTAGATCTCTGGCGGGCCTTCCATCCCGATTGCAAAGACTTCACTTTTTTCTCACATACCCATAACACCTACCATCGCCAAGATTACCTTTTTGTGTCCAAAGATCACCTTCAGATGTGCTCAGAGGCCAGCATTGGATCCATACACTTATCTGATCACGCCCCAGTCTTTCTCTCCATTCTTGGGCCTTCACAGCATCCGAGAACCTTTAGTTGGCGTCTCAACGAATCCCTACTGGGAGATGTGGAATCTAGGAGCAAAATTGAGGCCCTTCTAAAGGAATATTTTCTCCTAAGCAAACACTTCACCTCAATCTCTCTGGGACGCCAACAAACCCTACATTAAGGGACACTTCATTAGCATAGGTACATACCTGAAGAAAGTTAGAGGAGAAAAAATAGATTCCATCCAACTAAAAATCAAAGCCCTTGTCTAGGGACATGACGGTCGCACACATTACTCTGATTGCTAAAGAAGGAAAAAACCCAAAACAATGCGTCAGCTACAGGCCAATTTCTCTTCTCAACATAGATTTAAAACTGTTGGCAAAAATGTTAGCCAACCGTTTAGCCACCCCCCCCCCCCCCTTGATTCATAGTGACCAGGTGGGGTTTGTTCGTAACAGGGAAGGCATGGATAATACGTCTAGAGTCATCAACGTGTTATGTCATGCATCAGCACTTTCAAAACCTTAGCTTTTTCTGAGTACTGACGCAGAAAAAGCATTTGATAGGGTTAATTGGTTATACCTTAGAGAAACTCTGTCGCGCTTTGGCCTCCCTGGTCCCTATGTCCAAGCCGTATTTGCAATGTACTCATCAGTAGTGATGAGCGGGAGATGCCATATTCGATTTTGCGATATTTCGCAAATATTCGATTGAATATTCGTGTTATATTCGTCGAAATCGAATATTCAAAATTATTCCAATTATCGCGAATAATATGCGATTTAATTAATCGCGTATTGCGATTTTTCTTTTGATAGTATAAGGCAACGTTCCTATGACTAATTGACTATGGCTAGGCTGATATGTGCATTTTACGAATATTCGTAATATTTTAAAAGACGAAGTTAGAGCAATATTATGAATTTTCGTAAAATACACATATAGATTGTAATTTAGCTAATACAGTGCTATAATCCATTTATTTTTCTCTAATTTTTTTTGCCTCTTCTGAACTTAAGTTTTGTAAAATATGTACACTATTAAAAAAATTACTATAGCAGTATATTAGCTAAATTACAATCTATGTGTATTTTACGAATATTCTTAATATTGCTCTAACTTCGTCTTTTAGAATATTCGTAATATTGCTCTAACTTCGTCTTTTAGAATATTTGTGTTATTGCTCTAACTTCGTCTTTTAGAATATTACGAATATTCTAAAAGACAGTTAGAGAAATATTAAGAATATATGTAAAAAGTTGAAATCGCAATTCGATTATTATAACTTGAATTAATCGAATTGCGATTTCAACGTAATTCTCAAATCCGACAGTACATTCTAGTATATGGAGACGCTCCATGAGCACGGAAGTCAGCAGAAGCGGCAACGGGCACTGACTGGAGCAGCCAGGAATCCAAAGGACAGGTAAGAACAACTTTAGGGAAGTGGAAAAAAAAAATATAACGATAAAAAAATAAATAAAAAATTTGCGCTCAACACTACTCATCAGCTACTGCTAAGGCTATGATCAATGGCACCCTCTCTGCCCACTTCAATATCTGTAATGGCACTAGACAGGGCTGCCCCCTTTCGCCTCTACTCTTTGTTTTAGCACTAGAACCCCTACTGGCTTTGATGAGAAGCAACCCACTCCTTAGTGGTATTAAACTGGGTGACCAAGAGCACAAATTAGCAGCCTTTGCGGATGACGTCATGATTATGACCACTAACCCCATGGCTTCCCTCACTATCATTCAAAAACATTTACAAAACTATGGTACAGTCTCTAATTTCAAAATTAACGGGAAAAAATCACAAATTATGAGCCTAGGCATTTCCTCAACAAACAAACAGGCCCTAAAAACAGACTCGCCCTTTGACTGGTCTTCCCCTTTCCTGACCTACCTGGGAGTTAGGATAAGTTCATCCATCCCAGACCTCTTCTCGCTTAACTATCCTCCTTTGCTCCAATCTTTATATAAGGCTTTAGATGATCTCAACCGCTGTATCCCTTATCTGTCTTGGTTTGGGCATAAAAACCTCCTGACATCCTTGATTATACCTCGTCTTACATACCTCCAACAAGTTCTGCCTATCCCTATACCTAAGTCATTCTACGATCAGATGAGGAAAAAATTCATGTCCTTTATATGGAACGGTAAGAAATCAAGATTAGCTTACTCCCAGCTTTCAAAACTGGTGGACCTGGATGGTATAGGTCTTCCTGACCCTGAGATTTATGGTAATGCAATTTTGCGTTCTAGGGTAATAGAGTGGTTGAGGAATAAATCTGATAAATCATGGGTTTCTCTGGAACAACAATTGATGGGCAGATCCTTTTCGCTCACTTCTCCTAGCCAAAAACCCAAATTTTATATCAAGACACGGAGGCTCCTATTGCTTAACCCTTTCTTTACTGACACACAATAGCAGCAAAGAATTCAACAAGAAAATCAGCCAATGGGCACACGGCCCTCCCTTTAGTCCTAGTATAAAGGGAACACCCCTTCAGTCTGTCTTCCTCTTTCTTTGCTGCTGCACACAAAGTTAAGTACCCCACCTCCCTGCCTGCAGGGCTGGTGGTTTTATATTCATATTATTGATTGGTTTTTGCATTGATGTGTTATATTCTGTTGTTGTTTGGTTTGGGGTGCCGTTTTTTCCCCTTATTAGGTGAAAGGGTTTCTATTTTACCCCCCTGTTGGTTTGGTCTGGTTTTTCCCTTGCGGTCCGGTTACCGCTTCTGCCTCTACCCCTCTTGCCTCAGGTAGTTTTTCTGCCTCCCCCCCCTGTTCCCCTTCCCTTTTGTACCTGTTCCGCTCCTTGGCCGGAGTTCGGGTGTTCTCTTTTCGCGTCTGCGTCTATCTCTGCCCGCCGGGTACCCGAGATCTCGCTTCTCTCGCGAGATCTCATGTGCCTTTCTCCCCGTCGCCGGCTGCCGCCGCCTGCGCTCCTTGCGCACGAGATTTCAGCCGCCATTTTGAGTGGCGCACCGCTATTGGTGTCAGATCTCTCCGGCGGCAGCAGCGGACTGCGGCCCCTCTCTCACAGGGTGACTTACTCTGTGTAGAGTGCTAGGTTTTTACACTATTATCATTTATTTACTTAGTCAGGGTCTTATTAGGTCTGTCTCTGCTACCTTTGACATTGGGGCATATTATACACGGCACAATGTCTATGCACAATGCCACCCCTTCTCTTGGGGACTCTCTCCTATCCCCTCAGAATTTGGGGATCATCCCACATACAGGGAGCACTACTCCTGCTCCGCAGGATGCACAGGCCTTGTTCCTGCAAAAATCGATTTCTGAGGCCATTGCCTCGGCCATGGGGTCCATGTCCTCTGTCCTGACGCACTCTATTTCTCTAGCACTTAGCGCCAATACCTCAACCACGGTATCCCTGCCCCTGATGCCTCCAGAAATAATGTGAATGATGGCCTTGTTCCATCCAATGACGGCGCGCTTCGGCCGCGCAAAAGAGCCTGACCGCGCCAGGCAGAACGAGCACGGCATTGGAAGTCTGCCCGGTCTCAACCCGAGCTGGATTCTGATTCTAATATGGAATCTGAGGAGGAGGTTTTGCTCGAATCCTATAATGATATAGAGGGTTTGGACATTGATGGGTCCCCCATCCAGGGGACGTCCGTCTCCTTTTCTTCGTTACCCCGGCGACCGGCGGAGGTCGATCCGGCGGACCCTGACCCTTCCGTCTCCCTTGTGGATCCGACGGGGGTCCCGTTATTTGACCCAGATTCCCTGCACCACCCCAGGTCCGCGGAGTGGCTCCCCGCTCCTCTCGTGTCCGATTATCTGGAGTCCATGGTCCGTAAACCCCTTAGCAAGGAAACACGGAATAAACTCCGGGCAGAATGCCCCCGCCTGGCGATACCTAATAAGGTATGCGAGACACCGGTCGTGGACCCTAAGATGGTCCAGTTCCTGTCCAAGACAGGGTTTAGTCCAAAGAGAGGCCTAGACGGCTCTCAAGGCTTGTCAGGACAAGTTGTTGGACATTATGGGGCCCCTTACTAAAATCTTTGATCTGGCAGAATCTGCCAAGGCGGAGGGTCAAATGGTCGACCCGGAGGAGCTCCGTGGTTGGGCGCAGAGAGCCATTTGCATGGCAGGTAATGCAAACACCTCTTTAACCCCTTAAGGACTCAGCCCTATTTCACCTTAAGGACTTGGCCATTTTTTGCAAATCTGACCAGTGTCCCTTTAAGTGCTCATAACTTTAAAACGCTTTGACTTACCCAGGCCGTTCTGAGATTGTTTTTTCGTCACATATTGTACTTCATGACACTGCTAAAATTGGGTCAAATAAGTTAATTTTTTTTGCACAAAAAAATAAAATTTTTACAATTTTTTTTGAAAAATTTGCAAATTTCAAAGTTTCAGTTTCTCTACTTCTGTAATACATAGTAATACCCCCAAAAATTGTGATGGCTTTACATTCCCCATATGTCTACTTCATGTGTGTAGCATTTTGGGAATGATATTTTATTTTTTGGGGATGTTACAAGGCTTAGAAGTTTAGAAGCAAATTTTGACATTTTTCAGAAATCTTCAAAATCCCACTTTTTATGGACCAGTTCAGGTTTGCAGTCATATTGTGAGGCTTAGATAATAGAAACCTCCCAAAAATGACCCCATTCTAGAAACTACACCCCTCAAGGTATTCAAAACTGTTTTTTCAAACTTTATTAACCCTTTAGGTCTTCCACAAGAGTTAATGGCAGATGGAGAAACAATTTAGAAATTTCTATTTTTGGGAAAATTTTCCAATATAATCAATTTTTTCCAGGAGTAAAACAAGGGTTAACTGCCAAACAAAACTCAAAATGGGTTGCCCTGATTCTGTAGTTTGCAGAAAAACCCCATATGTGGTCGTAAACTACTGTTTGGCCAAACGGCAGGACATAGAAGGAGGGGAACGTCATATGGTTTTTGGAAGGCAGATTTTGCTGGACTGGTTTATTTACACCATGTACCCTTTCAAGCCCCCTGATGCACCCCTAGAGTAGAAACTCCATAAAAGTGACCCCATCTAGGAAACTACAGGATAAGGTGGTTGTTGTTTTGGGACTATTTTAGGGGTAAATATGATTTTTGGTTGCTCTATATTACTCTTTTTTGAGGCAATGTAACAAAAAAATTAAATTCTAAAAATGTTTCTACATTCGCTATTTAGTTTTGTGGAACACCTAAAGGGTTAACATAGTTTGTAAAGTAACTTTTGAATACCTTGAGGGGTGTAGTTTCTTAGATGGGGTCACTTTTTTGGAGTTTCTAGTCTAGGCTACATCAGGGGGGCTTCTAATGGGACATGGTGTCAAAAAAAAACCTGTCCATCAAAATCTGCCTTCCAGAAAGCGTATGGAGTTCCCTTCGTTCTATGCCCTGCCGTGCGGCTATATAGCCATTTACGACCACATATGGGGTGTTTCTGCAAACTACAGAATCAGGGCCATAAATATTGAGTTTTGTTTGGCTGTTAACCCTTGCTTTATTACCGGCAAAAGGGATTCAAATTGAAATTTTGCCCAAAAATGGGTGTTTTGGCACAGTTTTTGTTTTATATTTTTAACACCGTTCATTCGAGGCGTTTGGTCAAATGTTATTTTTATAGCGACGACTTTTACGCACGCGACGATGCCCAATATGTATGGCTCTCAGACTTTGGAGACACTAAGCAGGCATCCTAAAAACTGCGGCCCTCCAGATGTTGTAAAACTACAATTCCCACCATGCCCTGCTGATGGCTGTAGGTTGTCTGGGCATGCTGGGAGTTATAGTTTTACAACATCTGGAGGGCCGCAGTTTGAGGATGCCTGCTCTAAAACTAATATTTTTTTGGGGAAAAAAAATTGTTTCTGTGTCTCCAAAGTCTAAGAGCCATAGTGTTTTATGTTCTCTAGTGGACTGTTGGGGATTATAAAAATTTAGTACTCCATGGAAGTGTGATACTCCCTGAAGCAATCGATAACGCAGAGGCCCGGATGATCGGGGCACGTGTCACATTGAGTGGTGGTGTCCTTCCGTATCCCCCTCTTGTGACACACTCTGCATCTTTTTTGGGTTCGTCCCTTCTTTCCAGTATGGGGGACCACACCTGGAAAGTGTTGGCCAGGGACGATCCGGGCGCCTCCAGTTCCCGAGGTACTCCGGCCTGCTCTTTCCCGGTCCGAAAAGATCAGGTCTTTGAGGACTGCCTCATAGAATTGGAGGAATGTCCCTGTGCTGCCAGCGCTTCGGGATAGTACAAAAGAGTTGTACATGGCAACCTGCACCATGTAGACCGTAACTTTTTTGTACCATGCCCGGGTTTTGCGCATGGCATTATATGGCGTGAGGACTTGATCAGAGAGATCAACTCCTCCCATATACCGATTGTAGTCGACGATACAATCGGGCTTGAGGACCGTTGCCGTGGTACCTCGCACAGAGACTGGGGTGGTGCTGTTACCGTGGATTGTGGACAGCATAAGGACATCCCTCTTGTCCTTATACCTGACCAGCAACAGGTTTCCACTGGTAAGTGCACGGGTCTCACCCCTGGGGATAGGTACCTGGAGGGGGTGGGCAGGGAGGCCGCGCTGATTTTTCCGCACGGTCCCACAAGCGAACGTGGATCTGGCGGCAAGGGACCTGAACAAGGGAATGCTGGTATAAAAGTTATCCACGTACAAGTGGTAACCCTTATCCAGCAGTGGGTGCATAAGGTCCCACACGAGTTTCCCGCTAACACCCAGAGTGGGGGGACATTCTGGGGGTTGAATACGGGAATCTCGCCCCTCGCACACACGAAATTTGTAAGTGTACCCTGAGGTACTCTCACAAATTTTGTATAGCTTCACGCCATACCTCGCCCGCTTTGTGGGAATGTATTGGCGGAAACTGAGTCTCCCCTTGAACGCAACGAGAGACTCATCAACCGCGACCTCCCTTCCAGGTACGTAGGCCTGCTGAAATGTGGCCCCAAAGTGATCGATGACCGGCCGTATCTTATACAGCCGGTCATAGGCAGGATCACCTCGGGGTGGACATGCTGCATTATCGGAATAATGCAGACATTTCCGGATGGCCTCAAACCGGGGACGTGTCATGACCATACTGTACAGTGGGGTCTGGTATAGGACGTCCCCACTCCAGTATTGCCTGACACTGGGTTTTTGGACTAGACCCATATGCAGCACGAGGCCCCAAAATGTCCTCATTTCGGCTGCACTGACCGGCGTCCAGCCACCGGGTCTAGCCAAAAATGAGCCTGGGTTTTGAGCGACGAACTGTTGGGCGTACAGATTCGTCTGCTCCACCATCAAATTCACCAGTGGGTTACTGAAAAAAAAACTAAAAAAGTCTATTTCAGTAAACCCCACTGTGGGAATCTGGATTCCAGGATTGCCAGCAAAATCCGGAATCTCAGGCTCAAAGTCCACTGGGGGACACCAGCTAAGTTCATCGGCAGGGGGCTCCGGTGAACTTATTTGGTGGGCCGGGAAACCAGTACGAACCCCAGGGCGGCTCGTACTAGGGTGGGCCACAGGATCCCTAGCATGTGTGGCCCCTGCCTCCGCCTGGCCGCATCTCCGCCGCCTTGGTGGCTCATCGTCATCCGATGATGATGAGGAGGATGCAGATGACAAAAGGAACGTGGGGTCATCCTCATCCTCACTGGGGCTCTCGGAGTCGGAGGCAATCTGGGCGTATGCCTCCTCGGCCGAGAACACCCGACGGGCCATGGGTGTGTGTGCGTGTGTGGAAACCTTTATTATATGTGCGTGTGTGTGGGGGCAACGGGTGTTCGCGTACTAAAAAAAGGAAAATAAAGGGGCAAGTGTTAGGAAAAAAAAAAAAAAAGTTCAAAGTTGCTGATCAGCGGTACAACGCTGATCAGCGGTGGGGCGGGCGATGCGCTAACAGTGGACGGACGCTAAAGTGCCGACCAGTCAGCGAACGCAGAAAAATAAAAAAAAAAGTGGTGGTAAGGGGGCTAGTGGTGAGGGGGGGAGGGCTGGTGAGGGGGGGAGGGCTGGTGGGGGGGGTGGGGGGGGGCTGGTGGTGGTGGGGGGCTGTTAGGGGGGGGCAAGTGGCAGGGGGGGGCTCTGGGGTCTGATAGATGGATCAAAAAAGTTTTGTGTAAAAGTTCTTTTTTTTTTTTTTTTTTTCCTAACTAACTTTTCCCTTCTTTCCCTTCCTAATGGTGCCTCTCCCTCACTGACCCTAACCTACCTGAGTGGCGATGGGTGCAGGAGGGTGATGGATGCCGATTAGGGGGACACAGGAGCTGGTGCTGGACGATGCTGCACGGTCAGGGTGCTGGACAGGAAGAGGAGGGGAGAGAGGAGCGCAGGAAGTTTGAATCTCGCGCCTCTCTCCCCTGCACCAATCAGCACCCTGGACAGCAGTGTTCAGCACCAGGGCCAGCACCGCCTCCTCAAATCCTCGGACTGCGATTGGTGGTGTAAAATTACGCCACCGATCGCAGTCTTTTTCCGGTTCATCGGGTCACAGCACACCCGAATGGACCGGAAACGCAGAAAACCGACCGCAGGTCTGAATGGACCTGCGGTTTTCTGCGATCGTCTATACGGGGGGGTCAAATGACCCCCCCCCCTGCGTTGTTACGGCATGCCGGCTGAATGATTTCAGCCGGCATCCCGTTCCGATTAACCCCCGCGGCGCCGGAATCGCGAATTAAAGCCATGACGTACCGGTACGTCATGGGTCCTTAAGGATTCGGGAAACATGCCGTACCGATACGTCATGGGTCCCTAAGGGGTTAAGCATTGAGAGACGCAAAGCCATTTTGCTAAAAATAGAGCCGAAACTGACTAATATGGCTCTGTCAGAGTCGGGTAAGGATGCCCAAGGGTTCCTCTTTGGGGATCCCTTCATTAAAGAGCTGGGGAAGTTTGTGGGGACATTTACCACCCTGGATAAAGCCCAGGCATCGATGCGTAGGGTGTTTAGTAGTAGGGTTTCCACTAGGGCCGGCAGTATTAGGGGCCGTCTGTCCGGCCGCTCCTCATTCCAGACCCGTGGTTCGGGCCGAGGCTCCTTCACGTCCTACCGCCAGCCCACCCATGAGCAGCGACACCAACCGTCCTTCTTCCCTTCCCGTGGTGCTTCCGGACGAGGAAGACTTTACAGAGGAAACCAAAATCTCAGACGCCCATTTGGTAAGTCTTCCTCCACTTCTCCCTTTTTTGGAAAGTTATGTAGGGGGCAGACTCCGAAATTTTTTGCATGCGTGGATGTTCATTACCAGCGATCCCTGGGTGTTGTCCACGGTCCAGGGTTTTCATATAGAGCTGGTCGATCGCCCGGTGGTCCCACCCCCTCTTCCCCCCCCCCTCATTTCGGTCTCGGTTGTCTCAGAACCTCGTAGACGTCGAATTACGGACGTTGCACCTCAAGGGTGCTGTGGAACTGGCCCCTCTCGGTCAGAGCGGGGTGGTCAGCAGTATCTTCCTGGTGGAGAAGAAGGGCGGTCAGTTCCGTCCCGTCGTCAACCTCAAGGCCCTCAATGCCTTCGTCAGGTACAGGCATTTCAAAATGGAGGGCATCCATCTCCTCAGGGACATGCTACTGCCCGGGGACTGGATGGCCAAACGACCTCAAGGATGCCTACTTGACGGTTCCTATAGCGCGTCCCTCCAGGGATCTTCTTCGCTTCCACTGGCGGGGGGGGGGGGCGATATGGCGCTTCACTTGTCTCCCCTTCGGACTTTCGTCCGCCCCCTGGTGCTTCATCAAACTGTTGCGTCCGGTGGTGGCGTGGCTTCGTTGTCGAGGGGTGAGACTGATAATATATCTGGACGATATTTGGATTATGGCCGAGGACCGTACCTCCTTGCTGTCCCACCTTCGGATGTCGGTTCACCTTCTCTCCGCCCTGGGGTTCATAATCAACCGGGAGAAGTCTTGTCTGGTTCCTGCTCAGTCCATGGAGTTTTTAGGGTTCCGGGTGGACTCCCTATCCTTGGCTCTGTCTACCTCCGGCGAAGGTTCGTTCGATTCGCAAG
Source organism: Bufo gargarizans (assembly GCF_014858855.1). NCBI lineage: Eukaryota > Metazoa > Chordata > Amphibia > Anura > Bufonidae > Bufo > Bufo gargarizans. The sequence continues at coordinate 26,903,289 of NC_058080.1, read as the reverse complement.
GAGCTGCGTCACACTCTATCTCTGTCGCAGGTTTCCCTGCGTCATTTGGCCAGAGTGATAGGTCTCCTATCATCTTCCATTCAGGCTATCTTTCCGGCCCCTCTTCACTATCGGGCCCTCCAGCGTCTCAAGATTGCTCATCTGCAGGCCGGTGCTTCTTATGCGGATCTGGTCTCTTTGGATCCGGAGACCAGGGACGAGCTGGAATGGTGGATTGCCAATCTTTCTGCCTGGAATGGCAGGGCCCTGTTTGGCCCGCAGCCGGATGTTGTGATAGAGTCGGACGCCAGCCTTCACGGTTGGGGCGCCCATTGCGAGGGTGTCTCCACGGGAGGTCCTTGGTCCACTGCAGAGTCCCACTTGCACATCAATGCCCTGGAGCTCCTGGCGGGTTCTTTCGCGATTCGCAGCTTCACCTGCGGGAGGGCCAGGGCGTGTATTCGCCTCCGTATGGACAACATCTCAGCCGTCCGTTACATCAATTCCATGGGGGGTACCCGCTCGAGGATGTTGACACACCTGGCCAGGGACTTTTGGGATTATTGTCTGTCCCGCGACGTGTCGGTGGTGGCGGAGTATATTCCGGGATTGCACAACACGCTGGCCGATTGGAACTCGCGCTACATCTCGGATTCGAACGACTGGAGATTAGATGTGGTGGTTTTCTCTACCATCGAATCTCGTTGGGGCCCGTTTTCGATAGACCTTTTCGCTTCACGCTGGAACGCCCAACTCCCCAGATACTTCAGCTGGAGGTGGGACCCGGCCGCGGAGGCGGTGGATGCTCTTCTTCAACCGTGGTCGGAGGGGGTGTTGTATGCTTTCCCACCGTTTTCGCTGATTCCCCGGATTTTGGCCAAGATCCGCCTGCAAGCCTCGCAGATGGTGTTGATCCTCCCCTTTTGGGGCACTCAGTCGTGGTTCCCTCAGCTGTTGGACCTTCTGGTGGAGATTCCCCTTCTACTTCCGTCCCGAATGTCGCTGCTGCTGGACCCTCGGAACCTACCTCATCCGCTGATACTGGACGGATCCCTTCGGCTGCTGGCCTGCAGAGTGTCGGGCTGTCGTGGTGGGCCGAGGGACTTTCGGAGACGGCTGTTTTCCTGTTGGAGAGTGCGTGGGCCCCGGGTACCAGAAGAGCCTACAGGGCAGCTTGGAGATCTTGGGCTGGTTGGTGCCTACTTCGGCATCGTGGATCCCACTACGGCCTCTGTAGGCGAAATAGTTCAGTTTCTTAGTTCCCTTTTTGAGGACGGGAAAGCCTATCGTACTATAAACGTGTTTCGGTCGGCTTTTTCGTCTGGACATATGGGTTTTGACGGTTGTCCTGCTGGTCGTCATCCTCTGGTGTGCCGTTTGCTTAGGGGTTCCCGTTTTGCGAGGCCTCCTAGACCTCGTTTTTCTAGTTCTTGGGACGTTTCCTCTGTTTTATCTTTCCTTTCTGCCTGGCACGCCAATGAGGACTTGTCCCTTCGCCAGCTGTCGGCCAAATTGGTTACCCTTTTTTTGCCTTGTCTCTTGTAAAAGGGTGTCCGATGTTCGGGCCTTGGATCATGACGCCCGGTCTTTCACTCCGGAGGGCGTCACGTTCAACATTTCTCAGCGTACTAAGACTAACATTACGTCGGTTTCTTACCCCGTTTTTCCTTCGTCGGTGGCGCTCTGTCCAGTCGCCTGTCGGAGGGAGTACGAGTCTAGGACCCTTTCCTTGCGGTCCTCTTCGGCTCCTCAATTGTATATTTCCTTCCGGAGGCCCTTTGCCCCGGTAGCTGCTGTTACTCTTTCACGTTGGGTGAAGTGGATCTTGTCTCTCTCTGGTATTGACACTTCCATTTTCACGGCACATTCCGTTCGTGGGGCGGCTGCAACCTCCTTGACTCTGTCCGGGGCACGCCTAGAGGACGTCATGAGGTTGGCGGATTGGTCGCGGGTCTCCACGTTTAGGGAATTTTACTTCCGTCCAGGTCCGCATCCTTTCGCCTCTATTGTTGGTAGGCTTTAAACTAGCAATAGGAGCCTCCGTGTCTTGATATAAAATTGAATGATTTTCCTAAAATATGTCGTAAAGTCATGATTTTATGAAAGACACGGATGCGAGTATTGCCCCGCCCGTTAGTTTTCCCTCCCTGGGGGTTTCGTCTGTGCTCTGTTGGGGTGTTGTTCACGTTGTTTGTGTTTTGTTAATTATTGGACTGATGTTAATTTATTATTGCCATATTGACATAGGTATAATGTACGCGTCTTTGACGTCTTTGCTATTATTATTTTTATTTGTTTCTCTTTAAGGTGGACCACATTGAGTCGGTTGGACTGCTGTGCGTATCATTCGTCAGGTTCCGGTTTTGACGCCATACCTTCCTAGTCCGTTGTTCGAGGATGTGGTGATCGTTTCGTTGGAGTTTCCTGGTGCCGGTTGTTCCAGTGTGTTCAGTGGATGGAGTCGTCGAGTCAAAGAAAGAGGAAGACAGACTGAATGGGTGTTCCCTTTATACTAGGACTAAAGGGGAGGGCCGTGTGCCCATTGGCTGATTTTCTTGTTGAATTCTTTGCTGCTATTGTGTGTCAGTAAAGAAAGGGTTAAGCAATACTCGCCTCCGTGTCTTTCATAAAATCATGACTTTACGTCATATTTTAGGAAAATCATTCAATTATACATCCCCCTCCTCTTACCCAATATTAAAAGCGACACTTAATGTGTGGAAATGGTTGCTTTCCACTCACTGTTCTATGCCATTCCCCTCTCCTCTCCTAAAAGTTGGTGACGTGATTGGAACAATCTTCCCTGACAGATTGTTATCCACACCCAGGGAACTAAGAGGTTCACCTATCCCTATTACTTCCTTTCTGGGGCCTACGGATGAAATAATAAGCATTAACAAATTTATTGAGATCCTAAAACCTCAACCTGCTGGTCTAACACTGATTACATTTGTTAGACAGTTCATATCCCGCAACACACGCAAGGGTGAACTGCTCAGGCCCTTGGTTTGGTTAGTCCATTATTAATTCTCCGAAACAGCCTAAAAAGCTTATCTCAAATTCACAACAGGCTCAGGGCAACTCCCTTATTAGTTAAACCATCTTTCACCCGATACTGGGAGAAAGACCTAAACAGAGACTTACCCCTAAACATGCTCCCCAAATTGTTCATGTCCGCCACCTAATCTTCTAGGTGTGTTCGGATACAGGAAAATGGTTACAAATTGTTATTTAGATGGTATATAACCCCAGAGAAATCCAGTCTATTTTCTTAAAAGTCCTCAGACGTCTGTTGGCGGTGTGAGAGTGATAGGGGCTCTTTTTTCCACATTTGGTGGGACTGCCCTTTAATACAAGATTGCTGGAGAACCATATTTGAAATCAGCAATGAGATCTGTCACACAGATGTACAGGCCTCTCCTTGTAAGGCCCTTCTTGCCTGGTTTGATGGAAAGGATCCACCCTTCTCCGCTTTCCTTTTTAAACAACTATTGATAGCCGCAAGGCTTCTTATACCCAAGTTTTGGTTGCAAACCTCTCTTCCATCTATTACACAATGGAAGCAGAAGGTCAATCAGTTATACCGTTTCGAGGAAATCTCCTCTTGGGAATCTGGGAACCATGCTTATTTTGAGAAAAAATGGTACCTATGGATCGTTCACAGGTTTGCAACCCCACATTTGGGTCTAGCCTAAACTGATGAGAACTCTCCTTTCCCACATTATATAACTTGATGTATCTTTATGTCTCTCTCAAATACTACTACCATGTTCCCTATTATATATGTGCAAATTTGTATTATATGTACTTAGGGATTTTTCACTGATAATCATCTTTTTGCTAGGGATCGAGAGTTAGACTAATTCATTTTTTATACATAATGTTCCCCATGCTGCAACTCTCGGATATATTTGTTCCTTCAAGGATCTATATAACTTGCCCATTATTTCTTACCTTTTGTAACGCAATTTGTCTTGACATATTGTGGATTTCCGATGATGCTGAACTATGCAGTCTCAACCTGTTCCAAGTTAACTTGTTATGGTAGTCATGGTTTGTCTACTTATAAAAATAAAAAAAACTTTATAACAGAAAAAGATGTGCTTTAACTGCAGACTGTCAGCTTTAATTTGAGGGTATTTAAATCCAAATCAGGTGACCGGTGTAGGAATTACAACAGTTTGCATATTTGCCTCCCACTTGTTAAGGAACCAAAAGTAATGGGACAATTGGCTTCTCAGCTGTTCCATGGCCGGTGTGTGTTATTCCCTCATTATCCCAAATACAATGAGCAGATAAAAGGTCCAGGGTTCATTTCCAGTCTGCTATTTGTATTTAGAATCTGTTGCAGTCAACTCTCAAGATGAGATCCAAAGAGCTGTCACTATCAGTGAAGCAAACCATCATTAGGCTGAAAAAACACAACAAACCTATCAGAGAGATAGCAAAAACATTAAGCGTGGCCAAAACAACTGTTTGGAACATTCTTAAAAATAAGAAACGCTCCGGTGAGCTAAGCAACACCGGAAGACCACGGAAAACAACTGTGGTGTACAACCAAAGAATTCTTTCCCTGGTAAAGAAAACATCCTTCACAACAGTTGGCCAGATCAAGAACACTCTCTAGGAGGTACAGTACAGACCAAAAGTTTGGACACACCTTCTCATTCAAAGAGTTTTCTTTATTTTCATGACTATGAAAATTGTACATTCACACTGAAGGCATCAAAACTATGAATTAACACATGTGGAATTATATACATAACAAAAAAGTGTGAAACAACTGAAAATATATCATATTCTAGGTTCTTCAAAGTAGCCACCTTTTGCTTTGATTACTGCTTTGCACACTCTTGGCATTCTCTTGATGAGCTTCAAGAGGTAGTCACCTGAAATGGTCTTCCAACAATCTTGAAGGAGTTCCCAGAGATGCTTAGCACTTTTTGGCCCTTTCGCCTTCACTCTGCGGTCCAGCTCACCCCAAACCATCTCTTTTTTTTTTTTTTTCAAATTCTTTTTATTGATTATTCAAAAAAGAAGGGAAAATACAAGACAAGTCGCAGGACATATCAGCAAAATATATCAGTAAAGTATATCAGCGCGATAGTGCACATATACAGGAAATACAAGTGATGATGCATGAAGTACATTCAATGACATTTACAAGGGACTTGTTTGCCCATGAAGATAGTGACAGCGGAAAACTAAAACATCAGAAAAAGGATACTTGTCTCCCTGACATATCACTGTGCCTGGTTCTAAAAAAAAAAAAATAACCTCATGTTTGAGTTTACATTTTGCCTGATTGAGCAGAACTCCTAGATGATATCCAGTTTACCCAGGGGGACCAAATTTTGATATATTTATTGTGGGTCCTCAGTTCCCAGTGCGATAATTCTTCTAATCTGGAAATCGAGGCTACTTTTCCTAACCATTGAGTGTTGGATAGATTCCCTTGTGTTTTCCAGTTAGATGCTATAAGCAGTCTGGCTGCCTCTAGGAAGATTCTTAGTAAACTTTTTTCATAGGAGGTCAGATCATTTGGTAGAATATTTAAGAAGGCAATTTCGGGGCGGATGGGAATTTTCAACCGTTTTTTCTCTAGAATACAGTTAATATTGTCGAAGATCTGTGACCAGAACGTTTTTATTATGGGACAAGTCCACCAAATATGTAGAAAGGTACCTCTATCTTTTAGGCATCTCCAGCATTTATCCAATGAGTTGCTATACATCTGGCTCAGACTGGGGTAAGGTACCATCTGGAGATTACCTTGTAGGTGTTTTCCTGTATGTTTACACATCTCGAGGACCATTTTGGCGACGCTAATATCGATTTAATGTTATCTTCTGTGAACTTAACATTTTAAATCTCTTTCCCATTCCCTCAAAAAGTATAATGAGCTCGGAATTTCCTCAAGGAGGAGATTCTGGTTAATGTTATGTATAAGTTTTTTAGAGATCTAGGTTAATGTAATTAGCTTCTCAAACCAGGATGGCTCTCTTGTTTGACCATCTAATGACATTACCTTCCTAAGTTCTTTAACAATAAGATTATGATGTAGTCTATTGAGTTGTAGGGTCCCCAGCCTCTCCCCCATGGTCTTTAAATCTGGGATGCTCCCATCTGGGTCCAGCAAATCTGCAGGCGGAGTAGTATTATTTCTTACTTGTGATGGCAAAGTTTTGAAGCCTTCTCCAGCTGTCAAGAGAGAGTCTCCAATACTTAACAGATGGGAAGGGTATTTTGAACAAAAGTCTCTTATGGGTTTTAGCTTCCACGTGAACTAACAAGTTATCTTTATTAGTGATAGGTGCTGTGAGTGGGTCTGTGAATAGCAAGGCTTTTTAAAGGGTATCCAGTTATTTCTTCTTCCAACTGGATCCAGAGTTTGTTTCGGGCGTCTCACCCAGTCAGTGATACGGGGGAGGTGAACAGTTGAAACGTACAGTACAGACCAAAAGTTTGGACACACCTTCTCATTCAAAGAGTTTTCTTTATTTTCATGACTATGAAAATTGTAGATTCACACTGAAGGCATCAAAACTATGAATTAACACATGTGGAATTATATACATAACAAACAAGTGTGAAACAACTGAAAATATGTCAAATTCTAGGTTCTTCAAAGTAGCCACCTTTTGCTTTGATTACTGCTTTTCACACTCTTGGCATTCTCTTGATGAGCTTCAAGAGGTAGTCCCCTGAAATGGTTTTCACTTCACAGGTGTGCCCTGTCAGGTTTAATAAGTGGGATTTCTTGCCTTATAGATGGGGTTGGGACCATCAGTGGCGTTGAGGAGAAGTCAGGTGGATACACAGCTGATAGTCCTACTGAATAGACTGTTAGAATTTGTATTATGGCAAGAAAAAAGCAGCTAAGTAAAGAAAAACGAGTGGCCATCATTACTTTAAGAAATGAAGGTCAGTCAGCCGAAAAATTGGGAAAACTTTGAAAGTAAGGGCTATTTGACCATGAAGGAGAGTGATAGGGTGCTGCGCCAGATGACCTGGCCTCCACAGTCACCGGACCAGAGCCCAATCGAGATGGTTTGGGGTGAGCTGGACCGCAGAGTGAATGCTAAAGGGCCGACAACTGCTAAGCATCTCTGGAAACTCCTTCAAGACTGTTGGAAGACCATTTCAGGGGACTACCTCTTGAAGCTCATCAAGAGAATGCCAAGAGTGTGGAAAGCAGTAATCAAAGCAAAAGGTGGCTACTTTGAAGAACCTAGAATATGACATATTCTCAGTTGTTTCACACTTGTTTGTTATGTATATAATTCCACATGTGTTAATTCATAGTTTTGATGCTTTCATAGTCATGAAAATAAAGAAAACTCTTTGAATGAGAGGGTGTGTCCAAACTTTTGGTCTGTACTGTATCTGTCAAGTGATGGTAGACCAATTCCTCCTTTAGTGGGAGGTAGCTGGAGGATTTTGTTTGAAATTCTTGGTTTTACTTTATCCCAAATGTATTTTGAGCAGATTTTCCGAAAGGACTCAAAGTGCTTTGGGAGTTTAATCGGTATAGCCTGAATGAGATGAGTAAGTTTGGGTAGAATTAAGGAGTTGAACATGTTTTTTCGGCCTAGCCATGAGAGAAAGGTGGGGGACCAAGAGCCCAACAGACTCGGGATAGAGTTTAATAGAGGTATGTGGTTTAATTTATATAGTTTATTAAGGTCTGGTGGAATATTAACTCCCAAAAATGTCGGAGTTTCTAGTCCATTGGAAGGCGGAATTATTTTCTAAATGTACTAGAGCTTTGGTGGAGAAGTGTATGCCCATTGCCTGTGACTTGGAGATATTATTTTAGAAATTTGAGATCTTACCAAACTTTTCAAAGGTGTTTATGATGTGACTGAAAGCTTGTTTGGGATTTGAGACGACTAAGAGGAGGTCGTCTGCGTAAGCCGCTTGTTTTATCTCCAGGTCACCGCATTTTAGTCCTTTAATTTCAGGATTCTGTCTTATGGATTGTAATAAAGGTTCTATTGACAGAATAAATAAGATAGGGGATAGCGGGCAGCCTTGTCTCGTGCCGTTGCTAATATGTACCGCCCGGGACAGAATATCGTTTGTTTTTACATAAGCAGTGGGAGAAGCGTACATTGAAAAGATTGCTTGTATAAAGGGGTCTGGGAACCCAAAAGTGCGTAAAGTGTTAATGATGAAGGGCCAGGCCACTCTATCAAACGCTTTTTCCGCATCTGTCCCGAGCAGTACAATGGGGGAGTTACGCTTTTTGGCCAAAACCATGGAGTTAATGATTTTATATAAGCAATCTTTCCCTTCCCTGCCTGGCACGAAACCTGATTGGTCAGCGTGAATCAAGTCTTGGAGTAAAGGCTTAATCCTAGCTGACAGGATTCTGGGATATATTTTAAGATCTAAATTTAATAAGGAGATAGGCCTATAGCTAGAGCAGAGTGATGGGTCTTTTTGCGGTTTTGGGATCAAAGTTTTGTGTGCACTTAACGTTTGAGTGGTAAAGGGTGTTCCTTTTAATGCCGAATTATATAGTTGGGCTAGGTGAGGAGCAAGTATATCTTTAAATGTTGAGTAATAGAGGGCTGGGAGGCCATCTGGGCCAGGGGACTTTCCTTTGGCGATAGCTTTGAGGGTTTCTAAGACTTCTTCCTCAGATATTGTAGGCAAATAAACGGTCTGCCTGGGTTGTGCTGATAGATGGGAGGTTTAAATTTTGCAGGAACTCACAGAGGAAGCAGTCTTCCTTTTTCTTACCTCTTCTGAGTCTGTCTGGTTGATGTTATAGAGATCTGAATAGAAGTCATTGAAAGCCTGAGCAATCGACTCATCATCTCTGAACAGTTGCTTACTGCTAGACTTAATAGAGGGAATTCTAGATTAGCGTTTACGCTGACGTAGAAAGGCTAGCATAAATTTAGTAGGTCTATTGTCATGAGCAAAGAACTTTTGTTTTGTGGCCAGGTATATTTTTGCTGATTGTGCATTAAGGTGAGTTTTTAGTTCCTTTCTGGCCGTGTTAAGTTTCTCTAAAGTATCTCTTTCTTTATGGCGCTTGTGTGTACATTCTAGACTAGAGATCCTTGAGAGGATTTCTTCAGTTTTTTTCTGTCTCACCTTCTTTAAGTTAGAAGCAAGAGAGATAAATTCGCCTCTTATTACTGCTTTGTGGGCCTCCCACACAAATTGCGGGGAGGTCTCTCCTTGATTGTTATGCTCAAAGTATTCTTTAATTTTCTTACTTATGGCCAATCTTATATCCGTTGAGCTAAGCAGCGTCTCATTCAATCTCCAACTGAAACTTTTGGGAGGAGTGTTGAAAGGTTTGAATGAGAGAAACACTGGAGCGTGGTCAGAGTGTATGAGAGGTCCTATTTTAACTTCATGACAAAGATGTAGGTTGGTGGCGGGGAAAAAGATGTAATCCAATCTCTGGTAAGAGTTATGGGGGGTGGAAAAATGTGTGTAGTCTTTTTCTTTTGGATTGAGAGCTCTCCAAACGTCCACTAGCTTTTGTTCAAGGATCTTTTTATACTAGTTAAAGTTTTGTTCAGAGTTTTAAAGTTTTCCTGATGAAGAGTCTAATCGGGGGTTAAGGGATAAATTAAAGTCGCCTGCTACTATTACTAACCCTTCCCTGAAAGACTCAAAATCTAGCCAAAACTTATCAAACCATTTTTTATGGGCAGTATTAGGTGCATACATGTTCACAAGAGTGTATAGGTGAGTATTGATTTTCCCTTTGACCATAATAAATCTCACTTCTGTGTCTGACATAGTATTAATATGTTGGAAATCTGTGTTCCTATGTATCCCTATACTTGTGCCTGACTTACTAGAAGAGTTAGATGTGCAATGAAACCAAAGGTTATATTTAGTTCTGGCTAGATCCGGAGTCTTCACATGTTTAAAGTGTGTTTCTTGTAACAGTATTATATTGACTTTTTCCTTAATTTGGCTCCTTTTAACCGGGTACTTGAAGCCTCTAACGTTGTAGGTGACGATTTTAAGTTCTGCCATGTAGTGGGTTGTGTGGGTGGTGTCGCGTAGGAAATTTACTCACTGCGTATATGTTCCCAAGGGGGACATTATGATGTCCATCTTCCTTTAATGGTACCTTTTGAGAAGGAAAGGAGAAGTGGGAGGGGGATGGTCATTCTAAATAGATAGAGAACATAACATAGGCTATCTTGACATAGTGAAAGTAACAACATAGCCATGAAAGTAGTGGCAATTAGGTGATGCTGAATAAAAACAAAAAACAATATAAAGGTCCTTAGGGAGGACCAGAACATGTAATACTGTAACATGGTATTGTTTGGTCATACATGTGACGTATGACACAGGTGACAATTAGAGTGATACTATACTGAGTTCAAACTATAAGTGTAACCGTGATAGTGAATATAGCAAGATCTAAGAATTGCTAATGAGGGTCAAACTGAGGTGCGCAGCGAGGGTATCCCGCCCCAGAAAACAGCTTGCCTTACCAGGCAATGATGTATGGTTTAGGGGGGGTCTAAAGGAAAGGATGGGGGGGAATGGGGAAGGGGAGAAGGGAAACTGGGGTGAGGGTTGAGAGGAGGGGAACATCCACGCCGCGCAAGCCAGAATAGAACCCTCAGTTGTCCATCTTCACTACAGAAAGAAGATGGGGAGAGTTATCATCCTGTAAACTTCTTACAGGAGGTAACTTGATAGTACAAGGCTAGCGGAGAAAAAGTCCTCAATCATCTTCGGTGATGAGACGCCTCGGTGTCATCTTCCCTGGTCTTTTCTTATTCTTCAGGGCTTTGCTGGACAACACGGTCTCCCAGGTGGTAGGGGGAGGGATCTCGGACGGAATAAGGACATCTGTAGCAATAGACCAATCTTGGATGTCTAAGTCCTCTATTCCAAGAGCTGTGAGGACATCTGGTAGATCTTTCTGTGTTCTGATAATGAACTTTCTTTCTCCTCAGGTTATTAGAATACCAAAGGGGAATAGCCAATGAAAGGCAATTTTCTTGTGCCTGAGGTAGTCAGTTAGAGGTTTTAATATCCGCCTCTTAAGTGTGGCAGGAGCTAGGTCTTGAAAAAGTAGAATTGTGGAATGTTCATACTTGATACGCTCCATTTCTCTTGCTTTTTTCATAATAGCTTCCTTCTGTGCGAAATTCAAAAATTTGCATCTCTTGGGGGTTCGCCTGGCTTTGGTTTTGGGCAAAGTGCTCTGTGGGCTCTTTCTATGACTATGGGATCTTATGTGTTATTGTCTAACAATGAATTGCAATTTTCTTCAACAGCTTTTGGTACTGCTTCATTAGCTACGGTTTCAGGTATTCCTCTAAAGCGAATATTGTTCCTTCTGCCCCTGTTATCTTGGTCTTCGATGTAGTCATGGAGATAATTTATATGCTGTTGATATTTTGAAAGGGTATCAGAAGCTTGTCTGGTATAGTTAGTGAAAGCTGTTTGGTTGGTTTCGAGAGTTGCTACTCTGCTGCCAATCTGTCTCATTTCTCTTTTAATTTCTGATAAGTCCTCCAGGACTGGATTTAGTGCGTCTGATAGTGCTCTAGAGATGAAAGATCTGGACAGTGGAAGCTCTGACATTAATTCTGCCGCCTCTTCATTGTCACTGTCACCGTCTTGCAGGGGCGTCGTTAGGTCAAAACATTCGGGGCTGGAGCCCCAAATGTTTTTTCCAGTGCCCCGAATGTTTATGCTGTCCGGGAAGAGCTATACTCACATTTTACTTCCTGGTCCTCGGCGCTCCACTATGAAGGCTGCACAGCAGACTATACAAGAGGATTACCGAGTGGTGAAGAGTAGAGTTGAGCGAACACCTGGATGTTCGGGTTCGAGAAGTTCGGCCGAACATCCCGGAAATGTTCGGGTTCGGGATCCGAACCCGATCCGAACTTCGTCCCGAACCCGAACCCCATTGAAGTCAATGGGGACCCGAACTTTTCGGCACTAAAAAGGCTGTAAAACAGCCCAGGAAAGAGCTAGAGGGCTGCAAAAGGCAGCAACATGTAGGTAAATCCCCTGCAAACAAATGTGGATAGGGAAATGAATTAAAATAAAAATTAAATAAATAAAAATTAACCAAAATCAATTGGAGAGAGGTCCCATAGCAGAGAATCTGGCTTCACGTCACCCACCACTGTAAGAGTCCATTTTCATAAATTTAGGCCCAGCACCCAGGCAGAGGAGAGAGGTCCCGTAACAGAGAATCTGGCTTCATGTCAGCAGAGAATTAGTCTGCATGTCATAGCAGAGAATGAGGCTTCACGTCAGCCACCACTGCAACAGTCCATTGGCATATATTTAGGCCCAGCACCCAGGCAGAGGAGGGAGGTCCCGTAACAGAGAATCTGTCTTCATGTCAGCAGAGAATCAGTCTGCATGTCATAGCAGAGAATGAGGCTTCACGTCAGCCACCACTGCAACAGTCCATTGGCATATATTTAGGCCCAGCACACACACAGGCAGAGGAGAGAGGTCCCGTAACAGAGAATCTGTCTTCATGTCAGCAGAGAATTAGTCTGCATGTCATAGCAGAGAATGAGGCTTCACGTCAGCCACCACTGCAACAGTCCATTGGCATATATTTAGGCCCAGCACCCAGGCAGAGGAGGGAGGTCCCGTAACAGAGAATCTGGCTTCATGTCAGCAGAGAATCAGTCTGCATGTCATAGCAGAGAATGAGGCTTCACGTCAGCCACCACTGCAACAGTCCATTGGCATATATTTAGGCCCAGCACCCAGGCAGAGGAGGGAGGTCCCGTAACAGAGAATCTGGCTTCATGTCAGCAGAGAATCAGTCTGCATGTCATAGCAGAGAATGAGGCTTCACGTCAGCCACCACTGCAACAGTCCATTGGCATATATTTAGGCCCAGCACACACACAGGCAGAGGAGAGAGGTCCCGTAACAGAGAATCTGTCTTCATGTCAGCAGAGAATTAGTCTGCATGTCATAGCAGAGAATGAGGCTTCACGTCAGCCACCACTGCAACAGTCCATTGGCATATATTTAGGCCCAGCACCCAGGCAGAGGAGGGAGGTCCCGTAACAGAGAATCTGGCTTCATGTCAGCAGAGAATCAGTCTGCATGTCATAGCAGAGAATGAGGCTTCACGTCAGCCACCACTGCAACAGTCCATTGGCATATATTTAGGCCCAGCACCCAGGCAGAGGAGGGAGGTCCCGTAACAGAGAATCTGGCTTCATGTCAGCAGAGAATCAGTCTGCATGTCATAGCAGAGAATGAGGCTTCACGTCAGCCACCACTGCAACAGTCCATTGGCATATATTTAGGCCCAGCACACAGGCAGAGGAGAGAGGTCCCGTAACAGAGAATCTGTCTTCATGTCAGCAGAGAATTAGTCTGCATGTCATAGCAGAGAATGAGGCTTCACGTCAGCCACCACTGCAACAGTCCATTGGCATATATTTAGGCCCAGCACACACACAGGCAGAGGAGAGAGGTCCCGTAACAGAGAATCTGTCTTCATGTCAGCAGAGAATCAGTCTGCATGTCATAGCAGAGAATGAGGCTTCACGTCAGCCACCACTGCAACAGTCCATTGGCATATATTTAGGCCCAGCACCCAGGCAGAGGAGGGAGGTCTCGTAACAGAGAATCTGGCTTCATGTCAGCAGAGAATCAGTCTGCATGTCATAGCAGAGAATGAGGCTTCACGTCAGCCACCACTGCAACAGTCCATTGGCATATATTTAGGCCCAGCACACAGGCAGAGGAGAGAGGTCCCGTAACAGACAATCTGGCTTCATGTCAGCAGAGAATCATTCTGCATGTCATAGCAGAGAATCAGGCTTCACGTCACCCAACATTGGAACAGTCCATTGGCATATATTTAGGCCCCGGCACCCAGACACAGGAGAGGTTCATTCAACTTTGGGTAGCCTCGCAATATAATGGTAAAATGAAAATAAAAATAGGATTGAATGAGGAAGTGCCCTGGAGTCCAATAATATATGGTTAAGGGGAGGTAGTTAATGTCTAATCTGGACAAGGGACGGACAGATCCTGTGGGATCCATGCCTGGTTCATTTTTATGAACGTCAGCTTGTCCACATTGGCTGTAGACAGGCGGCTGCGTTTGTCTGTAATGACGCCCCCTGCCGTGCTGAATACACGTTCAGACAAAACGCTGGCCGCCGGGCAGGCCAGCACCTCCAAGGCATAAAAGGCTAGCTCTGGCCACATGGACAATTTAGAGACCCAGAAGTTGAATGGGGCCAAACCATCAGTCAGTACGTGGAGGGGTGTGCACACGTACTGTTCCACCATGTTAGTGAAATGTTGCCTCCTGCTAACACGTTGCGTATCAGGTGGTGGTGCAGTTAGCTGTGGCGTGTTGACAAAAGTTTTCCACATCTCTGCCATGCTAACCCTGCCCTCAAAGGAGCTGGCATTGACACAGCTGCCTTGGCGACCTCTTGCTCCTCCTCTGCCTTGGCCTTGGGCTTCCACTTGTTCCCCTGTGACATTTGGGAATGCTCTCAGTAGCGCGTCTACCAACGTGCGCTTGTACTCGCGCATCTTCCTATCACGCTCCAGTGCAGGAAGTAAGGTGGGCACATTGTCTTTGTAGCGTGGATCCAGCAGGGTGGCAACCCAGTAGTCCGCACAGGTTAAAATGTGGGCAACTCTGCTGTCGTTGCGCAGGCACTGCAGCATGTAGTCGCTCATGTGTGCCAGGCTGCCCAGGGGTAAGGACAAGCTGTCCTCTGTGGGAGGCGTATCGTCATCGTCCTGCCTTTCCCCCCAGCCACGCACCAGTGATGGACCCGAGCTGCGTTGGGTGCCACCCCGCTGTGACCATGCTTCATCCTCATCCTCCTCCACCTCCTCCTCATCCTCGTCCTCCTCGTCCTCCAGTAGTGGGCCCTGTCTGGCCACATTTGTACCTGGCCTCTGCTGTTGCCAAAAACCTCCCTCTGAGTCACTTCGAAGAGACTGGCCTGAAAGTGCTAAAAATGACCCCTCTTCCTCCTCCTCCTCCTCCTCCTCCTCCTGGGCCACCTCCTCTTGCATCATCGCCCTAAGTGTTTTCTCAAGGAGACATAGAAGTGGTATTGTAACGCTGATAACGGCGTCATCGCCACTGGCCATGTTCGTGGAGTACTCGAAACAGCGCAACAGGGCACACAGGTCTCGCATGGAGGCCCAGTCATTGGTGGTGAAGTGGTGCTGTTCTGTAGTGCGACTGACCCGTGCGTGCTGCAGCTGAAACTCCACTATGGCCTGCTGCTGCTCGCACAGTCTGTCCAGCATGTGCAAGGTGGAGTTCCACCTGGTGGGCACGTCGCATATGAGGCGGTGAGCGGGAAGGCCGAAGTTACGCTGTAGCGCAGACAGGCGAGCAGCAGCAGGATGTGAACGCCGGAAGCGCGAACAGACGGCCCGCACTTTATGCAGCAGCTCTGACATGTCGGGGTAGTTGTGAATGAACTTCTGCACCACCAAATTCAGCACATGCGCCAAGCAAGGGATGTGCGTCAAATTGGCTAGTCCCAGAGCTGCAACGAGATTTCGCCCATTATCGCACACCACCAGGCCGGGCTTGAGGCTCACCGGCAGCAACCACTCGTCGGTCTGTTGTTCTATACCCCGCCACAACTCCTGTGCGGTGTGGGGCCTGTCCCCCAAACATATGAGTTTCAGAATGGCCTGCTGACATTTACCCCGGGCTGTGCTGAAGTTGGTGGTGAAGGTGTGTGGCTGACTGGATGAGCAGGTGGAAGAAGAGGAGGAGGAAGCCGAGAAGGAGGAGGTGGCAACAGGAGGCAAAGAATGTTGCCCTGCGATCCTTGGCGGCGGAAGGACATGCGCCAAACAGCTCTCCGCCTGGGGCCCAGCTGCCACTACATTTACCCAGTGTGCAGTTAGGGAGATATAGCGTCCCTGGCCGTGCTTACTGGTCCACGTATCTGTGGTTAGGTGGACCTTGCCACAGATGGCGTTGCGCAGTGCACACTTGATTTTATCGGATACTTGGTTGTGCAGGGAAGGCACGGCTCTCTTGGAGAAGTAGTGGCGGCTGGGAACAACATACTGTGGGACAGCAAGCGACATGAGCTGTTTGAAGCTGTCTGTGTCCACCAGCCTAAATGACAGCATTTCATAGGCCAGTAGTTTAGAAATGCTGGCATTCAGGGCCAGGGATCGAGGGTGGCTAGGTGGGAATTTACGCTTTCTCTCAAATGTTTGTGAGATGGAGAGCTGAACGCTGCCGTGTGACATGGTTGAGACGCTTGGTGACGGAGGTGGTGGTGGTGGTGTTTGTGGTACATCCCCTGTTTGCTGGGCGGCAGGTGCCAACGTTCCTCCAGAGGCGGAGGAAGAGGCCGAGGCGGCAGCAGCAGAAGAGGCCGAGGCGGCAGCAGCAGAAGAGGTAGCAGGGGGAGCCTGAGTGACTTCCTTGGTTTTAAGGTGTTTACTCCACTGCAGTTCATGCTTTGCATGCAGGTGCCTGGTCATGCAGGTTGTGCTCAGGTTCAGAACGTTAATGCCTCGCTTAAGGCTCTGATGGCACAGCGTGCAAACCACTCGGGTCTTGTCGTCAGCACATTGTTTGAAGAAGTGCCATGCCAGGGAACTCCTTGAAGCTGCCTTTGGGGTGCTCGGTCCCAGATGGCGGCGGGCAGTAGCAGGCGGAGTCTCTTGGCGGCGGGTGTTCTGCTTTTGCCCACTGCTCCCTCTTTTGCTACGCTGTTGGCTCGGTCTCACCACTGCCTCTTCCTCCGAACTGTGAAAGTCAGTGGCACGACCTTCATTCCATGTGGGGTCTAGGACCTCATCATCCCCTGCATCGTCTTCCACCCAGTCTTGATCCCTGACCTCCTGTTCAGTCTGCACACTGCAGAAAGACGCAGCAGTTGGCACCTGTGTTTCGTCATCATCAGAGACATGCTGAGGTGGTATTCCCATGTCCTCATCATCAGGAAACATAAGTGGTTGTGCGTCAGTGCATTCTATATCTTTCACCGCTGGGGAAGGGCTAGGTGGATGCCCTTGGGAAACCCTGCCAGCGGAGTCTTCAAACAGCATAAGAGACTGCTGCATAACTTGAGGCTGAGACAGTTTCCCTGGTATGCATGGGGGTGATGTGACAGACTGATGGGGTTGGTTTTCAGGCGCCATCTGTGCGCTTTCTGCAGAAGACTGGGTGGGAGATAATGTGAACGTGCTGGATCCACTGTCGGCCACCCAATTGACTAATGCCTGTACCTGCTCAGGCCTTACCATCCTTAGAACGGCATTGGGCCCCACCATATATCGCTGTAAATTCTGGCGGCTACTGGGACCTGAGGTAGTTGGTACACTAGGACGTGTGGATGTGGCAGAACGGCCACGTCCTCTCCCAGCACCAGAGGGTCCACTAACACCACCACGACCATGTCCACGTCCGCGTCCCTTACTAGATGTTTTTCTCATTGTTATGGTTCACCACAACAACAAAAATATTATTTGGCCCAATGTATTGTATTCAAATTCAGCGGGATATAAATTTGAGGCCTAGTATTTAGGCGCTGGGTGACCGGTATGGATTTACTAACAGAATTAGACTTGGAAATGCACAGTAGCGTGTGTGTGAAGTTATTCTGAATGACCCAATGTGCACCTTGAATATTATATACCCTTTTAGGGATAGATTTCAAATAGCTCTGATATAGCAGGAACCACTAAATTATGAAATTGCTAAATTGGGAATTGTACTTCAACCCAGAACAAAAAATGTGCTTTGACGGACACTAAATAACTTTCCCAGCCACAACAGGACAGCGGTAACGAGAGATTTAGCGGGATATAAATTTGAGGCCTAGTATTTAGGCGCTGGGTGACCGGTATGGATTTAGCGACAGAATTAGACTTGGAAATGCACAGTAGCGTGTGTGTGAAGTTATTCTGAATGACCCTATGTGCACCTTGAATATTATATACCCTTTTAGGGATAGATTTCAAATAGCTCTGATATAGCAGGAACCACTAAATTATGAAATTGCTAAATTGGGAATTGTACTTCAACCCAGAACAAAAAATGTGCTTTGACGGACACTAAATAACTTTCCCAGTCACAACAGGACAGCGGTAACGAGAGATTTAGCGGGATATAAATTTGAGGCCTAGTATTTAGGCGCTGGGTGACCGGTATGGATTTAGTGACAGAATTAGACTGGGATATGGCCAAAAAATAACCACACTATTGCTGGTTAAATGCACTTGGTGACGGGCGCAGCTTGCCCCTGATGTAGTATATGGCCAAAAAATGAACAGACTATTGCTGGTTAAATGCACTTGGTGTGATAGCTTGACCAACCACACTACTGAGGGTTAAATGCACTTGGTGACGGGCGCAGCTTGCCCCTGATGTAGTATATGGCCAAAAAATGAACAGACTATTGCTGGTTAAATGCACTTGGTGACGGGCGCAGCTTGCCCCTGATTTAGTATATGGCCAAAAAATGAACAGACTATTGCTGGTTAAATGCACTTGGTGTGATAGCTTGACCAACCACACTACTGAGGGTTAAATGCACTTGGTGACGGGCGCAGCTTGCCCCTGATGTAGTATATGGCCAAAAAATGAACAGACTATTGCTGGTTAAATGCACTTGGTGTGACAGCTTCACCCTGATGTAGGCTTTAGCCAAAAAACAACCACACCATTGAGGGTTAAATGCACTTGGTGACAGGCGCAGCTTGCCCCTGATTTAGTATATGGCCAAAAAATGAACAGACTATTGCTGGTTAAATGCACTTGGTGTGACAGCTTCACCCTGATGTAGGCTTTAGCCAAAAAACAACCACACCATTGAGGGTTAAATGCACTTGGTCGCAGCTTGGATGCACTTGGTCGCAGCACCGCACAAGACACAAAATGGCCGCCGATCACCCCAGAAAAAAGTGACTGACAAACGGTCTGGGCAGCCTAAAAACAGTGAGTGAGCATTTGAATTTCAGCAGCTCAATGATGCACAGCTGCAGATCGATCGATTAATCAAGTGAAGTCCTTTGAAGGAGTTAATCTGCCTAATCTCGCCCTACTGTCGCATCCGCAACCTCTCCCTACGCTAATCAGAGCAGAGTGACGGGCGGCGCTATGTGACTCCAGCTTAAATAGAGGCTGGGTCACATGGTGCTCTGGCCAATCACAGCCATGCCAATAGTAGGCATGGCTGTGACGGCCTCTTGGGGCAAGTAGTATGACGCTTGTTGATTGGCTGCTTTGCAGCCTTTCAAAAAGCGCCAAGAAAGCGTCACAAAAGCGCCAAGAAAGCGACGAACACCGAACCCGAACCCGGACTTTTACGAAAATGTTCGGGTCCGTGTCACGGACACCCCAAAATTCGGTACGAACCCGAACTATACAGTTCGAGTTCGCTCATCTCTAGTGAAGAGCAGCAGAAAACGGAGCAGGAACTGTAAGTGTTTTTATTTTATTTTATTTAGGGGCTAATGGAGGCACTGGGGGCTGAAAAGAGGCTGATATGCGGCATTGGGGGGCTGATATGGGGCATTGGGGGGCTTATATGGGGCACTGTGCAGCTGATGTGAGGCACTGTGCAGCTGATGTGAGGCACTGTGCAGCTGATGGGAGGCACTGTGGGACTGATGTGAGGCACTGGGGGGACTGATGTGAGGCACTGGGGGGACTGATGTGAGGCACTGGGGGGACTGATGTGAGGCACTGGGGGGCTGATGTGAGGCACTGGGGGGCTGATGTGAGGCACTGTGGGGCTGATGTGAGGCACTGGGGGGCTGAAGAGGGCATTGGAGGCTGAAGTGAGGCACTGGGGGTCTGAAATGTGGCTTTGGGGGGTCTGAAATGTGACTTTGGGGGTCTGAAATGTGGCTTTGGGGGTCTGAAATGTGGCACTGGGGGTCTGAAATGTGGCACTGGGGGTCTGAAATGTGACACTGGGGGGCTGATATGAGGCTTCTGGGGGGCTGAAGAGGGGCACTGGGGGCTGATATGAGGCATTGGGACCTTATATGAGGCACTGGGGGGCTAAAGATGGACACTGGGGGGCTGAAATGAGGCACTGGGGCTCTTATCTGAGGTCTGATTGGGGGTCATTCACATTGGGGTCTGATCTGAGGTCTTATTGGGGTCTTATTAACATTGGGGGTCTTAATCAGACCTCAGCTGACAGCCCCAATAAGACCCCCAATGTTAATCAGACCTCAGCTGACAGCCCCAATAACAGTGGGGGTCTGATTGCTGGTCTGACCTCGGGTGTAATGAAAATATTTATTTCTTATTGTCCCCCTCTAAAACCTAGGTGCGTCTTATGGGCCAGAGCGTCTTATAGGGAGAAAAATATGGGTAAGTTTGAAAATGATTTCTTCTCACTTCATTATATTGATAGTGCGGGTCTGTATGTATGTATGCAGAGTGTATTTGTGTATAAAATATATATATATATATATATATATATATATATATACATACATACATACATACGCGGCGTGTGTGTGTTTGTGATTTAGGGTGCACACCCTAATGCAATAGGCTGCGCAGTGCGCACGCCTATGCTGGTGGGATTTTATTTATTAGGCTATTCCTAGCCGTCTGGGCAATCCCACAGATCATCCCCTAACCCCCCTTGTACTTGTTCCGCTACTTGCAGGTTGCACGGGCATGAGTTCAAAACTTCAGCCACTTTGGTCTGAAGTTCTGAACTCATGCCCGCGCAGCCTGCAAGTAGCGGAACAAGTACAAGGGGGGTTGATGGGTTACAACTTCTTTGATTAGTTTATAGTTGGGGGGGTTTGCTTCATTTTAAATTAGGCT
Organism: Bufo gargarizans; assembly: GCF_014858855.1. NCBI lineage: Eukaryota > Metazoa > Chordata > Amphibia > Anura > Bufonidae > Bufo > Bufo gargarizans. The sequence goes on along the minus strand of NC_058080.1, from coordinate 26,882,507 downwards.
GACCATAGGTTAGGATGATCTGTGGGGTTGCCCAGACAGCTAGGCCCTTCACTGTAGTTATTAACCCCTTTCAGCAGTCCCCCATTCACTGAAGGGGTGACTGCTGAAAGGGGTTAATAACTACTGTGAAGGCCCCCAATGCCGATGTGGGCGTGGCTTCACGTGGGCTCGTGCCCCGGATGTCTTCAGACCCTAGCAACGCCCCTGCCGTCTTGTGATCTTGCTGTGTGCTTTGATGATGCACCTTTCGGTGTGGAGATCTGAGCCCCTGCACTACCTTGTGATTTCTTCATTACAAATTTGTCTAGACCAGTTTGAGACAAGTGTGAGGGTTTAGATTGACCTTGGTAATCTTGGCTAGCGCCTCTGTATTTTCCTACTTTTACCATAGGTGCATTTAACTTAGAAACCACTATAAAGATGGGTGTCACCTGTGTCTGTCATTGACAAGAGCAGTTTATTTAGGGCATGTCCGTGCTTCTCAAGCTAGGGTGCACAGATATGTAAGTTCCTCTGTATGACAAACTATGATAGACTAATAGCGTTCTTGAAAACAGTTTTTTCTTCACATAACTTTCTATCTTTCTTCTTTGTACCTCGTAGGATATCTATTTGTGAAGAGGAATAATTGGGTCACTGGCCCTTTAAATGCAAGAGTTGTAATAGATGTGGATCATCTGCTGAGGATCCGGAAAAAAAATTGTAGGCAACCTACTTGTTAAAGATGCTAGAGAAGGACTTGCTGGTGAGGTATGGGAGGAAGTGGCTGCAAAGGAGGATGGAAGGTCTGAGCGTGCTGAATCTGAGCTTGTAAATACTTCTAATTACAGGTTAATACTGTCCGGTGGATCGGATTAATAACGGCGACTCTCCAAAAAGTCCTTTGTGTTGTAGTACTGCAGGAGTAATGGTGAAGCGCGCTAGCTCCAAAGCACTGCCGTGTCGCGTCTATTATACACACGGACCGTGATGCGATCTAATCGGATGGTGTGAAATAGAAAGATCTTCTGGGCCGATAATTGCAACTAAGACTGTCAGCCTCTAGTTAGAAAAGGTGAAGAGGGAGATCTAGGAGGAACGGCTGTCTGCCAGAGTCTGCAGCGTTGTTGGCCCGGAGAGATATCTTCTGCTTCTGGCCCGTACTGTGGGACCATGTGAGGTTCGGGCTGCTTATTGGTAAGTTAAAAGCTTCTTACCGGTCTAATGTCTCCCCTCCTGTAAGGATCATCTTCTTGATGCGGCTATAATGGGCTTGGCGCGAAGCGTCTGCCGGCCGTTTGTAGCAATGGCGTCAGGAGTCTGTTCTCCGTCTAGGCCGTAGGTGGAATGACGGCTTTAGAGATCTGGTAAAGTTCCAAGAAAGGTTCGAAATGATCCTGGATACGATGTCAAGCTAACTGAGAGCTTTTCAAAGTTCTATAAAGTTAGCTGCAGTCAGGATGTCTTAGGATTTGCCCTGGATCGCAGGAGCTCAAGCAAGGCGCTTCCTCTCTGTTCGGCTGCAAGCCACGCCCCTCCACCCCAAACCATCTCGATTGGGTTCAGGTCCGGTGACTGTGGAGGCCAGGTCATCTGGCGCAGCACCCCATCACTCTCCTTCATGGTCAAATAGCCCTTACACAGCCTGGAAGTGTGTTTGGGGTCATTGTCCTGTTGAAAAATAAATGATGGTCCAACTAAACGCAAACCGGATGGAATAGCATGCCGCTGCAAGATGCTGTGGTAGCCATGCTGGTTCAGTATGCCTTTAATTTTGAATAAATCCCCAACAGTGTCACCAGCAAAGCACCCCCACACCATCACACCTCCTCCTCCATGCTTCATGGTGGGAACCAGGCATGTAGAGTCCATCCGTTCACCTTTTCTGCGTCGTACAAAGACACGGTGGTTGGAACCAAAGATCTCAAATTTTGACTCATCAGACCAAAGCACAGATTTCCACTGGTCTAATGTCCATTCCTTGTGTTCTTTAGCCCAAACAAGTCTCTTCTGCTTGTTGCCTGTCCTTAGCAGTGGTTTCCTAGCAGATATTCTACCATGAGGGCCTGATTCACACAGTCTCCTCTTAACAGTTGTTCTAGAGATGTGTCTGCTGCTAGAACTCTGTGTGGGATTGACCTGATCTCTAATCTGAGCTGCTGTTAACCTGCGATTTCTGAGGCTGGTGACTCAGATGAACTTATCCTCCACAGCAGAGGTGACTCTTGGTCTTCCTTTCCTGGGGTGGTCTGCATGTGAGCCAGTTTCTTTGTATCGCTTGATGGCTTTTGTGACTGCACTTGGGGACACTTTCAAAGTTTTCCCAATTTTTCGGACTGACTGACCTTCATTTCTTAAAGTAATGATGGCCACTAGTTTTTCTTTACTTAGCTGCTTTTTTCTTGCCATAATACAAATTCTAACAGTCTATTCAGTAGGACTATCAGCTGTGTATCCACCTGACTTCTCCACAACGCAACTGATGGTCGCAACCCCATAAGGCAAGAAATCCCACTTATTAAACCTGAGAGGGCACTCCTGTGAAGTGAAAACCATTTCAGGTGACTACCTCTTGAAGCTCATCAAGAGAATGCCAAGAGTGTGCAAAGCAGTAATCAAAGCAAAAGGTGGCTACTTTGAAGAACCTAGAATATGACATATTTTCAGTTGTTTCACACTTTTTTGTTATGTATATAATTCCACATGTGTTAATTCATAGTTTTGATGCCTTCAGTGTGAATCTACAATTTTCATAGTCATGAAAATAAAGAAAACTCTTTGAATGAGAAGGTGTCCAAACTTTTGGTCTGTACTGTAGGTGTATGTGTGTCAAAGTCAACAATCAAGAGAAGACTTCACCAGAGTGAATACAGAGGGTTTACCACAAGATGTAAACCATTGGTGAGCTTCAAAAACAGGAAGGCCAGATAAGAGTTTGCCAAACGACATCTAAAAAAGCCTTCACAGTTCTGGAACAACATCCTATGGACAGATGAGACCAAGGTCAACTTGTACCAGAGTGATGGGAAGAGAAGAGTATGGAGAAGGAAATGAACTGATCATGATCCTAAGCATACCACCTCATCAGTGAAGCATGGTGGTGGTAGTGTCATGGCGTGGGCATGTATGTCTGCCAATGGAACTGGTTCTCTTGTATTTATTGATGATGTGAATGCTGACAAAAGCAGCAGGATGAATTCTGAAGTGTTTCAGGCAATATTATCTGCTCATATTTAGCCAAATGCTTTAGAATTCATTGGACATTGCTTCACAGTGCAGATGGGCAATAACCCAAAGCATACTGCAAAACCATTAGCATACCACCTATGCAGAGCATGGCTGTGTCACACTGTTCTGCACCTGGTTTGCCTGGGCAAAAGGATTCAAACCGAGGAGGAACTGCTCCATGTCCTTCAAGAGAAAATCGAATCCTGGCTCTTTCCTCGCCAACTGAAAATGGGAACCATGGTCACCGACAATGGGATAAACAACGTATCAATGCTGTGTCAAGGACGCTGACCCATGCACCCTGCATGGTTGTAAAACAGTTGTAAAACACTCCGTGAAGTCTTCCACCCAACTGCAAAACATCCTGAAAACAGCAAAAAAAATGTGCAAGCACTTCAGCCACTCTTACACTGTAAAACATGCCCTCCTTGAGCTGCAAAAGCAGAATAGTGTTCCTCAACATTGGCTGATATGGAACGTTTCCACCCATTGGAACTCCACCCTCCACATGTTGTACTGACTATATGAGCAGAGGAAGACTATAAATGATTGATTGATTATCCAGGTGGACAGGAGAACTCCCCTGTGTAACTTTGATATAAGCCAGTGGCAGCTCATGCATGATGCCTGCCGTTTGCACAGGCCCTTTGAGGAGGCCACTTTACTTGTCAGTCGCGGTCTGGACTACTTGATAAACAACGTTATTCCACTCCTTTATGTCCTGGAGCAGATGCTGCTAAATCTGGATGGCCAGGGGACAAGAGACATGGTGCCTAAATCTCACAGCCACTTGAGCCTTGTGAGGGCTAAACTGGAGGAGGACATTCACGCACAAGTAATGTATACAGAAATATATATATATATATTTTTTGCATAAGTGACAGGAGAGTAGCAGGAGGAGCTAGACAGAAATTAGGAAAACCAGGCAGATGACCCTGACACACTGTGTTAATATGCAGTGGAGATGGAGGAAGGGGGTTCCTCAGAGTCCCTTGCTCAAATGGCCAGATGCATGCTGAGTTTCTTGCATACTGACAGCCATATTAGCACCCTGTTAGACACTCGCTACAGCTCCAAAATGGGGGGCCTTTTTCCACCTGCTGAGAGAGAGGATATACTCAACTACTAACCGGACATCCTATGTAGTCATCTGGACACTGTCTATGTGCGCTATTGCCCATTAACACCAAGGTCTAACCTGGAGTCTGTAATGAGCACTTTTCTTTACCCCCCTACTGAGGAAACCATGCAGCAGCAAGACATGGAGCAGAACTTGAACCACCAGATGGTTGCATACTTGGACTGTACCCTGCCACCCCACATCCAAGATCCCCTGGACTACTAAGCAGCCAAACTTGATTTGTGGCTGCAACTAGATGAATTTGCCCTGGACAAGCTTTTCTGCCAGGCCAGAAGTGTAGCATCAGAGCAGGTGTTTAGTGTAGCGGGGGGAGTGGTTATCCAAAGGAGAACTCGCCTTTCCACCCAAAATGTGGAGACACTGACCTTTTGTAATGATGAACCAGGCTTGAGGCAGGTATTTGGGGGGTGGGGGATAGTGATGTCCCGAATAGTTCCCGGCGAACATAGCTTGTTCGCGTTCGCCGCTGCGGGTGAACATATGCGATGTTCGGTCCGCCCCATCTACATCATCATTGAGTAAACTTTGACCCTCTACCTCACAGTCAGAAGACACATTCCAGCCAATCAGCAGCAGACCCTCCCTCCCAGACCCTCCCACCTCCTGGACAGCATCCATTTTAGATTAATTCGGAAGCTGGATTCACAGTGAGAGGAGGGAGAGTGTAGCTGCTGCTGATTCAATAGGGAAAGCGTTAGCTAGGGCATTGCTCTGTGTCCACAGACTCATCTGCTGTAAGGACAGCATCCAGACAGCACCCCAAAAAGCCCTTTTCAGGGCTGGTACATCAGTTTTTTTTTGTTTGTTTTTTTCATATATATTGCAGTTGCCTGGCTGCCCGTGTGTGAGAGGCTGCAGGCTCAGTCACAGACAGCACTGTGTGCACTGCACCATTCATACAGGGTGTCACAGACAATACCTTGCAGATAAAAATAAAAAAAATCTATTTAATATTTTTCTGTGATCTAATCACATTTGCAAGCCCGTGTGTGTCAGGCGCCCAGACATACTGTATTGTGGCCGCTGGCTAGTGGCTGGCTAGGCCTGCACTCATGCCGTTACAGGGTGTCATTCACTCAAATACTTTTCAGAAAAAAAAAAATCTATTTTAAATTTAACTGTGATCTAATCACATTTGCAAGCCCGTGTGTGCAGGCCCACACAGACTGTACTGTGCCCACTGCCAACCACTTATATAGAGTGGCACAGTACCTTGCACGCATAGTAACACTTATCTAATAGAAAATGACTGGCAGAGGCAGGCCACGCCGCAGGGGCCGTCGTGTTCGTGGTGCTGTGATTTCCACTGGCCCTGGAATAATGCCCAGTGTTCAGAGGCCACGTACACTGAACCCAAAAAATTCTGAGAAAATAGTTGACTGTCTTACACAGGACACCCAATCTTCAACAGCTTCCGCTAAGAACCTTGACGCACCACCCTCCTCCAGCTCAGCTTTTGGCCCGCCCGCCGCCACCACCACCACTACCACCACTACCACCACAGCTGCTTCACTTGATCCCTCAGAGGAGTTATTTACACATCAGTTGTATGAAATTAGTGATGCGCAACCATTATTGCCAGAGGATGTAGATAACAGGGATATGTCTCAGTCAGGCAGCATTACACACATGGACGTACAGTCTGATGATGATTATAATGTTGTACCCGCTGCTGCTTCCTTTGCTGAAGTGTCAGATACAAGTGAAGTGGTTGATGATGACGATGTGTCCGTGGATGCCACGTGGGTGCCTGCTCGAAGAGAAGAAGAGGGGGAAAGTTCAGTAGGGGAGACAGAGAGAAGGAGGAGACGAGTTGGAAGCAGGGGGAGGTCGTCGCAAGGAGCTAGTGGCACAGTCAGACAGCATGTATCGGCACCCGGGGTCAGCCAGACAGCACGCCAATCAACGCATGCTGTTGCCACCACCAGAATGCCGTGATTGCAAAGCTCAGCAGTGTGGCATTTTTTTGTGTGTCTGCCTCTGACAACAGCGATGCCATTTGCAACCTGTGCCAAAAGAAACTGAGTCGTGGGAAATCCAACACCCACCTAGGTACAACTGCTTTGTGAAGGCACATGATCGCACATCACAAACGCCTATGAGATCAACACATGATGACGAGTAGAAGCAGCACACAAGCTCAAAGCCACCATCCTCCTCCTGGTCCAGCATCTTCAGCCACGTCAACCACTGCTGTCCTCCTTGCCCCCTCTCAACCACCCGCCACTCCGCCTCTCACCTTGAGCAGTTCCATCTCATCTGCCCACAGTCAGGTGTCTGTAAAGGAAATGTTTGAGCTTAAGAAGCCAATGTCACAGAATCACTCCCTTGCCCGGTGTCTGACAGCTGGCTTAACGGAACTCTTAGCCCGCCAGCTTTTTACCATACCAGCTGGTGAAGTCTGAGGCCTTCAAAAAATTTGTCGCTATTGGGACACCACAGTGAAAGGTACCCGGATGATTTTTTATTTTTTTTCTAATAAGGCAATCCCAAACATCTACTCGGTGATTGAAAAGGAAGTCATGGCATCTCTGGCATACAGTGTTGGGGCAAGGGTCCATCTGACCACTGATAACCTGGTCTGAAAAGCATGGTCAGGGCAGGTATATCACCTACACTGCGCATTGGGTCAATCTGCTGACTGCTGCCAAGCATGGAATGCGTGGCTCTGCAGCGGAGTTGGTGACACCGCCACCACTTGCAGGCAGGCCTACTGCCACCTCCTCTACTCCTCTTACTCCATCCTCTTCCATAACCTCCTTGGCTGAGTCCTCTTCTGCTGCGGCGTACTGGCTGCACATCAACTGAACCCCCCAGCTCCCCAGGGGCTATTCCACATCCCGGATACGACAGTGTCACGCTGTCTTGGGGTTGACTTGCCTGAAAGCAGAGAGCCACACCGGACCAGCACTCCTGTCTGCCCTGAACGCACAGGTGGATCAATGGCTGACTCCGCACCAACTGGAGATTGGCAAAGTGGTGTGTGACAATGTAAGCAATTTGTTGGCGGCATTGAATTTGGTCAAGTTGTCACATGTGCATGGCACATGTGTTGAATCTCATCGTACAACGCTTTGTGTCTAAGTACCCAGGCTTACAGGACGTCCTCAAGCAGGCCAGGAAGGTGTGTGGCCATTTCGGGTGTTCCTACACGGCCATGGCGCATTTGCAGACATTCAGCGCCGAAAAAACATGCCAGTGAAGCGCTTGATTTGCGACAGCCCGACACGTTGGAATTCAACACTCCTAATGTTCGACCGCCTGCTCCAACAAGAAAAAGACGTCAACGAGTATTTGTATGACTGGGGTGCTAAGACAGCTTCTGCGGAGCTGGGAGTTTTTTTTGGCACGTTACTGGACGCTCATGCGCAATGCCTGTAGGCTCATGCGTCCTTTTGAGGAGGTGACAAACCTAGTCAGTCGCACCGAAGGCACCATCAGCGACCTCATCCCATTTGTTTTCTTCCTGGAGCGTGCCCTGCAAAGAGTGCTGGATCAGGCTGTAGATGAGCGTGAAGAGGAAGAGTTGTGGTCACCATCACCACCAGAAACAGCCTTGTCATCATCGCTTGCCGGACCTGCGGCAACGCTGCAAGAGGAGTACGAGGAAGAGGAGTCAGAGGAGGAATGTGGCTTTGAAGAGGAGGAAGACCAACCACAGCAGGCATCCCAGGGTGCTCGTTGTTGACGCCTATCTGGGACCCGTGGTCTTGTACATGGCTGGGGGGAAGAACAGACCATCAATGACATCAGTGAGGAGGAGGAACGGGAAATGAGTAGCTCGGCATCCAACCTTGTGCAAATGGGGTCTTTCATGCTGTCATGTCTGTTGAGGGACCCTCGTATAAAAAGGATGAAGGAGAACGACCTGTACTGGGTGGCCACGCTACTAGACCCCCGGTATAAGCAGAAAGTGGCGGAAATGTTACCAAATTACCAGAAGTCAGAAAGGATGCAGCAGTTCAAAACCAAACTAAAAAATATGCTTTACACAACTTATAAGGGGGATGTCACAGCACAACGGGAATCTAACTGGGGAAGAGGTCAAAGTAATCCTCCTCCTACCACGGCGGCAAGGACAAGACGCTTTACAGATGTGTTGTTGATGGAGGACATGCAGAGCTTTTTCAGTCCTACACATCGCCACAGCCCTTCGGGATCTAGCCTTAGAGAACGACTAGACCGACAGGTGGCAGACTACCTCGCCTTAACTGCAGATATCGACACTCTGAGGAGCGATGAACCCCTTGACTACTGGGTGTGCAGGCTTGACCTGTGGCCTGAGCTATCTCAGTTTGCGATAGAACTTCTGGCCTGCCCCGCTTCAAGTGTCCTGTCAGAAAGGACCTTCAGTGCAGCATTGTCAGCATTGTCACTGACAAAAGAAGTCGCCTCAGTCAAAAAAGTGTTGATTACCTCACCTTTATTAAGATGAATGAGGCATGGATTCCAAAGGGACTGACAGTAGGGGATACGTTTAACTAACAAAAGGCCTGATGACATGCCTTGGCCTCAAAATGGTCCCCACGCTGCTGTATTTAATGTCTGCATACCGGATGACTTTTGTGAATTCTCCGCCACCGACTAGGGTTCGAGCCGCAATGCTTTAGTCACCTTTCCGCCTTGAAAACATCATTTTTTCCGGCCGCTGCAACAACAGCGGCTGCAACAATAGCATTATTTTTCAGGCATGTGTACATGCCTAATTTTTCTGGCCTCTGGTGCTGCACTGTGGCTGCAAAAAACAAAACAAAAAAAAGGCACATACAAGTGTCAATACCCCTTCGTGATTGGTACCTTGTTGTGGTGAAGGGGCTTGCGTATCACAATGAAGCGATCATTACCTCTGAGTGTGTTGGCAATGTTGCCACACCCCAGATAATAAGGCCGTTGCTTCATTATGATCAGACCAAAAGCGATCGGGACGGCTGGATGTTTTTAATAGAAAAAACATTAAAGTTTTTAAGTTGTATGGGTGGGTTTTTAATACATAAAATAAAAAAAATCATAATAAAGTCTCTATAGTTTATTAGAAATAATGCAGACAATTTAAAAATTCACCAACAATTCCAATACAAATCAAGTACAAAGCTCAGAACAAAATTATTCCAGGATGTCGTAATGGTTCGTTAATTTGACAATGGTTAATCAATTCGACACGCGTCCACGGATAGGGGACGTAACAGGGATTAAACTGATAGGAATAGTACTAGTTAAGACACCACTCATATAGTGTGTCACAGCACATTGCTCAGTGCATGCGCAGTGCCCCAACTTGGGAGTAAGAGGACCGACCAAGCTGCTTTTTCCATCTCCCGGTTCCTAAAATCAATTCAGTTTGGTGTATCAGAGTTTGGTCTGTCACTGTGAAGGCAGTCGAAGGTACCCGGCCAAATTTTTTTTTCACAAAAAGCAATCCCACCCTGATATGGGACGTAACGGGGATTAAACTGATGAGAATAGTACTACAGAAAATAGCACTCATATCGGATGTGACAGTAAATTGCACGGCGCAAACGCAGTGACCGTGGCGTGGATTCAAACAAAGGGGAGGGAGCCAGCGTTTTTTTTAACCATCTCCCCATTCGAAAAATCAATTAAATTCACCTTTCGGGGACCCTTGTTGTTGTACGTAGCTGGGTGGAGGAAGAAACCTTCAATGACATCAACGGGACATGGCTAGCTTGGTATCCAACCTTGTGCAAATGGGAAGTTTGCGGTTGGGCAAATGGACTGTTTGCGGTTGTTTGCGGTGCATTAAAAGGGGAGTTTGGTCTGTCAATGTCTGTGAAGCGGGCGTAACCCTTACACTAACTGATCGATACAACATCATACCTGATCGTATACACACACTGGATGTTTTAAACCACGTTGTTAAAAAAAAAAAATTGGATTGTTGGGTGATTTATGCCTTTTATGGATTAAAATCCAACTCTGCGTCAACTATGTAATTTTCCATGGGAGTTTTGCCATGGATCCCCCTCCGGCATGCCACAGTCCAGGTGTTAGTCCCCTTGAAACAACTTTTCCATCACTATTGTGGCCAGAAAGAGTCCCTGTGGGTTTTAAAATTTGCCTGCCTATAGAAGTCAATGGCGGTTCGCCCGGTTAGCACGTTCGCAAACATTTGTAGATATTCTATGTTCACGACATCTCTAGTGGGGGAGGGGTTGTTCACATACGACAGGTCGATTGTTGTACTTATTTTCCTTTTAATTATTTCTATACTGTGACTATGTCCCCATTCATATATAGTGTTGTATTTTGATTTTGAAAATGCTAATAATAATAATCTGATAAAAAAAAAAAGAATCAGGCGTGGATCAGCAAGGATTTCAACACACTAGTGCCTGATACATCAGACTAGATCATTCTGAGTGCCACACCCAAATTTTGTGAAAAGAGACCCATTTCTTCTGGCCACCTGCTTCAGACACTATTCTGATGTTGTCACCCACCTGATGTCACCCACCTGCTGCCACTGCTGTCATGTTCTCCTTCTGCCACCCACCATCTTGTGCTGTTACTGCCACTGCTGTTGTCCCCCACCTCCCCACTTTGTGACTGGGCCACTATGCTGACTCATCATGAGGTTGCCACCCTTCCCACACTATAACTGGGCTACTGTGTTGACTCCTTAAGCGGTTGCCATCTTACCAACCTGTGACTGGGCCACTGTGCTGACTCCTCATGTGGTTGCCACGTTCTCACTCTGTGACTGGGCCAATTACTGTGTTACTGTAATATAAGAAGCTGGTAATGTTCCACAGAGGCCATATGGTTTAAAGAAGAGCATGTTTTGGAGGGAAAAGTCCAGACTTGTTTACCACCAAAGACAGACAGACTGACCTTTTGAATGTCTGGTTTTATTTATGTTATGTCTGTGATTGCCATTGAGTATCATTGTAGCTATAATGAAAATTTATGCCAGACGGAAGTGGTAACTTTGTAATTGTTTGTGCTAAATTTCTCCACCCCTCCTCTCCCACTTGAAGATTGTAGTCTAGATAGAAATGGTATATAAGGAGCAGTTAGAGCCCCTAGTGTTTTACAGTTTGGCACTGTGGTTACAGAGGGATCTAGATATTACAATTATTGTTAGGTGTAGGCAACTCCTCCCTTTACATTACTGTAATGGGTCATCACTAGGGATGAGCGAACCCGAACTGTATAGTTCGGGTTCGTACCGAATTTTGGGGTGTCCGTGACACGGACCCCAACCCGGACATTTTCATAAAAGTTCGGGTTCGGTGTTCGTCGCTTTCTTGGCGCTTTTTGAAAGGCTGCAAAGCAGCTAATCAACAAGCGTCATACTACTTGCCCCAAGAGGCCATCACAGCCATACCTACTATTGGCATGGCTGTGATTGGCCAGAGCACCATGTGACCCAGCCTCTATTTAAGCTGGAGACACATAGCGCCGCCCGTCACTCTGCTCTGATCAGCATAGGGAGAGGTTGCGGCTGCGACAGTAGGGCGAGATTAGGCAGATTAACTCCTCCAAAGGACTTGATTAATTGATCGATCTGCAGCTGTGGATCATTGAGCTGCTGATACTCAATTGCTCACTGTTTTTAGGCTGCCCAGACCGTTTGTCAGTCACTTTTTTCTGGGGTGATCGGCGGCCATTTTGTGTCTTGTTGTGTGCCAGCACAAGCTGCGACCAAGTGCATTTAACCCTTAATGGTGTGGTTGTTTTTTGGCTAATTCCTACATCAGTGTGAAGCTGTCACACCAAGTGCATTTAACCAGCAATAGTCTGGTTATTTTTTGGCCATATACTACATCAGGGGCAAGCTGTCACCAAGTGCATTTAACCCTCAATGGTGTGGTTGTTTTTTGGCTAAATCCTACATCAGGGTGAAGCTGTCACACAAAGTGCATTTAACCAGCAATAGTCTGTTTATTTTTTGGCCATATACTACATCAGGGGCAAGCTGCGCCTGTCACCAAGTGCATTTAACCCTCAGTAGTGTGGTTGGTCAAGCTGTCACACCAAGTGCATTTAACCATCAATAGTGTGGTTATTTTTTGGCCATATCCCAGTCTAATTCTGTCAGTAAACGTATACCTGTCACCCAGCGCCTAAATACTAGGCCTCAAATTTATATCCAGCTAAATCTGTCGTTACTGCTGTACTGTTGTGGCTGGGCAAGTTATTTAGTGTCCGTCAAAGCACATTTTTTCTGTTCTGGGTTGATATACAATTCCCAATTTAGCAATTTCATAATTTAGTGGTTTCTGCTGTATCAGAGCTATTTGAAATCTATCCCTAAAAGGGTATATAATATTCAAGGTGCATATAGGGTCATTCTGAATAACTTCACACACACGCTACTGTGCATTTCCAAGTCTAATTCTGTCAGTAAACCTATACCTGTCACCCAGCGCCTAAATACTAGGCCTCAAATTTATATCCAGCTAAATCTGTGGTTATTGCTGTGGCTGGGCAAGTTATTTAGTGTCTGTCCAAGCACAGTTTTTGTTCTGGGTTGAAATACAATTCCCAATTTAGCAATTTCCTAATTTAGTGGTTTCTGCTGTATCAGGCCTACTTTAAATACATCCCTAAAAGGGTATATTAGAATCAAGGTGCTGATAGGATCATTCTGAATAACTTCACACACACGCTACTGTGCATTTCCAAGTCTAATTCTGTCCGTAAAACGTATACCTGTCACCCAGCGCCTAAATACTAGGCCTCAAAATTATATCCTGCAAAATCTGTCGTTACTGCTGTACTGTTGTGGATGGGCAAGTTATTTAATGTCCGTCAAAGCACATTTTTTGTTCTCGGTTGAAATACAATTCCCAATTTAGCAATTTCCTCATTTAGAGGTTTCTGCTGTATCAGTGCTATTTGAAATCTATCCCTAAAAGGGTATATAATATTCAAGGTGCACATAGGTTCATTCTGAATAACTTCACACACACGCTACTGTGCATTTCCAAGTCTAATTCTGTCAGTAAACCTAAACCTGTCACCCAGCGCCTAAATAATAGGCCTCAAATTTATAGTCAGCTAAATCTGTGGTTACTGCTGTGCCTGTATTAGTGTAATACAGTACCTAAATAGATAGCCAGATAGTGTTAGTTGTCTTTAAAAAAAAGGCCTGAATTTGAATTCAATACATTGGGTCAAATAATATTTTTGTTGTTGTGGTGAACGATAACAATGAGGAAAACATCTAGTAAAGGACGCGGACATGGTCGTGGTGGTGTTAGTGGACCCTCTGGTGCTGGGAGAGGACGTGGCCGTTCTGCCACAGCCACACGTCCTAGTGTACCAACTACCTCAGGTTCCAGTAGCCGCCATAATTTACAGCAATATTTGGTGGGGCCCAATGCCGTTTTAAGGATGGTAAGGCCTGAGCAGGTACAGGCATTAGTCAATTGGGTGGCCGACAGTGGATCCAGCACGTTCACATTATCTCCCACCCAGTCTTCTGCAGAAAGCGCACAGATGGCGCCTGAAAACCAACCCCATCAGTCTGTCACATCACCCCCATGCATACCAGGGAAACTGTCTCAGCCTCAAGATATGCAGCAGTCTCTTATGCTGTTTGAAGACTCAGCTGGCAGGGTTTCCCAAGGGCATCCACCCAGCCCTTCCCCAGCGGTGGAAGACATAGAATGCACTGACGCACAACCACTTATGTTTCCTGATTATGAGAACATGGGAATACCACCTCAGCATGTCTCTGATGATGACGAAACACAGGTGCCAACTGCTGCGTCTTTCTGCAGTGTGCAGACCGAACAGGAGGTCAGGGATCAAGACTGGGTGGAAGACGATGCAGGGGACGATGAGGTCCTAGACCCCACATGGAATGAAGGTCGTGCCACTGACTTTCACAGTTCGGAGGAAGAGGCAGTGGTGAGACCGAGCCAACAGCGTAGCAAAAGAGGGAGCAGTGGGCAAAAGCAGAACACCCGCCGCCAAGAGACTCCGCCTGCTACTGACCGCCGCCATCTGGGACCGAGCACCCCAAAGGCAGCTTCAAGGAGTTCCCTGGCATGGCACTTCTTCAAACAATGTGCTGACGACAAGACCCGAGTGGTTTGCACGCTGTGCCTTCAGAGCCTGAAGCGAGGCATTAACGTTCTGAACCTTAGCACAACCTGCATGACCAGGCACCTGCATGCAAATCATGAACTGCAGTGGAGTAAACATCTTAAAAACAAGGAAGTCACTCAGGCTCCCCCTGCTACCTCTTCTGCTGCTGCCGCCTCGGCCTCTTCTGCTGCTGCCGCCTCGGCCTCTTCCTCCGCCTCTGGAGGAACGTTGGCACCTGCCGCCCAGCAAACAGTGGATGTACCACCAACACCACCACCACCTCCGTCACCAAGCATCTCAAGCATGTCACACGGCAGCGTTCAGCTCTCCATCTCACAAACATTTGAGAGAAAGCGTAAATTCCCACCTAGCCACCCTCGATCCCTGGCCCTGAATGCCAGCATTTCTAAACTACTGGCCTATGAAATGCTGTCATTTAGGCTGGTGGACACAGACAGCTTCAAACAGCTCATGTCGCTTGCTGTCCCACAGTATGTTGTTCCCAGCCGCCACTACTTCTCCAAGAGAGCCGTGCCTTCCCTGCACAACCAAGTATCCGATAAAATCAAGTGTGCACTGCGCAACGCCATCTGTAGCAAGGTCCACCTAACCACAGATACGTGGACCAGTAAGCACGCCAGGGACGCTATATCTCCCTAACTGCACACTGGGTAAATGTAGTGGCAGCTGGGCCCCAGGCGGAGAGCTGTTTGGCGCACGTCCTTCCGCCGCCAAGGATCGCAGGGCAACATTCTTTGCCTCCTGTTGCCACCTCCTCCTTCTCGGCTTCCTCCTCCTCTTCTTCCACCTGCTCATCAAGTCAGCCACACACCTTCACCACCAACTTCAGCACAGCCCGGGGTAAACGTCAGCAGGCCATTCTGAAACTCATATGTTTGGGGGACAGGCCCCACACCGCACAGGAGTTGTGGCGTGGTATAGAACAACAGACCGACGAGTGGTTGCTGCCGGTGAGCCTCAAGCCCGGCCTGGTGGTGTGCGATAATGGGCGAAATCTCGTTGCAGCTCTGGGACTAGCCGGTTTGACGCACATCCCTTGCCTGGCGCATGTGCTGAATTTGGTGGTGCAGAAGTTCATTCACAACTACCCCGACATGTCAGAGCTGCTGCATAAAGTGTGGGCCGTCTGTTCGCGCTTCCGGCGTTCACATCCTGCCGCTGCTCGCCTGTCTGCGCTACAGCGTAACTTCGGTCTTCCCGCTCAGCGCCTCATATGCGACGTGCCCACCAGGTGGAACTCCACCTTGCACATGCTGGACAGACTGTGCGAGCAGCAGCAGGCCATAGTGGAGTTTCAGCTGCAGCACGCACGGGTCAGTCGCACTGCGGAACAGCACCACTTCACCACCAATGACTGGGCCTCCATGCGAGACCTGTGTGCCCTGTTGCGCTGTTTCGAGTACTCCACCAACATGGCCAGTGGCGATGACGCCGTTATCAGCATTACAATACCACTTCTATGTCTCCTTGAGAAAACACTTAGGGCGATGATGGAAGAGGAGGTGGCCCAGGAGGAGGAGGAGGAGGAAGAGGGGTCATTTTTAGCACTTTCAGGCCAGTCTCTTCGAAGTGACTCAGAGGGAGGTTTTTTGCAACAGCAGAGGCCAGGTACAAGTGTGGCCAGCCAGGGCCCACTACTGGAGGACGAGGAGGACGAGGATGAGGAGGAGGTGGAGGAGGATGAGCATGAAGCATGGTCACAGCGGGGTGGCACCCAACGCAGCTCGGGCCCATCACTGGTGTGTGGCTGGGGGGAAAGGCAGGACGATGACGATACGCCTCCCACAGAGGACAGCTTGTCCTTACCTCTGGGCAGCCTGGCACACATGAGCGACTACATGCTGCAGTGCCTGCGCAACGACAGCAGAGTTGCCCACATTTTAACGTGTGCGGACTACTGGGTTGCCACCCTGCTGAATCCACGGTACAAAGACAATGTGCCCACCTTACTTCCTGCACTTGAGCGTGATAGGAAGATGCGCGAGTACAAGCGCACGTTGGTAGACGCGCTACTGAGAGCATTCCCAAATGTCACAGGGGAACAAGTGGAAGCCCAAGGCCAAGGCAGAGGAGGAGCAAGAGGTCGCCAAGGCAGCTGTGTCACGGCCAGCTCCTCTGAGGGCAGGGTTAGCATGGCAGAGATGTGGAAAAGTTTTGTCAACACGCCACAGCTAACTGCACCACCACCTGATACGCAACGTGTTAGCAGGAGGCAACATTTCACTAACATGGTGGAACAGTACGTGTGCACACCCCTCCAAGTACTGACTGATGGTTCGGCCCCATTCAACTTCTGGGTCTCTAAATTGTCCACGTGGCCAGAGCTAGCCTTTTATGCCTTGGAGGTGCTGGCCTGCCCGGCGGCCAGCGTTTTGTCTGAACGTGTATTCAGCACGTCAGGGGGCGTCATTACAGACAAACGCAGCCGCCTGTCTACAGCCAATGTGGACAAGCTGACGTTCATAAAAATGAACCAGGCATGGATCCCACAGGACTTGTCCATCCCTTGTCCAGATTAGACATTAACTACCTCCCCTTAACCATATATTATTGTACTCCAGGGCACTTCCTCATTCAATCCTATTTTTATTTTCATTTTACCATTATATTGCGAGGCTACCCAAAGTTGAATGAACCTCTCCTCTGTCTGGGTGCCGGGGCCTAAATATATGCCAATGGACTGTTCCAATGTTGGGTGACGTGAAGCCTGATTCTCTGCTATGACATGCAGACTGATTCTCTGCTGACATGAAGACAGATTCTCTGTTACGGGACCTCTCTCCTCTGTCTGTGTGCTGGGCCTAAATATATGACAATGGACTGTTGCAATGGTGGCTGACGTGAAGCCTGATTCTCTGCTATGACATGAAGACTGATTCTCTGGTGACATGAAGCCAGATTCTGTGTTATGGGGCCTCTCTCCTCTGCCTGGGTGCCGGGGCCTAAATTTATGACAATTGACTGTTACAGTGGTGGGTGACGTGAAGCCTGATTCTCTGCTATGACATGCAGACTAATTCTCTGCTGACATGAAGACAGATTCTCTGTTACGGGACCTCTCTCCTCTGCCTGGGTGCTGGGCCTAAATATATGACAATGGACTGTTCCAGTGGTGGGTGACGTGAAGCCTGATTCTCTGCTATGATATGAAGACTGATTATCTGCTGACATGAAGCCAGATTCTGTGTTATGGGACCTCTCTCCTCTTCCTGGGTGCCGGGGCCTAAATTTATGATAATGGACTGTTCCAGTGGTGGGTGACGTGAAGCCTGATTCTCTGCTATGATATGAAGACTGATTATCTGCTGACATGAAGCCAGATTCTGTGTTATGGGACCTCTCTCCTCTGCCTGGGTGCCAGCGCCTAAATTTATGACAATGGACTGTTCCAGTGGTGGGTGACGTGAAGCCAGATTCTCTGCTATGGGACCTCTCTCCAATTGATATTGGTTAATTTTAATTTATTTTTATTTTAATTCATTTCCCTATCCACATTTGTTTGCAGGGGATTTACCTACATGTTGTTTACTTTTGCAGCCCTCTAGCCCTTTCCTGGGCTGTTTTACAGCCTTTTTAGTGCCGAAAAGTTCGGGTCCCCATTGACTTCAATGGGGTTCGGGTTCGGGACAAAGTTCGGATCGGGTTCGGATCCCGAACCCGAACATTTCCGGGAAGTTTGGCCGAACTTCTCGAACCCGAACATCCAGGTGTCCGCTCAACTCTAGTCATCACCTCTTCTATGTCCTTTCCAGAGACAAGTCAGGAGATTTTAGCAATAAAAACCAGTAAGATGGAACAACTTCACAGAAACCAAAGACCCCTATCATAAAATGTGAAGATGTCATTTTCCAGCATTATACATACCAGAACCGTTAGAGGGTTCAGGAAAAGGATAGTTTCCTTTCCACCGAGGTCACAAATGAAACCTATCTTGCTGATCCCAACAGATGCAAGTCCGACCACTCCAAGGGATGGACACTCCACAATGCAACTGATCACTGTTCAAACAGTACTTCGAATCACACTTCTACTCGGCTCTCCTGTAAATGGTTAGATAGAGGAGCAAGGGATAGTGAAGCACCGCAGTAGATATTCTAAAATCAGCATTTATTGTACACACAAGATCATAAAAGACACAGGCATATCAAATACTTAGACCAGTCTCCCGTCTAACGCACGACCCAGGTATCAACTTTGCTTCATCAGGGATGTACGTCCTACCTTTCAGGGGCGTATCTATTTTATACACATGGAAGTTACTCCTCCCTCCACCTGTCTAAAACCATCTACATTCACATACCTATTCACAGTTTCAATAAAAAAATATCCATAAATAAACCTTCATCATTCTTACAATCAAAAGGGCTAAAAACATAATTGCTATTAATAAAATCTATCCATCTCCACTTATCTCCAATATCGCTACATAGATCAGTCAATGGAAGACTGCTCTCACCTCCCATTAATGGTCATGTGATCCCACACAGCCAATCAGAAATTACTACTGAAATCCATTCATAAGGGCCCACTTCACCTCCCCTTATTGGTCAAATGACTTAAACATCCAATCAGTAGTTACTACTATAGTCCCATTCATGTGAGCGCATTGTGATAAAGGCTAGTTTAGCGCTTAATACAATTCATTCATAGAGTTTAATACAATTCATTCAGCAAATCCACCTCTACTTCACATTATTCATCAAAGAAATGGTCTCGGGTAAATTTTCATATCTAGCCCAGAGGGCTGCAAGGTGCCTAGTTTGTAAATCCACTCTATGTTGCAGCGATTAATCTTGACGATGGGATCCTCCACTCGCCATTTATTTACCACTCGTTCCAATCCCGCAAACTTTAAACCTGATGTATTCTTATTGTGTACTCTTTTAAAATGTGTTGAGACACTATCAAAAATGAGCAAATTTTAAAAAAACCGATCCGAATTCATTCACAGTGATTTTTTTTTTTTTTTTTAACGGTTATTTCCTGGCTGCAAGAAGTCCTTTATAGTAGTGTACTTCACTTATTTGGCCAGTCACGGGGCCAAAACTGAAGTATCAACTTAGCCTTACAGGTCGATGTTAGCGCCAATAAGAAGCGCACTGCTTTTTTACCGTCAGTAGAGTTGAGCGGACACCTTGAAGTTCAGGTTCGACGGGTTCGGCCGAACTTCGCAAAAAAGTTTGAGTTTGGGACCCGAACTTAACCTGAACTTGAACCCGAACCCCGTTGAAGTCAATGGGAACCCAAACTTTGGAGAACTAGAATGGCTATAAAAAAAATCATGGAAAGCACTAGAGGGCTGCAAAAGGCAGCAACATGTGGTTAAGAGCATGGCAATAAGCTCTGCAAACCAATGTGGATAGGGAAATTACTTAAAATAACATAAAATAAGTAAAAATTTTAAATAATAATCTTGATGTAGGAGGGGGAGGTCCATGTGGAGTAGGAGGTGGAAGCGGTGGTGGATGAGGAGGATATAGCCAACACTGTTTTTTTGTGGTGTTTTTGTATTTTTTTTTGTTTTTGTTTAAATTTGGGAAGACCCCAAAACATTGGTAAATCTAAAAAATAAAACAAAGAGAAAG
This sequence comes from Bufo gargarizans, assembly GCF_014858855.1. Classification (NCBI taxonomy): domain Eukaryota; kingdom Metazoa; phylum Chordata; class Amphibia; order Anura; family Bufonidae; genus Bufo; species Bufo gargarizans. The sequence continues at coordinate 26,862,497 of NC_058080.1, read as the reverse complement.
TGCGCTGGAATGCAACAGTGGCTGTGTGAGGCCGGTATACATGTCTATTCTGCACAAGGTATGGACAAGTCCTGAGCGATCCATGCCTGGTTCATTTTAATGAATGTGAGCTTGTCCACGTTGGCTGTGGACAGGCGGCTGCGCTTGTCTGTAATGACGCCCCCTGCTGTGCTAAACACACGTTCAGACAATACACCGGCTGCAGGGCAGGCCAGCACCTCCAAGGCGTAAAGGGCAAGCTCAGGCCATGTGGACAATTTGGAGACCCAGAAGTTGAAGAGGGCAGACCCATCAGTCAGTACGTATATTACAAGAAAATTTAGACTGGCATATTCTTATTCATAATCATAGTCATGGGTGCACATCCATAAGGCAAGCATATTAAATAAATAATAAAATAATGGCTGCACACACATATAAGCAGTAAAGCTGAGAAATGGCAATCATTCTAAATTCAAGTGGTACTATACCTACTATTTGGATCAATGGAAGCTCTTAGTGCACATTTTGACTTTTTAGTTAGGAGGGCGTTGGCGGCCATTTTGGGTTCACTGCACTGCACTGCATATGTACCAGGGACAATAATTTAATACTGTTCTTTTAGTTCAGTGGGCAACATATACCCATTTTTTAAGTGCACGTGCACTGCATATGAGCCAGGGGAAGGGAAAATAATATAGTTAATCCGTCTGCGTTCAGGGACCCAGGGGGTGACATATTCACATTTCTTTCTGTAAAGTACCCCTGTGCTGCATATGTGAGTGCAATCTATTCAGTGACTCCATCTTTTAGATTCTGGGGGAACAAATTACATATTTTTTTGCTAAAAAGTACATTTGCGCCATGCACCGAATTTGTGATAGTGAAAGCAAATCAGTTGAATCCATCTTTCATTTGTGGGTGAAAAAATCTTATTTTTTTTCCATAAAGCACCTTTGTGGACTGCGCTGCATATCTGACAGTCCAATACAACCGTTAAATACTGCTGTTATTTTTTTGTTTGAAAAAAAACACCCTTTTGTGCTAGATGGTACATTTGCGGCCTGCACTGCATTTCTGACAGTCCAATAAAACCGTTAAATACTGCTGTTACATTGGGCCTTGGATATAATAGAGGCCATTTTGGCACCAAAGAAGACAGAAATTAAAGCAGGCCCAGCATGCATGTGGAACCTACACTCCCTGAAATGTATGGTAGCCGTCATGGCACATAACAGGTAGAATTTAGTGTTAGGCCCCGTCTTACAGAGATCGCCTTGACGTGCGGCAGACGGGCTCAAATAATTTTGTACAAAATGATTTGCCAAGCAGCTGTAATGTATTAGTATAGCACTGGCAATTATTATGAATTTTTGTACCTTATTTGGTTTGCAGAGAGCTGTTGCATTGCATGTTTTGTTTTACAGTGTTGTTCTCAGCCATAGCAACGTTCCCTGCGCATTGGGATGTGCTGACTAAACCCCTTTTTCTTTGCTGTTAGATTGTGGTTTGAAAAAAACTTACTTTTTGTGCTAGATAGTAATTATGCGGCCTTTCTGACAGTCCAATACAACCGTTAAATACTGCTGTTATATTTTATTTATTTTTTAAACACCCTTTTTGTGTTAGATATTACATTTGTGGCTTGTGCTGCTTTTATGACAGTCCAATACAACTGTTAAATACTGCTGTTATATTTTAGTTTTTTTTAAAAACACCCTTTTTGTGTGTGAGAGTACATTTGCGGCCTGCGCTGCATTTTTGACAGTCCAATACAAACATTAAATACTGCTGTTATATTTTAGTTTAAAAATAAAAAATAAAAATTGTGCTAGATAGTACATTTGCGACCTGCGCAGCATTTCTGACAGTCCAATCAAACAGTTAAATACTGCTGTAACATTGTTTGAAAAAAACAACACCCTTTTTGTGCTACAGTACATAGTACATTTGCGGCCTCTGCGGTATTTTTTTTTTTTTTTATCAGGATGCAGAATATTGCATCATAAAAAATAATTTATAGAAAAAGGAAACAAAATTAAAGGAGTACATATCACCAGGTACAATGTAGTGAGATACAATAATGACATTTGTCCAGTAAAATTTGCAAAGTTAGTTCCTAAGGAAAGCGTAGGTGCCCAGATCCTTTTCCACCCAATATTGTTCTAAAGATAAAGATGTATATGAGTAGATATGACCCAACATTAATAATAGAGGGCTTTCAGAAGTTCCTTAAGGATCTCCACAGTTTCCAACATTCTCTATATTTAGTGATGGCGTGACTCTCCCAAGCCGCAAGATCTTCAAATCTATATATTTGATCGACCTTTTGAATCCATTGGGTCATGGAGGGGAGGTCTATGTTAAGCCAGTATATGGGGATAAGAAGCAATCTAGGGGGGGGGGGGGCAAGAGTGATTTGGGGGGCGAAAGCTCCAATAGGGCTGACACACTTTATAACTAAGGGCAAAGATCTCGGACCACCAAGTCTGGATCAGTGGGCATGTCCATCAAATGTGGAAGAAGGTGCCTTTCTATTCATGGCATCTCCAACAGACATCCAACCTGTCTATCTAATTAGCTTGTAGATCCTAGTTATGAGTTTAGGAGGTGGTTTTTGGGATAAGCTTAGACTTTCAGGCCAGGTGATTGGGCGTAAAAGGGCACTTTTGGGAATATGTTTTGATGTGAAAGATCTTAAGAATGAGATCAAAGGGTGTGAAAATGTTAGCTCAGGGAAGAGGGCGATAATTCCTTTTGAGTCAAGAAGTTAATTTCCCTCATCAAACAGGGATATGACCTTGATTGTTGAGTTATGTACAGTGTGAGGTAAACTGTCTCTGAGTGCTGATGGAGCATGGGCCAAGATGTATTTTATACATATTAGGGGGGAGGGTAGAGAAATGTCATTCTGTGAGGATTGAAGCCATTTCCACGCAGCTATGGTCGACCTAATCAGAGGGTTAGAAGGCTTGTCGAAGGAAAGAGGGGTTTCCACACCAACTAGGAGACTGGAGAAGGGGTGTTTATAATCAGTCTGTTCCATATGTACCCAAGCGCTAGATTGGGAACCAATGAACCAGTTGACCACTCTGGATAGGGAAATTGCTCTGCCATACAACTCAGGATCGGGTAGACCAATCCCTCCGTGAGATTTTGGTTTATTAAGAGAGGAATAGTTCTGGCGTGGTCTCTTCCCTGCCCATAGAAACAGTTTTATGTGGCGCTTTAAAGTTTCATAATATGTTTTTGGTACTGGAATGGGAAGGACCTGTTGTAAGTAGGTTAGTCTAGGTAAGATCAAAGAGGTGATAATTTTTTTCCTCCCGAACCAAGATAACATTAGGGGTTGTAAAGTGAAAAGTTGTTCAGATATTAAGTGAACGAGGGGGGTGTAGTTTAGGCTAAAAATTGTCTATAGGTTAGGGCCAGTTTTAACCCCAAGATAAGTAATAGCACTGACCTTACTGCTAATATCATGGAGGTTAGACATATGGAGTACTTAACGGCGCTTATGACGGATCAGGTGACCAGATTTGACAAGACCTGGCAGCCTTGGGATACGTATACGGTCTTGCAGCTGTATTCCTCATAGTGGATCTCCTTCACCAGCCCATCTTTCCCTATTCGTGTCTTGTCCTGTTGAAGTTTGTCTTCCCCCTTTTGTCTTAATTTTATGTCCTGTTCTACCATTTTCTTTCTCATGGTTATTATTATTCTAGTACGACTTTGCTGTATATATTAAAAACCAAATGCCAATGGTTCTGGTTATGTTGCTGTTCTCAGGACTTTACTACTGAGGTGATACCAACCTCCCTTTCATTTTTTTTTTTGCTTATATTATACTGATAAGTGGATAAGATCAGCAAGTCGTCCGCAAAGACGGCGACTTTATGTGAGCGGTGACCAAGTTTTACCCCTTCTATTCTATCATCTCTTCTCTTATCATCTCTTCTTAAGGACTGTAAAAGGGGTTCCATGACTAAAACAAAAAAGAGGGGGGAGAGAGGACATCCCTGTCTGGTGCCATTTCTGATAACAAAGGAGGGGGCTAGAGTGCTGTTAATGATTATGGAAGCAGAAGCATTTAAATACATAGAGAAAACTGCGTTGACAAATGGGACTGGGAGCCCAAAGGTTAGTAGGGTCAGGCGCATAAATTCCCAGTCCACTTTGTCAAATGCCATTTCGGCATCAGTTCTGAGAAAAATCATGGGTTGTTTTGTTTTCTTTGAGTGGTGAATAGAGTTAAGAACTTTGGAAGTGTTATCTTTACCCTCTCTGCCTTGAATGAAGCCCACTTGGTCAACATAATTTAGATCAGGTCGGAGCAGAGAGGCAAGAAGCAAGAATTTTTGCAAATAGTTTAAGATCTAAGTTCAATAAAGAGATTGGGCGATAATTCGCGCAATCCGGTTTGTCTTTCCCCTCCTTAGGAATCAGGGAGATGTGAGCTCTCGTCATATCTTCTGAGAATAAAACACCAGACAGGGCACTATTGTGGCTCGTAAGAAGATGTGGGGCCAAAATCTTCTGAAAGGTGCGGTAGTATAGGGCAGGGAGACCATCAGGGCCAGGGCGTTTCCCATTGGGTAGTTGTTTAATGGCCGTTTCTAGTTCCTGTAAAGTAAAGGGGGCTTGTAATGTATGTGCTTGTGGGACTGATATGGAAGGCAAAGCAAGAGAGTGTAAGAAGTTATTAATTGATTGTAGAGAGGGAGGAGGGGTCTTGCCTCCAAGTTCATTATCACGTAAGTTATATAACTTGTGATTACATTTTTGGAATTGAGACGCAATAGCTGAGGTGGCAAAGACCTCTTCCCCATCAACACCTCTAACTTTGTGGATATAGTTATGTGATTTCCTTTGTTTGATGCGTTGCCTCATAAATTTGGATGCTTTATCACCGTGGGCATAGTGTTTAAATTGGGAGTGAAGATAGTATTTTGCAGATATTGAGTTCAATGTGTTATTCAGTTGGGCTCTTAGATCAGAGAGCTCAATAAAGTGTACCTCTAAAGATTGTTTGTGTAATGTTTTTAAGTTTTTTGATCTGGAAGAGTAGGGAGTCAATGTGGGTTGTTCTTTTTTTTTTTTTTATCTAGTCCCCATGCTGATAAAATGTCCACGTATATAGGCCTTGTGTGAATCCCATATAACGTGTGGGGAGGTTTCTGGTAGAGAGTTATGGACAAAAAATTCTTCCAGAAGATTCTGTGTGCATTGGAGATTATCTCTGGTGTGAGATAAGGAGTTTGTTTAGTCTCCATCTAAATGAGCGGGGGCGGGGGGGGCGGGGGGGTAGTGAGGGAGCAGAGATGGTAATGAACACAGGAGAATGGTCAGATAAGTGGATGTTGCCTATGGAGATCTTGGGGCAGAACTGTAGGTTCTCCGAGCCATGTACTTTAGAATAAAAGGTGTAATCGAGCGTGGAGGAATTCTTCAGTCTCCATACATCATGTAGTGAGAGGGAGTGAAGCTTTTTTTTTAAGGCTGTTAAGAGCTTTAGTAGATATAGCGGATTTCTTTGTTGATGAGTCTACTGAAGGTTCTAGAGTAAGATTTAGATCACCTCCGAGCACCACCAGACCCTCCAATATTGTCTCTAATATAGACAGAGTGGGCAATAACCAAGATATCTGATTAGTGTTGGGAGCGTAAAGGTTAACAAAGGTGTAGATCTGGTTTGCAATATTGCCCTTAAGTAGGACATATCTACCTTCAGTGTCTTGAGTATCTGAGATATAGGAGAAAGGAACATACCTCCTGATCCCGATGCTCACGGCCCTGGATGCTTCAGAGTAGGAACCACAGTGATACCAGTATGGGAATATAGAATGCTTAAGGCTGGGGTGCTTATTAAATTTAAAATGGATCTCTTGAAGGATAATAAAACAATTTTCTTTTTTTAGATGAGAGTAAATCTTGCTCCGCTTTGAGGGGGAGTTAAGGCCTTTAACATTAAAGGATGATACTATAATGTTAACCATTATAGTATCCTCGGGATCACTGATAAGTATTGTTCCGTGTAGGTGTATTGCATTGATATACTTAACTCTCCGGGGCAGAGCAGCGGGATCTACCATCCCAAGTAGGTACTGGGCATGTTAAGATGGTCGGTCCTGGTAATGAGAAAAAACAATAAGAAAAGAACTAACATGATAGCTTCCACTAAGGAGGGCAAACTGAGAACTGTCAGAGTCTGAGAGCTCTGATAAATCACAAGGGGGGAACTGTGACAATTTGTAGCACCCTCATGGAGCTAAAGGGTGAAGAAAAACAGAGCAAACCTGGGTGACCCTCCCCCGCTGCGGGAAACAGGGGGGCGGGGGCAACCAGGTGGCCCGCCTGGCTGTTAGACATGAAGTGACATCTTGAAATCCCAGAATAAGGAACAGTTGAGAAAAAGAGTGATACTTATGTGAAAGCACAAAGTTCCTTGTATTAATTGAAGACCAGCTGGACATTTCCTCTAGCCTTAGTCTTCCAGAGAGATTCTTCTTGAAGTAGAAGAGGAGTTGGCTCTTTTGGATCTCTGTGACTTTGGGATCTAGGGCGTCTCCCATGGTGTAATCAGGGAGAATGGCAAGATCCAGAACAGGGTCCAAATTTTCAATATGAAGAGAAGAAATCTTGAGCTTGTCATAGGTCTTGTCCAGGTGGCAGAAGGAAGAGATATTAACACGTCGGCCTTCATGTAAAAAGGAAAGGCCAAATAGAAAGTTCCATCTGTAAATTATTTTGTGGGCACGAAGCCAATCAGTGAGGGGCTTTAAAGCTCTTCTTTTTTTCAATGTTGACTGTGCTAGGTCTTGAAAAACAGTAATTTGGTTGTCTTCCCATAAAATATTTGGGGTGGTCCTAGCACGATTTAAGATGGCTTCTTTAACAGGATAGTGCAGAAACTTGCATATTACATCTCTAGGTGGTTCACCTTGTTGAGGTTTAGCTCAGAGATCTGTGGGCCCTTTTCAGGAGCACTTTATGCGCAGAGTCAGGGCCAAGGAGAGACAGGCATATTTGGACGACTGTCAGGAATATCGTCAGCAGCGATTTCTTCAGGGATTCCCCTGAATCGCAAGTTGTTGCGTCCGCCCTGATTCTCTTGATCTGCAATCGCTAAATATATAGCGTTCAGGTGGGCCTGACATTTGGTTAGGCTTGTGGAGACAGCGCTCTGATGATGGATGGTGGCAGCTTGGACTTCTTCAAGGGCCTCCACTCTTCTCCCCATATGGCGCATGCCCTCTTTAATTGAGGTTAGATCTTGGCTCAAGGGTTATAGCGCTTCTGCTAGGGTTTCTTTAAGGAAGGCTCTAGATATTGGAAGGCCCTCAGGTTCAGGGGAATCATCCCTACCTTTACCCGAAGCTTCAGAGGCGCGAGGTTTATGTCCGGTAGCTTTCGGCGTTCCGGACGCCATCTTGGAGTCTCTAGCAATGTAAGTGGTCACCGCTTTCTTGATAAATTTCTCCATCTCTCCCGCTTGAATATTGTTTTTAGATGGAACGAAAGGGTCAGCAACTTTAGGGCCACTGATCTTGACCATTTTCCTTCTTTTAAGGCTTAAGTATGCTGTGAGGGTTTAGCTTGAAGTGGAGCTGTGCTTCACACTACCATCAGCGTTCGGCCCAGACTCTGGCCCCTCCTGTGCTGCATTTCTGACAGTCCAATAAAACAGTTAACTACTGCTGCTATATTGTGGTTTGAAAAAAGAACACCCTTTTTGTGCTAGATAGTACATTTGCTTCCTGTGCTGCCTTTCTGACAGTCCAATACTGCTGTTATATTGTGGTTTGAAAAAAATATAACTTTTTTTGCTAGATAGTACATTTGCAGCCTGATAGTACATTTGCATTTCTAGATAATACATTTGCATTTCTGACAGTTCTATAAACCGTGAAATACTGCTGTTATAATTTTGTTTAAAAAAAAAAAACACTTTTTGTGCTAGATAGCACATTTGCGGCCTGCGCTGCATGTCTGACAGTCCAATACAACTGTAAAATACTGCTGTTATATTTTTGTTTAAAAAAAACACCCTTTTTGTGCTAGATGGTACATTTGATGCCTGCGCTGCATTTCTGACATTTCAATAAAACAGTTCAATACTGCTGTTACATTGTCGTTTGAAAAAAAAACTCACTTTTTGTGCTAGATAGTACATTTGCGGTCTGCGCTGCATTTCTGACAGTCAAATAAAACAGTTAAATACTGCTGTTACATTGTCGTTTGAAAAAAACTATTTGTTCTAGATAGTACATTTGCGGAATGCGCTGCATTTCTGACAGTCCAATACAACCGTTAAATACTGCTGTTGTCATATTTTAGTTAAACAAAAACAACTTTGTGCTAGATAGTGCATTTGCGGCCAGGCCTGCATTTTTGACAGTCCAATAAAACAGTTAAAAACTGCTGTTACATTGTGGTTTAAAAAAAAAAAACCTTTTTTTCTACATAGTACATTAGCAGCCAGTGCTGCATTTCTGACGGTCCTTCTTTTAAGGCTTAAGTATGCTGTGAGGGTTTAGCTTGAAGTGGAGCTGTGCTTCACACTACCATCAGCATCCGGCGCAGACTCTGCCCCCCCGTGCTGCATTTCTGACAGTCCAATAAAACGTTTAACTACTGCTGTTATATTGTGGTTTGAAAATAACTCACTTTTTGTGCGATATAGTACTTTTGCGGCCTGCGCTGCATTTCTGCCAGTCCAATACAACTGTTAAATACTGCTGTTATATTTTAATAAAAAAAAAAACTTTTTGTGCTAGATGGTACATTTGCAGCCTGTGCTGCATTTCTGACAGTCCAATACAACCGTTAAATACTGCTGCTATAGTCACTGCCTTTGGTGTGCGCTGTGACACTTATGCCCCGCTTGCTGTTGCATGTGGCAACGTGTTGCTGTTTCAGCATGTGGGGGCAGTGTCACGGCCTTTGTGGTGTGTGCCTTGACATGGTTGCCTTGCATATTGTTGCCTGCGGCAACGTGTAGCTTTTTATGTTGGTGTGTGCACTTTCCCATTCAGTTGTTTCCTCCTAATTGGACATCCTGTCACTGTTGGGAGTGGGGAAAACCCTCCACCGTCTGATGACTGGGGGATAAGTAAAGGAACTAGGCCTGAACATGTCACGGCTGAGGATGGGGAAAACCCTCAGCCGTGCGATGACGGAAGATGTTAGTGGCTGCTCGGCCAGGACGACAGAATTAGGGAGCAGGTCACCTCCTAACGCATCCCTAATCCGACCCTAACTCCTAGCTGCATGAGCCGACCTTGAAGGTAGGAGGGCCCATGCTCAGGAACCTCGGATCCCTACTCACCCTCCGCCGATCCCTGAACTAGGAGCTGGGTAGACCACCTGTTCCTCCTGGATGCGGAGAAACAGGAGTCTAAAACTGGCTAAGCTGCAATGGGATGTAACCATAAACAGACTATGGATATGGCAGGAGAGTGAAAGACTTCCACCTCTACCTCCCACAGACACACTGACTGGATCCCTGGACACAAGTGCTGGCTGTCCACACACAAACATAAAAGGACACAGCACACATAAACACACAGGGACCCAGAACCATAGCTGCAATAATAACAGACACCACATAGACATAAACTTAACATCACATAAACATGTAGTATCACAATTTATGACCACAAGGGTGGCCCTCACTGGCAGATGGTATATGGGACCAGGAGAGTGCCTCCAGCTTACTACAAGGCTGGAGTACCCCTCAGACATCAGGTCTTAACTGAGGCTTTATAGCCCATGTAGTCACACCCACAATCAGACACACCCAGTGCGCACACACTAAGGGAGTTAACCCTTCCATAACCAGGGAGTGTAGTGAAACCACATAAAGGGGAATACACCAACTTAAAGGGGAAGTGCACACAACTCAAACCCTGTGCACACCAAACACATAAAAGGCACACCTAACAAAGACAGGTTGCCAGGTGCAACCGCATACCTATTGCAGCAAGCTGCCTAGCACCGCTCAGGCTGCTCTGCTGCCACATAAACAATGTTGCCAGCGGCAACCACAGGTAAGGCAACATACTTTAGCCCTCACCTGTGATTGACAACAAAACCAAGACCGCAGGCAACTGCCTGCGATTACAGGAGTCACGACCATGACCATGGTCGTGACAGAACACTAGGATAAGGGAGCAGGTCACCTCCTAATGCATCCCTATACCTAGCCCTAACTCCTTAGCTCCTTTGTGAGGGATTCTCAGGGCGACTCAGGGCCTTAGGTATCCAGGGTATGAGCCGTCCTACCATCCAGGTCCGCTCATACGGTGAGGAGTTAGGGCTAAGTATAGGGATGCATTAGGAGGTGACCTGCTCACTTATCCTTGTGTTCAGGCCTAGTTGCTTTCCTTATCCCCCAGTCATCGTACGGTGGAGGGTTTTTCCTACTTCCCATCGTGACAGCTATATTTTAGTTTTAAAATAACTAACTTTTTCTGCGAGATAGTACATTTGCTGCCTGCGCTGCATTTCTGACAGTCCAATACAAGTGGTAAATACTGCTGTTATATTTTAGTTTGAAAAAAAACACACTTTTTGTGCTAGGTTGTACATTTGCGGCCTGTGTTGCATTTCTGACAGTTCAATACAACCATTAAATACTGCTGTTATATTTTAATTTAAAAAAAAAACACACTTTTTGTGTGAGATACTACTTTTGCAGCCTAAGCTGCATTTCTGACAGTCCAATAAAACCAGTCAATACTGCTGTTACATTGTTGGTTGACAAATTAAAAAAATTTGTGCCCGTGAAGTAATTGTATTAAATTTGCCTGTTACACTGTTGTTTAACCTGAAGAAATTTTTTCTATTTATGACACTGGCACAGCCTTACAGTGAAATTATTTGTTGACTATTGGGGGTTACATTGTCGCCTGACATAAATCATCTGTTAGTTTGGTTGGTAAACGCAAAGAATGAGGAGAGCGTCAAATAAGGGACGTGGCCCTGGTCTTGGTGCTGCTGGTGTTGGTGGAGCTCTTGTTGCAGGGAGAGGACGTGGTCGATCTGTGCCAGCTACAGGCACAATGAAACACCTTCCTCAGGTGAGAGTAAGCCACAGGACCTTCAACGTTATTTGGTAGGCCCGAATGCCGCTCTACAAATGGTGAGGCCAGAACAAGTACAGGTGATAGTAGATTGGGTGGCAGACAGTGCCTCCAGTTCCTTCACATTGTCTCCCACCCCATCTCCTGCTGAAAGATCAGAGTTGGCACCTGCAGCCCATGGCCAACAGTCTTTCACCTCACCCCCTTGCAAATAAGGCAAGCGGTTTGAGCCCCAAGTCATGCAACACTCTCCTGCTTTTTGATGACTCTGCTAGAAAAGTTTCCTAGTGCCATCCACATAGCCCTGCCCCAGAAGTGGAAGAGATTGAGTGCACCGATGCACAACCACTTATGTTTCATGATGTGGACATGGGATTACCACCGCAGCACGTCTCGTGATGACAAAACACAGGTGCCAACTGCTGTGGCTTTCTGCATTGTGCAGACCGACAAGGAGGGCAGGGGGGGGGAAGACTGGTTGGAAGATGATGTGGAGGACGATGAGGTCCTCAACCCCACATGGAATCAAGGTCATGCGAGTGGTGGGTCATAGAAGCCAACTACCTAAAACCTAACTTTTATTTTTAGATATTTTAAGATCAACAAGGTCCCACTCCAAGGGACTATTTCGACATAGACAAACAACAAAACAACCAGAAACGGCCGATGTGGTGCAGACAGGGATGCTCTAATGTTAACAGCGGGAACTGGGCAACCATATGGGGTCCCTGGTATGACCCTAGGGTGTCCCTGGTCTTTTTCTCTGCCCAGAGATGCCCCCAGATGGTAGAGGCACTCTGTCCCCGTGCCTAAAGCTGTCTGTCCTTACAAAGGCCCTTGTCACACAGATTGGCCCATATGGATGCCCGGGTCATTCAATGCGTGAATAGTTACCTAGATAATATTGGTCTCCCTTTTAGTCTCGACGCGTTTCACCTATTGTAAATAGGCTCATCAGGAGACAATGAGGGTATACGGGTGGCCCACCCACAATATTTGGTGGCCACACGCCAATAGTTTAACACATATAAACCAAAAAGTCAATCAAGGAGAAAACAATAAATAATAACTGGAGCAACCCCTAGGTCGCAAACCAACAGTCAAGGATCTCACAGCACTAATGTGTTATCAACACGTCCAGACAGTTCAGATAAAACCGATTATTTAGATTGATACTTATCTTTACGCTGCATGAGTCCTAGGCGACGACCTGTGAGTGGGGCTGCTCCAGCGGGCACTAAAGATGAGGCTCCAATTTGTGTGCTGGTTCCTAGCAGATTTAAATACTTAGTTGGGGGCGATGCCTATGTGACGAAACCAACCTCGCCACTGTGTTTTGGAGGGGGCTGGTTGCCAGCCTCCTGCCTCAGGATTATGGCCCATACTAACTTTAAAGAAGACAGGCCGGCCGCACAGCTTAAATCTGTCTTTGGAATTGTATTTTGTTATGTGAGGGCACCCAGATGGCTAGTTTAATTGTATTTGTGTGGTCTGAGTGCCATTCGCCTAATGATATGCACTCAGACTTGAGCTATCTGGGAATATGTTAAATGTCTGTGGTTGCTTGGAGGGTGTGACATTGTGTGTTTAAATGGTGATGTCTGTCCTGTTGTCTCCACATGTGTATTGGCGATCTCCCCTTTGTCCTGAGAGATAATTGGATTATCCCTCGGTTGTCTCTGGGGCAGAGAGGAGGAAACCATGATGCATTGTGGGGATGTGTTGTATCTGTTCGGTGTGTCGCAGTCTCCATTCTGGTCCCCTGGGGGCGTGTCCACCAGATGGGGACCTGCATAAATACGGGCGGGTAGCCCTCAATAAAGGGTTCCTGTTTTATCCTTCATCATGTTGAGACTGGTGTTTGGATAACTGATCAAACTGGGGGATTGCTATATGCTGAAGATTTGCTATACTCCCCTGGCATAACTACTAGCTCTTGTAAGAGCTGTTCCTGCTCTCTGGCGGTAGGAGAGGTTCACCCACTGGAGCCTTGTCGTAGGTCCAGCGTGGGTGGAGGACGGTGAGACCCCAACCAAGCTGCGGCGGTTCGTGGGGTCTGCAGTGCGTACGGTGTCAAGTGGAGTGCTTGGAGTCCTCGGAAAGCACTAGGAGCATCTAGCAACGGAGGTACCCAGTCGGGGTGCCAGGCGTTCCGTTACATTGGTGGCAAGCAGTGGGATGGCGTCCTAGTGTGAGGAGAAGCAGCTCGGAGACAACGTTCGTGGAGTATATTGAGGGCAACGCTAGTATCCGTACAGCGCCCCTGGCTACAGCAGGATGGAATCGGCTAGTCTTCGAACAGCGTTCCACTACGAGGAGGAGGATGACCCGGACTGGAGAGATGCAGTCCGGAAAGGCGTCTGGCACGAGGCCCTGGAAGATGTACAGCGTCGGCGGGGCGAGTGTCTCCCCAGTGAGGAGAAGCAGTTGCGCATGCGAGTGGCCCTGCGAATGCCCCTTCTGGGAGAGGAGCCCCTGAATGAGTGGGTGACAGAACTGGAGAGCCTGGTATGGAAGGAGCTTTGGCTAGATGACGCCTACCAGGCACTCTGGTGGTATGTGATTCGGCACTCTCCCATGATGGCTGAGCACGACAGACCCGAGGGTATGGATTATGATGGCCCTGGCCTGTTGTTTAAGGCCTTTGCAGAACCGAGTTCGGAGATGCTGGAGGGTCCCGGTTCTGGGATATCTATGACTACAGAGAGGCTATGCATGATTGGGCTACAGCGAGAGAGGTGAGACAAGACCTGGCATCTCTAGTGACAAAGGAGTGGGAGCTGGAGCAGGACTACCAATACTTCTTCAGCTCAATTCGGTCCCAATATACACTGCCAGAGAGCTGGGTGGCAGTCCCAGACCTACAACCCTACAGCTGGGAAGACCCGACTGAAGTATCCCCTGCTTCAGTACCAGCTACAGAGGTAGGGGTCCTCATAGACTGGTCCTGTGAGGAACCACAACAGGCAGGTGGAGACAGGACCGAGGGCTCTCCACCGGGATGCTGGGATGCTGGCCCAGACCCTCAGCAGCAGCCGGAGTTGCCAGGTGTGGACGCAGGTGATCCTGACTCGCAAATGTTGAGGGACCTCACAGACTGGTCCTGGGAGGACCCACAGATGGCAGGTGGAGATGGGACCGAGGTCTCTCTACTGGCCCTACAGGGATGCTGGGCCGCCTGCCCAGTTCTCCAGCGGCAGTGCATATCACAGGGAGAGGAGACAACCGGTCTCTCTCCCCAGCGGCAACCTGAGTTCCAGGGGGAGGAGATGCGGGGTCCCTCTGCCTTACAGCAACCAGAGTCCTGGGGAGGAGAGGCAACCGGCCTCACCTTCCACCAGCAGCCGGAGATACCGGGAAAAGGGGAACACAAGTCCCTCTGCATGGGCGCAGATGAGACCGCGGGCTCGGTGCCAGTCCTACAGGGATGCTGGACAGTCGGTCCAGATCCCCATCCATCTCCGCAGGGATACCAGGAGGAGGAAGTAAGCGAGCCCTCCCCTTCCCAGCTACTTCCCAACAGAGTTCTGGGGGCAGGGGATGAGCCTGCGCTACCCACTGATTTCTTCCCAGCGGAAGAGCTGGCATCAGGGCAGAGCGCAGTCGGCCTCTGCCCTCCTCTATCCTCTTCTCCAGAGCCGGACATCCCACAGGCTACCCCAGCGGAAGTGCTGGCATCTGAGCAGAGTGCAGTCGGCCTCTGCCCTCCCCTATCCTCTTCTCCAGAGCCGGACTCCCCACCGGCTACCCCAGCGGAAGAGCTGGCATCTGGGCAGAGCGCAGTCGGCCTCTGCCCTCCCCTACCCTCTTCTTCAGAGCCGGACTTTCCACAGGCTACCCCCGCGGAAGAGCTGGCATCTGGGCAGAGCGCAGTCGGCCTCTGCCCACCAAGTACCTACAGCTCCAAGCTGGAGAACCACAAGGCAGCAAGGAGTCGCAGATGCCCACTCAACAGCTGGGGACATACAGAACAGAGCCAGGCCCCAAAATTCAACAGGTCCAGTATGGGGTTGTGGTTGGACTGCCAGACTAACTCAGGTATCTGGTTAGTCTTCCCTGGAAGGGGGAGATGTGTGACGAAACCAACCTCGCCACGGTGTTTTGGAGGGGGCTGGTTGCCAGCCTCCTGCCTCAGGATTATGGCCCATACTAACTTTAAAGAAGACAGGCCGGCCGCACAGCTTAAATCTGTCTTTGGAATTGTATTTTGTTATGTGAGGGCACCCAGATGGCTAGTTTAATTGTATTTGTGTGGTCTGAGTGCCATTCGCCTAATGATATGCACTCAGACTTGAGCTATCTGGGAATATGTTAAATGTCTGTGGTTGCTGGGAGGGTGTGACATTGTGTGTTTAAATGGTGATGTCTGTCCTGTTGTCTCCACATGTGTATTGGCGATCTCCCCTTTGTCCTGAGAGATAATTGGATTATCCCTCGGTTGTCTCTGGGGCAGAGAGGAGGAAACCATGATGCATTGTGGGGATGTGTTGTATCTGTTCGTGTGTCGCAGTCTCCATTCTGGTCCGCTGGGGGCGTGTCCACCAGATGGGGACCTGCATAAATACGGGCGGGTAGCCCTCAATAAAGGGTTCCTGTTTTATCCTTCATCATGTTGAGACTGGTGTTTGGATAACTGATCAAACTGGGGGATTGCTATACGCTGAAGATTTGCTATACTCCCCTGGCATAACTACTAGCTCTTGTAAGAGCTGTTCCTGCTCTCTGGCGGTAGGAGAGGTTCACCCACTGGAGCCTTGTCGTAGGTCCAGCGTGGGTGGAGGACGGTGAGACCCCAACCAAGCTGCGGCGGTTCGTGGGGTCTGCAGTGCGTACGGTGTCAAGTGGAGTGCTTGGAGTCCTCGGAAAGCACTAGGAGCATCTAGCAACGGAGGTACCCAGTCGGGGTGCCAGGCGTTCCGTTACAGCCTACTTCACTCTCCAATCACTGAGTAGATAGGGATGTCATGTGGTATACTCTCCACTCCACCCCCTGTGTTGACAGGTATCCTGGGTTAATATAATCCAGAAATATCGATGGGGTATTATAAATATACTAAGTGTTGTTAATTGAGGCCTCCTCTCATCTGTTATTCTGGTGTGCATTGCTGGCAGTGGCATTATTATTATTTATTACTAATTAAGTAACTCTTAAGCTCCAGCTAATCCGATGGAACGCACGCCGAGGCTCCAGTATGGCCGTGCGTTCCACCGTGCCTCGGCCACTCCCGACCTGTGACGTCATTCTCAGTGCGCCGGACAGGAACGCAGCAATGCTTGCGCTCCAGAGCCGCGTTCCTGGGCGTGGCTATGCGTTCCATTGCGCTCGTCATCCCCGTCTCTGTATGCTACAGTCGCCGCGGACTTACAGGGGCGGGGGGAGAAGGAGTAAAATGATTCCCAATAGGTGATTAGTGGAGGGGGGTCCGAAGTATATAAATAAGCCACAGTGACATCAATCTGTTAGCTAGGGGGTCATTGATGATACAACCCTGTCAGGTAAACCTCATAAAATAGATGACATATTTATATAGGTCATTTCGATCTGTCCAGGTGTGTATAAGAGAATCAATTAAGATTACTCATAATGTATGGTCAATTAGTTTTCGATGTCAGATGTCCCATACTTGTGGGGTGTGAAAGTGGCACAGAATGAATGAGGCTGGGAGATGTTCATCCTCCAACCAGACTAGCTAGGACAGTCATGGTGCTATGCATAATGGATATATATAATGAAAATCTATGACCTAAATCGTTGGATCGGTCCTAATGATAATTAGAATGACACTTCGCGTGCCGATATCCAGTTCCGTCGTGAGGAAGGAAGCTGAGATAACGTCCCGTCAGGATGACCGAGTGTTTTATAGGAAACTCGAGAATTTTAGTTGTTCATTTAGACCCCCCGGAGACTGTGAACGGAACCGAAAGATCCATTCCGTCTCTTTCTGGAGGATCCTTTGGTCCCAGTCACCCCCTCTCGGGGAAGGTCTAATTAGTTCCAGGGCGGAAAATTTGATTAATCGGGAGTCCCCATTGTGGACATCCCACATATGGTTAGCAATGGGTGTGTCCTTTCTATTTTTGATGTCATTCACGTGCTCCAGGATTCGTCTCCGGAATTCCCTAAATGTTTTCCCGACGTAATCCTTTGGGCACGCACATTGGGCCAAGTACACAATCCCTTTACTGCGGCAGTTTATAAAGTCCCGTATATCATACATTCTGCCCGTGAGTGAGCAGATGTTCTGTTTAGAGGGATTGATGTTTTTACATGCTAGACAGGAGCCGCATTGAAATGTGCCTAGAGGCTTACGATCAAGCCATGTTCCCTTCGGGATGGGTCCTGAATAGTGACTGTGAACCAGTCGGTCACGAAGACATCTCCCCCTCCTAAACGAGATGCTAGGACGAGATGATAGAATATCTGACACGTCATGATCCATCAGCAGGATCGGCCAGTATTTATTAATGATTTCCTTGACTTCTTTATTTCTTGTGTCGAATGTGGAAATAATTCTAATCATCTCCTCCCTATTCTCCCTTGACTCTCTAGGTATCAAAAGAGAACTCCGCTCACGGGAAGATGCATTATGAAAGGCCTCCTTCAGAACATACTGTGGATAACCCCGTACTGAAAATCTCTTCTGCAGTTTCCTTGATTCTTGGAAGAACCCCTCCTCGTCTGAGCAATTTCTCCTCATTCGTAAGTACTGCCCTCGGGGAATGCCCCTCTTCAGGCTAGTTGGATGGTGGCTCTCCCAGTGCAGTAGACTATTTGTAGCTGTGGTCTTCCTAAAAGTTGAGGTGACAAGACCGCCTCCAATTTTAGTGACCCTGACGTCCAGAAATGTTAATGAGTCTGGATGGAACTCTGAGGTGAAGGAGAGTTCCAGCTCGTTGACATTAAGGGACTCAACGAACCTGGTGAACTCCTCCAGACTTCCATTCCAGATAATAAAGACGTCATCGATATACCTCGTCCAGAAGATGATCTTGTCACCCCTCCAGCTACCGATATCGGGGAAGACCACTTTGTCCTCCCACCAGCCCAGGAGGAGATTTGCATAGGTCGGAGCACAAGGACTCCCCATAGCGGTCCCCCTGAGCTGGTGGAAGAACTGTCCATCGAAAAGGAAAAAATTATGAGTTAGTACAAACTCAAGGAGGGTCAAAACAAAGGTGTTGTGCAGGTTAAAACACACGGCTCTGGTTTGTAAAAACTCTGATGTGGCCATCAGGCCTTCCTTATGGGGAATGGAGCTATAGAGTGCTTCTACATCAATACTACCAAGGGAGCACGATGGATCGATGTTAAGGGCTTCAATTTTGCGTAAAAAGTCCATCGTGTCCCTTGTATGAGATGGCAAAGAGGACACAAAGTTCTTAAGTATGTTGTCTATATAGATACCACTATTCTGTATCAACGAGTCCACCCCAGACACAATGGGACAACCTTTTAAGGGGGAAGTCCCCTTATGAATCTTAGGTAGCCCATAGAATGTAGCTGTCTGAGGTGTACTGGGTAGTAAGAAACGGTATTCTGCATCACTGATTACCTTCTTAGTTATTCCATCATTGAGTATGGATGTAAGCTTCCCAAGGAATTTCTCCGTGGGATCGGAGGATAAAATCTGATAACAATTTTTGTCATTAAGTAATTGTTTGCACATCAACTTGTATTGCAAATGTCCTAGAATCACCAGATTACCTCCCTTATCTGCCGGTTTGATGACTATTGAGGCGTCACGCTCAAGTGTGCGTAGAGCCTCCATTTCCTTCCCGGACAGATTGTGGAAGTGGGGTTCATTTGGGGATAATTTATCCAGATCTTCTGTGACCATTTGTAGAAAGATTTCTATATGGTCGTAGTTCATAGGGGGTGGTGTCTTTTTGCTTTTTGGACGAAGCTCCGTAAAGGGGCCCTGGCCCAATGTCCGGGAACTCTCCATGCAAATCACATAGAGTCCTAAAGTCGACGTACTCACTCTCCTGCAAGCCCAGCTGCTCGCACATATTGCGATTACTGTTTTTCATGAATTTATGCCATTTAAGTTTTCTGGCAAATTGATTAAGGTCTTTAACCCACGTGAACGGGTTAAAACTGGTGGTGGGAACGAACGATAATCCTCGCTTCAATAGGGCTTCTTCGGCTAAACTGAACGTTCAGGGGGATAGATTAATAATCTGTAGTTGGTCAATTTCCCCTACCGCACTCCTGCCTATACGCGAACCCGGAGTTGGTAGGGTCCCCCTCTTGCCAAAAAATTCCCCTGGGTCCCGGATATGGGATTGGGCAATGAGGAAGAAGAAGAGGGAGGAGAGGGTGAAGTGTATTCGTCCTCTCCCCTTCTCTGGCCGTATGATCTTGGCCATTTCTTATTAGCGCGCCCTCTTCCTCCCCCTCTCCGGCCACCCCGTTTTGAGTTCCTTCCCCGATTCCGTTGTGAATCGGAGTCCGAATGTTCTTGTTCGGATGATGAAATATCAGTTTCGGGAGTGGGCTGGGTTTTTGCAAATTGGTATGCCCTATTCTCCCTAAATTCTCTCAGGTCCTTATTAAACTGCCTGTGTTTTCTCTCTTTAATCTGACCCTGAAATCTCTCTACTGACGTTTGGAGAGAAGATTCCCTTCTATTAAATTCTGGGTCAGCCTTAAAGGAGACAGCTGTTTCTATTAATTTTTTGAGTTTTTTGAGCTGCTGTGGCTTTCTGCATTGTGCAGACCGACAAGGAGGGCAGGGGGGAAGACTGGTTGGAAGATGATGTGGAGGACGATGAGGTCCTCAACCCCACATGGAATCAAGGTCATGCGAGTGACCTGTGTAGTTCGGAGGAAGAGGCGTTGGTCGCACAGAGCCACCAGCACAGCAAAAGAGGGAGCAGGGTTCAAAAGCAGAGCGTCCGTCCCCTAGACAGTACGCCTGCTACTGCCCACTGCACCAAGGGACCGAGCACACCAAAGCCAGATCCAATGAGTTCCCTGACGTAGCAATTTTCAGACAATGTGCTGATGACAAGACACGAGTGGTTTGCACGCTGTGCAATCAGAGCCTGAAGCGAGGCATAAACGTTCTAAACCTGAGCACAACCTGCATGACCAGGCATCTAAGTGCAAAGCACGAGCTGCAGTGGAGTAGACACCTCAAAAACCAAGAAAGGTCTCTGGCTCCTCCTGCTTCCTCTTCTGCTGCAGTCTCGGCCTCTTCATCCCCCTCTGGAGTGACAGTGGCACCTGCCACCCCGCAAACAGAGGATGTGGCAGCAACGCCACCACCTCGGTCACCAAGCATCTCCACAATGTCCCATGGAAGCATTCAGCTGTCTATCTCCCAAACACTGGAGTGAAAGAGGAAATACCCCCCTACCCACCCACGATCCCTGTCCCTGAATGCCAGCATTTCCAAATTCCTGGCCTTTGAAATGCCCAGCCGCCTCTACTTTTTAGGCGAGCCAACCCTTCCCTGCACAACCAAGTGAGGGAAAAAATCAGGTGTGCACTGCGCAACACCACCTGTGGCAAGGTCCACATAACTACGGATACGTGGACCAGTAAGTAAGCACATTGGGTAAATGCAGTGGCGGCTGGGCCTGAGGCGGATAGCAGTTTGGCGCATGTCCTTCGACCACTGAGGATTGCAGGGCATTTCTCTTTGCCTCCTGTTGCTTCCTCCTCCTACTCCGCTTCCTCGTCCTCTACCACCTCCTCATCTGGTCAGAGTAACACCTTCACCAACAACGTCAGCACAGTCAGGGGTAAACGACAGCAGGCAGTTTTAAAACTTATCTGTTTGAGGCACAAACCCCACACTGCGCATGGAACAACAGACCGATGAGTGGTTGGTGCCAGTGAGCCTCAAGCCCGGCCTGGTGGTGTGCGATAATGGGCAAAATCTCGTAGCAGCTCTGGGCCTAGCCGGTTCTACGCACATCCCTTGCCTGGCGCATGTGCTGAATTTGGTAGTGCAAAAATTCCTGAAAAATTACCCCAATATGTCAGAGCTGCTGCAGAAAGTGTATGCTGTCTGTGCGCGCTTTCGGCATTCTCACCCTGCTGATCGCCTGTCAGCGCTGCAGCATAACTTCGGCTTTCCTGCTCACCACCTCATGTGCAACGTGCCCACAAGGTGGAACTCCACCTTGCACATGCTGGCCAGACTGTGCGAGCAGCAGCAGGCGATAGTGGAGTTTCAGCTGCAGCACGCACGTGTGAGTCGCTCTGCGGAAAAGCACCACTTCATCACCAATGAGTGGGCCTCCATGCGAGATTTGTGTGCCTTGTTGCCCTGTTTTGAGTACTCCACCAACATGGCCAGTGCCGATAACGCCGTTCTCCGTGTTACTATCCCACTTCTATGCCTCTTTAAAAAAACGCTTAGGGCGATTATGGAAGAGGATGTGGCAAAGGAGGAGAAGGAAGAGGGATCATTTACAAGGGTTTCTGGCCAGTCATTCACAACTGGCTCCGATGGTGGGTTCCTGCACCAACATACGCCAGGTACACAATTTTCTAGCCAGGGCACAGTTCTGGAGGATGACTAGGTGGTCGATGATTAGGAGGAGAAACTGTTTTCACAGCAGGGTGGCACCCAAACCAGCTCATGGGCATCACTGGTGTGTGGCTGGGGGTATACAGAGGACACAGACGATACCCCTCCCACAGAGGACAGCTTGTCGTTGACTCTGGACAGCCTGGCACACATGAGCGATTACATGTTGCAGTGTCTCAGCAATGACCGCCGACTTGGCCACATTCTAACTTGTGCTGATTACTGGGTGTCCACGCTGCTGGATCACCGTTACAAGGACAACGTACCATCCTTAATACCGTCACTGGAGCGTGATCGTAAGGTGAGCGAGTACAAGTGCACGCTGGTAGACACGCTGCTGATGGCATTCCCATCTGATAGAGGGAGCACAGTGGAAGCACAAGGCGAAGGCAGAGGAGGAGGAAGAGGTTGCCAACGCAGCTGATGATCTGCCAGCACCTCAGAAGGCAGGGTTAGCATGGCCGAAATGTGGAAAAGCTTTGTCAGCATGCCACAACAACATGTACTGAATGATGGCTCTGCCCCCTTTAACCTCTGGGTCTACAAATTGGGCACATGGCCTGAGCTTGCCCTTTACGCCTTGGAGGTGCTGGCCTGCCCAGTGTATTGTCTGAACATGTGTTTAGCACGGCAGGGGGCGTTATCCCAGACAAGCGCAGCCGCCTGTCCACAGCCAACGTGGACAAGCTCACGTTTATTAAAATGAACCAGGCAAGGATCCCATAGGACTTGTCCATACTTTGTGCAGAATAGAAATGTATACCGTCCTCACCCAGCCATTGTTCTACTCCAGCGCTCTCATTGTTTTATTTTTTATATTTCCAAATGTTTTGGGGTGTACCCTAAATTAAACAAAAAATAAATAAAAATACCAGTGTTGGCTACTTCCTTCTCCTCCACTGCCGCTTCCTCATCCACCGCCTCCTCAACTTCCTACTCCAGGACCTCCATCTCCTAGATAAAGATTATTTTTTACGTATTTTATGTTATTTTAAGTCATTTCACAAATTTGTCTGTTACATTGTTGGGGGACATTCCCAAATTTTTGGCTGTGATAATCCCCTGCTCTACATAGTGGACAGTGAAATACATTTCACTAATTCGTCTGTTACATTGTTGGGTGACAAATTCTCATCTTTTACGCTAGAAAGTACATTTCCGGCCTACACTGCATTTAGGTCAGTACTAATGGTGAGGCCAGAACAATAACCCAGTGTGCTGGTAGGGAGATATAACGTACCTGACCGTGCTTACTGGTCCATGTATCCGTAGTTACGTGGACCTTGCCACATATTGTGTTGCGCAGTGCACATCTGATTTTGTCCCCCACTTTGTTGTGCAGGGAAGGGTTGGCTCACCTGAAAAAGTAGAGGGGGCTGGGCACAACGTATTTTGGGACAGCCACTGCAATCAGATTCTTAAAACTGTCGGTGTCCACCAGACAGAATAACAGCATTTCAAAGGCCAGGAATTAGGAAATGCTGGCATTCAGGGCCAGGGATAGCGGGTGTGTAGGGGGGTACTTCCTCTTTCGTTCCAGTGTTTGGGAGATAGACAGCTGAACGCTTCCATGGGACATTGTGGAGATGCTTGGTGACCGAGGTGGTGGCGTTGCTGCCACATCCTCTGTTTGCGAGGTGGCAGGTACCACTGTCGCTCTAGAGGGAGATGAAGAGGCCGAGACTGCAGCAGAAGATGAAGCAGGAGGAGCCAGAGACCTTTCTTGGTTTTTAAGGTGTCTACTCCATTGCAGCTCGTGCTTTGCACTTAGATGCCTGGTCATGCAGGATGTGCTCAGGTTTGGAATGTTTATGCCTCGCTTCAGGCTCTGATTGCACAGCGTGCAAACCACTCGTGTCTTGTCGTCAGCACATTGTCTGAAGAACTGCCATGCCAGGGAACTTCTTGGAGCTGGCTTTGGTGTGCCCGGTCCCTTGGTGCGGTGGGCAGTAGCAGGTGTACTGTCTAGAGGACGGCCGCTCCGCTTTTGCAACCTGCTCCCTCTTTTGCTGTGCTGGTGGCTCTGTGCAACCACCGACTCTTCCTCCAAACTACACATGTTACTTGTATGACCTTGATTCCATGTGGGGTCGAGGAACTCATCGTCCTCCACATCATCTTCCACTCAGTCTTCACCCCTGTCCTCCTTGTCGGTCTGCACACTGCAGAAAGTTGCAGCAGTTGGCACCTGTGTTTCGTCATCATCCGATACGTGCTGCTGTTGTCCTCCCATGTACTCATTCTGAAACATAAGTGGTTAGGCATCGGTGCACTCAATCTCTTCTGAGGCAGGGCTATGTGGATGGCCCACGGAAACCCTGCTAGCAGAGTCATCAAACAGCATAAGAGACTGCTGCATGACTTGGGGCTCAGACTGCTTGGCTGATTTGCAAGGGGGTGAGGTGAAAGACTGATGGCCATGGGCTGCAGGTGACAACTCTGATCTTTCAGCTGGGTGGGAGATAATGTGAAGGAACTGGAGGTGATGTCAGCCACCCAATCTACTATCACCTGTACTTGTTCTGACCTCACCATTTGTAGAGCCGTATTCGGCCCTACCAAATAACGCTGAAGGTTCTGTTGCCTACTCGAACCTGAGGAAGGTGTTTCACTTGTGCCTGTAGCTGCCACAGATCAACCACGTCCTCTCCCTGAAACAAGAGCTCCACCAACACCAACAGCACCACGACCAGGGCCATGTCCCTTGTTTGACGCTCGCCTCTTTTGCGGTTACCCACTGAAGTAATAGACATTTTTACTAAATTAAGTTCCTTGTGAACAATGCAGAGCATAGTTTTTTTGATGGCCAAAATGGGTTAATGTCACCCAACAATGGAACAGATGAATTTTAGAAATTTAGGTCCCTGTCTCCTAGGCAGAGCAGGGGTTTTTAGACGGGAGGCAGCAAAGGTACTTTATTGCCCAAAAAAGTTTTTTTTTTCTCACACACAATGAAACAGATGGATTTAACTGTATTTCTTTAACTACCAGAAATGCAGCACAGGGCAAAATAGTACTATATTGCCCCCCAAAAATGTTTTTTTTTTTTTTTAACCCTAAATGAAACAGGTGAATTTACTTTTGATTATATTTCACTCTCACAAATGAAGCACAGGATTTTTAGCATAAAAAAATGGTGGATATGTCACCCTTACAATGGAACAGCGGTATCTAATGATTTTATTTGACTGACCGGAACGCAGTGTAGGTTGCAAATGTACTTTATAGCAACAAAAAATGTTTTTTTTCACCTAAAAATGTAACTGCAGTTTTTGGCGATTTTATTGGACTGTCAGAAATGAAACAGATGGATTTAACTGTGATCATATTCTCTCACAAATGAAACATAGGGGTTTTTAACATAAAACATGGTGGATATGTCACCCCACAATGGAACAGATGGATTTAACTGATTATATTTCACTCTCAGAAATGCAGCACAGGGGTACTTTACAGAAAAAAATGGGGATATGTCACCCCCTGGATCCCTGAACTCACAGACGGTATTATTTTCCCTTCCCCTGGCACATATGCAGTGCAGGTGCACCATAAAAATGGATGGATATATGTCAGCCACTGAACTACAAGAACAGGATTAAATGATTATCCCTGGCACATATGCAGTGCTAGTGCACTGCTGTTGCACAAAATGGCCGCCGACACCCACCTAACTAACAGACGGATTGAAACATTTTTTTCAGTATCAAAAATATTGCATTGCACCCCCAAAACAAAAAACGCTGTAGATCGCTGACTTCACACCAAGTGCAGATATCAGAGTCTTTACTAACCGCTCCCTCACAGCAGCAGCATACTATCCCTACAACTAGTAGGAGCAGAGTGACGTGCGGCGCTACGTGACTCCAGCTTATATAGAGGTTGGGTCGCATGCTGCACTTGGCCAATCACAGCCATGCCATTAATAGGCATGGCTGTGATGGCTTCTAAGGGCACACTGCCCTGCAGCCTTTCAAAAAGTGCCATTAAATCGTTGAACACCAAACGCGAACCTGAACTTTTGCGAAAATGTCCGGGTACAAAGAAAACTTTACAGTTTGGGTTCGCTCAACCCTAGTCCTCAGCTGATTCCACATAGATATCTACAGAACCTGTTCTATTAAATGCTTATACAATTAATGCCCCCTGACAGAGTGGAGAGGGTGTTAGCAGTAATTTTATTTTGACTGTAACAGATTCCCCTGTTTTAAAGATGGTTTTTAGCCAGGGCCTTGGATACCTACTCTTAACAATGGATGCAGACATCTATGTGTACCAAGGACATACAGTTCAGACCAAAAGTTTGGACACACCTTCTCATTCAAAGAGTTTTCTTTATTTTCAAGACTATGAAAATTGTAGATTCACACTGAAGGCATCAAAACTATGAATTAACACATGTGGAATTATATACATAACAAAAAAGTGTGAAACAACTGAAAATATGTCATATTCTAGGTTCTTCAAAGTAGCCACCATTTGCTTTGATTACTGCTTTGCACACTCTTGGCATTCTTTTGATGAGCTTCAAGAGGTAGTCACCTGAAATGGTCTTCCAACAGTCTTGAAGGAGTTCCCAGAGATGCTTAGCACTTGTTGGCCCTTTTGCCTTCACTCTGCAGTCCAGCTCACCCCAAACCATCTTGATTGGGTTCAGGTCCGGTGACTGTGGAGGCCAGGTCATCTGGCACAGCACCCCATCACTCTCCTTCATGGTCAAATAGCCCTTACACAGCCTGGAGGTGTGCTTGGGGTCATTGTGCACGATGCTGTGGTAGCCATGCTGGTTCAGTATGCCTTCAATTTTGAATAAATCCCCAACAGTGTCACCAGCAAAGCACCCCCACACCATCACACCTCCTCCTCCATGCTTCACGGTGGGAACCAGGCATGTAGAATCCATCCATTCACCTTTTCTGTGTCGCACAAAGACACGGTGGTTGGAACCAAAGATCTCAAATTTGGACTCATCAGACCAAAGCACAGATTTCCACTGGTCTAATGTCCATCTCTTCTGCTTGTTGCCTGTCCTTTAGCGGTGGTTTCCTAGCAGATATTCTACCATGAAGGCCTGATTCACAAAGTCTCCTCTTAACAATTGTTCTAGAGATGTGTCTGCTGCTAGAACTCTGTGTGGCATTGACCTGGTCTCTAATCTGAGCTGCTGTTAACCTGCAATTTCTGAGGCTGGTGACTCGGAGGAACTTATCCTCCGCAGCAGAGGTGACTCTTGGTCTTCCTTTCCTGGGGCAGTCCGCATGTGAGCCTGTTTCTTTGTAGTGCTTGATGGTTTTTGTGACTGCACTTGGGGACACTTTCAAAGTTTTCCCAATTTTTTGGACTGACTGACCTTCATTTCTTAAAGTAATAATGACCACTCGTTTTTCTTTACTTAGCTGCTTTTTTCTTGCCATAATACAAATTCTAACAGTCTATTCAGTAGGACTATCAGCTGTGTATCCACCTGACTTCTCCACAACGCAACTGAGTGTACCAACCCCATTTATAAGGCAAGAAATCCCACTTATTAAACCTGACAGGCACACCAGTGAAGTGAAAACCATTTCAGGTGACTACCTCTTGAAGCTCATCAAGAGAATACCAAGAGTGTGCAAAGCAGTAATCAAAGCAAAAGGTGGCTACTTTGAAGAACCTAGAATATGACATATTTTCAGTTGTTTCACACTGTTTTGTATATAATTCCACATGTGTTAATTCATAGTTTTGATGCCTTCAGTGTGAATCTACAATTTTCATAGTCATGAAAATAAAGAAAACTCTTTTAATGAGAAGGTGTGTCCAAACTTTTGGTCTGTACTGTACGTGTACACCGACTTCTAGACATTCAGTCTGCGCTAACCACAAGACTGACCTACTTAATTACAATACAAAAGATAACACTCTTGGCCATTGTCTTGGTAAAGACACAGTGTCTATTTGTAAGCTATGTGACCAAGCCCCTGTTTTGTGAGTGCGTTATCTTTTACTGTTTATTGATTGGTTACTGTAGTTTGTGTTCAAGCTGTGGCCATCAATAAAGTTAGTTCTTCTTCACCCTCAATCTTGTCACTTATTGGGGGTAACAACTATACAGCTATCATACTAACTCGTGTAAGAGCTTCTTCGCTTGGATCACTATTGGATGCTTAGAAGACTCCTCAATAATCGGGAAAAGGATACCCTCCAGCGATGGAAATTCCTCTATGCTGCGGGGTAACCGCTACATGTCACTGATTATTTTGCCCTTCCTCTGATCTGTCAGAACAATATCCCCCAAAAAATGGATCCTGTTTGTGGAGCATCCGTCTTCACTCTGTCAGCATTTGGTCAGTAATCCATCAGTATTGCTAATGCCAAAAAAACAGGAGTGGATCAAAAAACAGAGATGACAGTGAATAGAATATTTGCATGTCTTCTGTGTTTTGTACCCACTCCTGCTTTTGGCTACCAAATCACAAGCCAATTCTGATGGAACCATACAGGCCTGACAGCTGCTACACAGACAGGATCCGTTGTGCGTCTCATTTTTCCTTCCTTCTGACAGATCAGAAGAAGGGTCTAATAAATTAGAAAGGCAAAATAGTGGCCCAGTCATGAAGTGGGGAGGGTGGGACCAGCATCATAAGACCATAGAGTGGCAAGGTGACATAGTGTGGAGGTGGCAGCAGCATCAGGAGGCCACAGAGTGGCATAGGGTGGAGGTGGCAGCAGCATGAGGAGACCACAGAGTGGAAAGGTAAAACAGTGGCACAGAGTATGGAGGTAGAAGCAGCAGCATGAGGATACCACAGAGGGGCAAGGTGACAGTGTGGAGGTGGCAGCAGCATCAGCAGGCCACAGAGTGGCAAGGTGGCATAGGTTGGAGTTGGCAGCAGCATCAGGAGACCACAAAGTGGAAAGGTAAAACAGTGGCACAGAGTTTGGAGGCAGCATCAGGAGACCACAGAGTGGCAAGGTGACATATTGTGGAGGTCACAGCAGCATGAGGAGACCACAGAGTGGGAAGGTGACACAGTGTGGAGGTGGCAGCCGCATAAGAAGATCACATAGTGGCAAAGTGACACAGTGTGGAGGTGGCAGCAGCATCAGGAGGCCACAGAGTGGCAAAGTGACATAGTGTGGAGGTGGTGGCAATATCAGGAGACCACAGAGTGGCAAAGTGACATAGTGTGGAGGTGGCAGCAGCATCAGAAGACCACAGAGTGGCAAGCTGACATAGTGTGGAGGTGGCAGCAGCATGAGGAGACCACAGAGTGGCAAAGTGACAGTGTGGAGATGGCAGCAGCATCAGGATACCACAGAGTGGCAACGTGACATAGTGTGGAGGAGGCAGCAGCATGAGGAGGTCACAGAGAGGCAAGGTGACATAGTGTGGAGGTGGGTGGCAATACCAGTACCCGCTGAAGATGGTGGGTTAAGGAAGGAGCACTTGGCATCAGATGTGTGGCAACTGGTGGGTGGCAGCATCAGAATAGTATCTGAGGCAGGTAGCCAGAAGAAACCAGTCTCTTTTGTCAAACTGTTGGTGTGGCACCATGGTTGATCTAGTCTGATGCACAAGGCATTGGTGGGTGGAAATCCTGGCTTATCCATGCCTAATTCATCTTGACAAAGGTCAATATCTCCACATTTTGGGTGGACAGGCAAGTGCTTTTTGGGTTGCTATGGCCCCTGCCTCACTAAACACCCACTCTGATGCCACACTACTGGCCGGATAGGATAGCTTTTCCAGAGCAAACTCTGCCAGTTGCGGACACAAATCCAGTTTGGCTGCCCAGTAGTCCAGAGGATCTTCAACTTGGGGGTGGCAGGGTGCTGTCCAAGTATGCCACCATCTGCTGGTTCATGTTCTGCTCTGTCTACAGTAGCTGCTGGTGAGTAGTTTCTTCACTATGCGGGTGAAGAAAACTGCTCATCAGTGTCTCTACACTCAGGCTGTTGCTGATAGAGCTGGTACTGCTCCTGCCACCCCACCCCTCCCCAAGCAGCCATGACAGTGGAACGTGTTCGCAGAGGGCCCCCGGTCAGACCTGCGAGAGGATGGACAATTGCGCAGACAGACAGCGGCCAACTGACTACATAGGATGTCTTTATAGTAGTTCAGTTTGTCCTCCCTCTCAGCGAGTATAAAATAGGCCCCCATTGTGGACCGGTAGCGAGGGTCCAACAAGGTGGAGAGCCAGAAGTCATCCCTTTGCCAAATGGTGACAATTCGGCTGTCACTAAGCAAGCAAGCGAGTATGCATTGGGCCATTTGTGCAAGAGACTTGGAGGGACTCCCTGCCTCCATCTCCACTGCATACTGCCATGGTGTGTCGGGGTCCTCTGCCTCATCTTCCTCATCGCCCTGTAACTCTTCTGGCTGGTCCTTCTCCTCCTGCTCCTCTTCTCCTGTCATCTGTGTTGAAAAAACACCCATTTCGCTACACATTTCTTGTGCTCCAATGTTCTCCTCCTCTCCTCCTTCAGTTCAGACTCCACTGGGCTCATGTGGCCATGAGATCTAGGAGCCAAGTCTCCTGTCCTCTGACCAGCCAGATTTACCAGCATCTGTTCCAGGACCTGAAGCAGTGGAATGACATTGTTTATACAGTAGTCCTGGCGACTGTCAATTAATGTGGCCTCCTCAAAGGGTCTGAGAAAACACGCATGAGCTGCCACTGGCTGACATCGAAGTTACACAGGGGAGTACTCCTGTCTGCTTGGATCATTAAGAAATTGCTTATGGCCTTTCGCTGTTCGTATAGTCGGTCCAACATATGGAGGGTGGAATTCCAATAGGTGGAAACGAGCATGCAAAGCAGGGGCATAACTACCATAGCGGCAAACCATGCAACTGCTATGGGGCCCCGGGCAAATGGGGGCCCACTCTTAGTTGGGATTATCTCCTCTTCTAGTGGAGGTGAAAACTTGGTCAGGACTCTACCCTCTAAAAGAAAAGAAAATGAGGCAGTGGACAAATGGCCCAAGGGTCATTGAAAAGAGTTTAGGCAGAAACCCTTCCATTCTGTGTCGGGGGACTGGTTTGATCCTTGCTATGGGGCCCTTACTTCTCTGTGTACTTCACTGATGCAAAGTTTCCTGGCCATTTTTAGGATGTCTTGAAGATAGGTGAAGGACTTGAGGAACCGCTTGACAACCAGATTGAACACATGTGCCTCTTTGACGCTGTGCTGACACCATGTTCTTCCCATTGTAGGTCACTATGGTTCCGATTTTAAATTGTTGTGGAGAAAGCCAGGATTCGATTTCTTGATGAAGGACACGGAGCAGTTCCTCGCCTGTGTGACTTCATTCGCCCAGGCAATTGAGGTGCAGAACAGCGTGACACCACCATGCCCTTCACATGTGGTATGCTGGAGGGCCCCTGTAAATTGTCCCTGCAGTGGAGGCTGAGAACACAGTGGAGGATGAGGAGGCAGATGCGGACATTTTCGCAAGACCAACAGCGTGGCAACGTGGAGGCGGAAGCTGTGTTACCTGGCCAAGTTGCTGGTGTGGCTATGCAGACTGTAGTTACAGCTCCACATGTCGGCGCTGCCTTGCTGATAGGCTCAAGGCCTGGCCTACCTTCTGTTCTACATGTGTGTGCAGGGCTGGTACTGCCTTTTGGCAAATAAATGATGGCTTGGGACTCTCCACCTCGGCTCGGCACAAGCCATCAGTTCTCTGAAAGGTGCAGAGTCCACCACTTGGAAAGGGAGAGACTGCAGCACCAGCAAGAGAGGGACAGTAGCACATTCAGCTTCTGTGCCGTCGGTTGAGTGCACGCATACTGTTGTCTCAGTGATCGCTTGCTGACAGAATGACTGACGAGGAGCAGGATGGCGAGGAGCAGGAGCATCAGGACCAGCAGATGATGGGATGGGAAGGACAGACAACTCCCTTCGGCTGTGGTGGTGGAGTCTTGACTGCCTGAAACCGGGTGCGTGCCACTGGGTGATGCAGCGGTTGCTGCGGCAGGCTGGACCACCAGAACGGAGCCATGGTTCTCCCAGGCCACTTTATGGTAATGCGGCACATGTTAATGCAGGGCTGTGGTTCCAACATTGCCACCCTGACCACTCTTCAGCTTCTGCCCACAGATTATACAAATGGCCATGTTCACCTCTGGCTGCTTAACAAAAAACTGCCACACCGCCGAGTAGGTGATTTTACCTCCAACACTCTGCACTGACTGACTGCTACCGCCGCTGCCTCCATGAACCCGTGCAACGCTACTTCACGGGCAGGTAGGTCTACCCCGGGCATGTTTGGCTCCCGACCTCCCACTGATGCCACCCTGCTGACTCCCGCCCACGCGAGCGACTTGCTAGCTCCACCGCTGGCTCACGGGCAAGTTGCAACCCTCTTCTCCCAATGATGATAAAGCCCCTTCGTCTTCCGGCTCCCAAGTGTGATCAGCTACATCATTATCATCGAGTACTGTCTGCACGTCACTGATGTCCTCCTCAACCGTCTCTGGGTCAGGAGCCTGACCACTCGCAACACCAGCTCCCATGCCACTCTCCTCATCACTACTTGACCGCTAACCTGAGGAAGCGGTGGACGTCTCCTCCAGATCTTGGCTGGGCAGTGGCTGCTGACTGTCCTGTAGTAGCTCGTTCTCCCTAAAAAAAAGAGTAGCCGAGCCTACAGCATATAATACTTCTCGCACTGAGGGAACTGAAAATGTCAAAGGAAGGTTTAGGACAGGTGGGAGCACAACAAACCAACTGATCGGGAAATATATTTTTTCTATTTCTACTAATACATACCACAAAAGGCTTTACAACAGATAACTGCAGCGCTGAGCGGTAAATATATTTTTTCTTCTTCCACTAATACACGCCACAAAAGACTCTAGAACAGATAACTGCACCGCTTAGCGGCAAATATATTTTTTCTTTTTCCACTAACACACGCCACAAAAGACTTTAGAACAGATAACTGCACCGCTTAGTGGCAAATATATTTTCCATTTCATCCACCATGACGGCCCACATTGAGACATTGAGATTGACCCTTGACCTCTGTAGGGGCAGGAACACATAGAGAGTTTAAGAACCCCCCACCCCTCCACCTCCTCAGTGCTTTCCTGCCCCTACAGGGGCCAACACGTGGAGAGTTCCTCCTTCATGGAGGATAAAATAACCCTATTTTCTTTATAGGTTCTCCAGCTGGCCTCCCGCGGCAGGGGCTAAGGCTGGCCAGCTAGGAGCATCGAGGACACTCGTCTTGGCTTATGCCGAGGCCTGTGGTCCTCCCCATACCTTCATACTTCCTTCCCTCCTTGAGGAAGCAGTTGGAGGTGCCGGCTTCTCGGCGCGCGCCGCGCTCGGCGTCCTTTCCTTCTGGAGGAGGGCCGAGCTCTAGCGTCCGGCAGGGGGAGCAGGTGCGGCGCATGGAGCGCCTCTATGGGCGGGCCGGGCGACGCACGTATCCCTTAGTAGGCTGGTGCGGCGCAGGCCTACGCCGTCAAGCAGGGAGCAGCTAGATGACGTCAGACGCCGGGATTTTTAAAGAGAAGACCGCGGTTCCTTTCGGCCCCTCGCCTGCTACACCGCGATGTCTGAGACACCTGCTCCCCGCCAGGAAGGTCCTGATCCTTCTGCCACCAGTACCGTGAGTCCCCTTCTGGGGGGTGTATATTTCAGTTTTTTAAGCCTGAATTACTAATGCTGGGATATCTGGTTGCTTCCTTCTGCAGGGCAGCAAGGAGTTAAAAACCAAAACAAAACCCTTAAAATGCTGTGCTTGTTCCAAGCGTCTCCCGGAAAATTATAAAAAGAGGCTATGCAAACCTTGCACTTCGGAGATTTGGAAGGAGGAGCAACCAGATATACTCTCGGAAATGAAGTCTTTTATTTCAGACGAGATTAAGTCCTCTTTAGCCTCCTTATCTACCCCCTCCAGCAACCCCATCCCTTCTAAGAAACGCAAAGTATCCGTTATTTCTTCTTCTGAGGGCGAAGAGGTTGAAGTGGCCTCTGCCTCGTCCAGACAATTTCCTAATGAGGAACCCTTGTCGGACGGAGAGATTCTAGAAGAGGATAAAAAATACTTTTTTTCCGCTGATGAAATGGAGGAGCTGCTCCGAGCAGTCAGGTCCACTATGGGCATTGAAGATACTCCTAAGCCCCGTACGGTACAGGATGAAATGTTTGGGGGTCTTAGATCTAGGTCTTCTATTGTTTTCCCCATCAATGAAAATATAAAAGAAATGATATTGGAGGAATGGTCAGATCCAGAAAAGAGACTTGGCGTTCCTAAAGAATTTAGGAATAGGCTCTGCTTTGACCCGTCTGAAAGCAAAATATACAACCAGACGCCTAAGGTCGATTTGCAAGTGACCAAGGTAGTAAAAAAGACCGCCCTACCCTTTGAGGATTCCTCTCAGCTAGGCGATCCTATGGATAGAAAGGCAGATGGCCTCCTAAAAAAATCCTGGGAGGCAGCTATGTTTGGGGTAAAAACTAATATTGCTGCTACCTCTGTTGCCAGAGCGATGTATATATGGCTTGGGGAACTGGACGAACATCTGAAAAACAAGACTCCAAGAGAAGAGATCAGGGATTCTCTCCCCCTTCTCCGCTCCGCCACAGCATTTTTGGCCGATGCGTCTGCAGAGTCCATCAGGTTTTCCGCCAGGGATGCTGCTCTTTCTAATGCAGCCCGACGGGCTTTATGGATGAAAGCCTGGTCTGGAGACAAGGCATCCAAGGCCAAGCTTTGTTCTATCCCCTTTTCAGGGGAATTTGTCTTCGGCCCCACTCTGGATAAGATCCTAGAGGGAGCAGCAGACAAGAAGAAGGGTTTTCCAGAGGACAAAGAACCAAAAAAGAAGCCCTTTCGTCAGTACCAACCCCAGCAGAGATCCTACAGGGGGAAAGGGAAGTCTGGCCGATGGAGCTATCTCAAAGGGGGGAGAGGAAGAGGCTTCATCCTCAATCCCCAGAATAGGCAAACTAAACAGCAATGACGCCAGGGTAGGGGGGCGACTGATGGGTTTTCTATCCTTCTGGAGTCAGGTAACTTCAAATCCCTGGGTGCTAAACGTAATCTCCCAGGGTTACAGGATAGAGTTCACATCAGTCCCCCCAAGAAGATTCTGCATCACACTTCAGAGCAGATCAGATCTTCCGAAAATCTGGCAGGGCGTCCAGGACCTCTTAGAGCTAGGGGTAATTCGAAAGGTTCCTATCCCAGAGGAAAGGAGAGGATTCTATTCCAGTCTTTTTTTTGTAAAAAAAACAGACCAATCCTTTCGCACGATAATAAACCTAAAACCCCTAAACAGGTCTATCCTATACCGGAGGTTCAGGATGGAGACCATCCCATCCACAATCCCTCTGATTCCAAAAGGGGCATTCATGTCGTCAATCGATCTAAAGGACGCTTACTACCATGTCCCCATCCATCATCTTTCCCAAAAATATCTAACATTCGCTCTAAGAGGACCAGACAGGTCTATCCATCACTTCCAATATGTCGCCCTCCCTTTCGGTATCTCCTCGGCCCCCAGGGTCTTCACAAAAATCGTGGTAGAGATGGTGGCCTGCCTTCGTCAGGAAGGAATCACAATCATTCCTTATCTCGACGACTTTTTAATTCTGGGCAAGACAGAATCCGAGAACCTTTTGGCAACCCAAAGATTCTCGGAACTCTTAAAGAACCTCGGATGGATTATAAATATAAAAAAATCCACCCTAATCCCGTCCATGAGAATAAAGTTCCTGGGTGTGGAATTAGATTCATCCCTGTTGATGACCTTCCTCCCTCAGGACAAAGCTACTGCACTGACAGAGAAAATCAGAACATTCCAGAGGGCTCGCAACTGCTCCATCAGAAAGGCCATGAGTCTCCTGGGAAGCCTAACCGCGGCATTCCCTCAGTGGCATGGTGCCAAAGCCACACGAGTAATCCAAAATTGGATCCTAACTATTTGGGACGGAAGACAAGTAAGTCTAGACAGGTTTTTTCGGATCCCTCAGGCCGTGAAAACAGACTTGGATTGGTGGAAAGTAAAAAGAAGACTGCTAGGAGGCCTTCAGTGGCGGAACCATCCCGTCGTTCAAGTAATCACGGACGCAAGCCTCGGAGGCTGGGGAGCAAAGATAGGAGATCATCTTCTACAGGGTACCTGGCCCGCCGAGATAAGAGACAGATCCTCCAACTACCGAGAACTATACGCAGTCCTGGAAGCATTATTAAAAGGAGAGTGTCTTCTAAAAGGGCGACACCTAAGAATAATGTCAGACAATACCACAACGGTGGCTTATCTGCGTCACCAAGGAGGGACAAGGTCACGGCCTCTTGGCGAGATAGCAAAAATAATTTTCTCCTGGGCAGAAGAGAACGCTTTATCTCTGTCCGCCATCCACCTAAGGGGCTGCGAAAACACAGTAGCAGACTTTCTGAGCAGAGAGATAGTAGATCCAGGAGAATGGTCTCTGAACAGGAATATCTTCCAGAAAATCTCGGAAAGATGGGGCTGTCCAGAGGTAGACTTATTCGCCTCCAGAAGAAATGCGCAGGTAAACTGTTTTTGCTCCCTAAACCCAGGAGACAGTCCATGGGCAATCGATGCCCTGTCAATACAATGGAATTGGAAACTAGCCTACGCCTTTCCCCCAATACCACTACTACCTCGGGTCGTCCAGAAGCTCCTGGAGGAACCGACTACTCTCATCCTGATAGCTCCTCTATGGCCAAAGAGAAGTTGGTTCTCCACTCTAAAACAGCTATCGCTGGAGGATCCGTGGGAGATTCCCTTCCAGAGGGATATTCTAGTCCAGGGCCCTCTTCTTCATCCAGACCCAGGTATATTCAGACTGTCAGCCTGGATCCTGAGAGCGAGACGTTAAGAAGCAGAGGGCTTTCGGAAAAGGTGATACTTACTCTGAGGGCAAGTAGAAAAAAGGTGACCTCCTCCATCTACCTTAAGATCTGGAAGAAATACTGTTCCTGGTTAGGAGTTGAGCACCCAGACACCACCTCTCCTCCCATCAACAGAATTTTGGACTTTCTACAGTGCGGCCTTGAGTTAGGCCTGAGACCTAGTACTTTGAAGGTCCAAATTTCTGCCCTCAGCTCCTTCTATGACTGCAGCCTGGCCAACCACAGATGGATCAGGAGGTTCTTCAGAGCAGTTTCAAGATTGAGACCCTCTCTGAGATCCAGAACTCCGACTTGGGATCTTAACATCGTACTAGAGGGCCTAACAAAACCTCCATTTGTACCTTTGTCGGAGATCTCTTTAAAACACCTTTCCCTTAAAACTGCCTTTCTGATCGCTATCACCTCAGCCAGACGCATTGGAGAGATCCAGGCCTTGTCTTGTAGAGAGCCCTACCTCCAAATTAACAAAGATCACATCCGTCTAACTCTCGACCCAGGTTTTCTCCCTAAGGTAGTCTCTCCTTTCCATCTAGAGCAGGAGATCTTCCTACCCTCTATCCCTAGGTCCGAACATTCAGGGTCTAGTGATAGGTTACATCTCCTGGATGTTAGGGACATAGTTATCCGTTACCTGGATTCTACCAGAGATTTCAGGGTGGATGACAATCTTCTTATTCAATTTTCAGGGAAAAATAAAGGAAAGAAGTTAGCCAGGTCTTCCATAGCCAGATGGATCAAATCCACTATTGAATGCTGCTACAAGATCCAGAACAAACCCAGTCCTGGTAATGTTAAAGCCCATTCTACTAGGGCCACTGCCTCTTCTTGGGCCGAGAAAGGAGGGGTCTCGCTGGACCAGATCTGTAAAGCCGCAACCTGGTCTAGCACTAATACTTTTGTAAGACACTATCGTCTTAATCTCCCGGACGCGAATGAAGCTCTTTTCGGCCGGAAGGTTCTACAGGCGATATCCCCACCCATTTAGTTATCTGATATGTCTCAATGTGGGCCGTCATGGTGGATGAAATGGAAAAACCGCAATTAGACTTACCGGTAATTCCGTTTCCTTGAATCCACCATGACGGCCCATACTATTCCCCTTCCCTAAAAAAAAAAAAAAAAAATTTTTTTTTTATATATATATGTATATAATATATTTAATAAAAAAAAAAAAAAAGGATTTTTGGGATATAAGTTGCATATACATGCAGATAATTATTTAGGAGTTTAAGGGTATGGATCAATATCCTTTTACTTTTGTTCCACCTTTCGGGTAATTGTAAAGCACTGAGGAGGTGGAGGGATGGGGGGTTCTTAAACTCTGTGTTCCTGCCCCTACAGAGGTCAAGGGTCAATCTCAATGTCTCAATGTGGGCCGTCATGGTGGATTCAAGGAAACGGAATTACCGGTAAGTCTAATTGCGTTTTTTTTCTTTTTCCACTAATACACGCCACAAAAGGCTTTACAACAGATAACTGCACTGCTGAGCGGCAAATATTTTTTTCTCGTTTTCTACTAATACACGCCACAAAAGGCTTTAGAACAGATACGGATGGTGTAACTGCACCGCCGAGCAGTAAATGTATTTTTTATTTGTCCACTAATACACGCCAAAAAAGGCTTTAGAACAGATAACTGCACAGCTGAGTGGCAAATATATTTTTTATTTTTCCACTAATACACGCCAAAAAAGGCTTTACAACAGATACGGATGGTGTAACTGCACCGCCGAGCAGTAAATGTATTTTTTCTTTTTCCACTAATACACGCTACAAAAGGTTTTAGAACAGATAACTGCACAGCTGAGTGGCAAATATATTTTTTCTTTTTCCACTAATACACACCACAAAAGGCTTTAGAACAGATACTGATGGTGCAACTGCACAACTGAGTGGCAAATATATTTTTTCTTTTTCCACTAATACACACCACAAAATGCTTTACAACAGATAACTGTACCGCTATATTTGCCGCTCGGCGGTGCAGTTATCTGTTGTAAAGCCTTTTTTGGCGTGTATTAGTGGAAAAAGAAAAAATATCTTTGCCACTCAGTGGTGCAGTTACACCATCCATATCTGTTCTAAAGCCTTTTGTGGCATGTATTAGTAGAAAAAGAAAATATATATTTGCCCCTCAGCGGTGCAGTTACACCATCCGTATCTGTTCTAAAGCCTTTTGTGGCGTGTATTAGCGGACAAAGAAAAAATATCTTTGCCACTCAGTGGTGCAGTTACACCATCCGTATCTGTTCTAAAGCCTTTTGAGGCGTGTATTAGTGGAAAAAGAAAATATATATTTGCTGCTCAGCAGTGCAGTTATCTGTTGTAAAGCCTTTTGTGGCGTGTATTAGTGGAAAAAGAAAAAATTGATTTGCTGCTTAACGCTGCAGTTATCTGTTGTAAAGCCTTTTGTGGTGTGTATTAGTGGCAAAAGAAATTATATATTTCCCACTCAGCAGTGCAGTTTTCTGTTCTAAAACCTTTTGTGGTGTGTATTAGTGGAAAAATAAAAAATATATTTGCCGCTCAGCAGTGCAGTTATCTGTTCTAAAGCTTTTTTGGCGTGTATTAGTGGAAAAAGAAAAAATACATTTGCCGCTCAGCGGTGCAGTTATCTGTTCTAAAGCCTTTTGTGGCGTGTATTAGAAAAATAAAAAATATATATTTTCTTTTTCCACTAATGCACG
Source organism: Bufo gargarizans (assembly GCF_014858855.1). Taxonomy (NCBI): domain Eukaryota; kingdom Metazoa; phylum Chordata; class Amphibia; order Anura; family Bufonidae; genus Bufo; species Bufo gargarizans. Next base: position 26,823,329 of record NC_058080.1, on the reverse strand, counting down.
CCACAAACGGCTTTAGAACAGATAACTGCACAGCTGAGTGGCAAATATATATATATATATATATATATATATATATATATATATACAGTCATGTGAAAAAATTAGGACACCCTTTGAAAGCATGTGGTTTTTTGTAACATTTTTAATAAAAGGTTATTTCATCTCCGTTTCAACAATACAGAGAGATTAAAGTAATCCAACTAAACAAAGAAAACTGAAGAAAAGTCTTTTCAAGATCTTCTGTAAATGTCATTCTACAAAAATGCCTATTCTAACTGAGGAAAAAGATAGGACACCCTCACATGTATTCCCTCTTAAATTGGCTCAGATCTCACACAGGTATATCACACCAGGTGCACATAATTAGTAGATCGTTACTCTGCATGTTGAATGAGGCTTGCCCTATTTAAACCTCAGACATTTAGTTTGGTGTGCTCCTGACTGTTGAAGTGAGAGTGAGCACCATGGTGAGAGCAAAAGAGCTGTCAGAGGACTTCAGAAAAAAGATTGTAGCAGCCTATGAGTCTGGGAAGGGATTTAAAAAGATCTCAAAAGATTTTGAAATCAGCCATTCCACTGTCCGGAAGATAGTCTACAAGTGGAGGGCTTTCAAAACAACTGCCAACATGCCCAGGACTGGTCGCCCCAGCAAGTTCACCCCCAAGAGCAGACCGCAAGATGCTAAAAGAGGTCTCCAAAAACCCTAAAGTGTCATCTCGAGAACTACAGCAGGCTCTGGCTACTGTTGATGTAGAAGTAAATGCCTCTACAATCAGAAAGAGACTGTACAAGTTTAACTTGCATGGGAGGTGTGCAAGGAGGAAACCTTTGCTTTCCAAGAGAAACATCGAGGCCAAACTGACATTTGCCAGAGATAAAGTTGACAAAGACCAGGACTTCTGGAATAATGTTCTTTGGACAGATGAGTCCAAAATTGAATTATTTGGACACAACAGCAGAGGACATATTTGGCGTAAACCAAACACAGCATTCCAAGAAAAGAACCTCATACCAACTGTGAAGCATGGAGGTGGAAGTGTCATGGTTTGGGGCTGCTTTGCTGCAGCAGGACCTGGTCAGCTCACCATCATAGAATCCACGATGAATTCTACTGTGTATCAGAAGGTGCTTGAAGAACATGTGAGACCATCAGTTAGAAAATTAAAGCTGAAGCGGAACTGGACCATGCAACATGACAATGACCCAAAACATACTAGTAATCAACCAAAGATTGGCTGAAAAAGAAGAAATGGAGAGTCCTGGAATGGCCAAGTCAAAGTCCAGATTTGAATCCCATTGAGATGCTGTGGGTGACTTGAAAAGGGCTGTACGTGCAAGAAACCCCTCAAACATCTCACAGCTGAAAAAGTTCTGCATTGAGGAGTGGGGTAAAATTTCCTCAGACCGATGTCGAAGACTGGTAGATGGCTACAAGAACCGTCTCACTGCAGTTATTTCAGCCAAAGGAGGTAACACTCGCTATTAGGGGCAAGGGTGTCCTATCTTTTTCCTCAGTTAGAATAGGCATTTTTGTAGAATGACATTTACAGAAGATCTTGAAAAGACTTTCTTCAGTTTTCTTGTTTAGTTGGATTACTTTAATCTCTCTGTATTGTTGAAACGGAGATGAAATAACCTTTTATTAAAAATGTTACAAAAAACCACATGCTTTCAAAGGGTGTCCTAATTTTTTCACATGACTGTATATATATATATATTATATATATATATATATACACTTTTTACACTAATACACGCCACAAACGGCTTTAGAACAGATAACTGCACTGCTGAGCGGCAATTTTTTTTTTCTTTTTCCAATAATACACGATACAATAGGCTTTAGATCAGATACGGATGGTGTAACTGCACCGCTGAGTGGCAAATATATTTTTTCTTTTTCCACTAATACACACCACAAAAGGCTTTAGATCAGATACGGATGGTGTAACTGCACCGCTGAGCGGCAAATGTATTTTTTCTTTTTCCACTAATACACGCCAAAAAAGGCTTTAGAACAGATAACTGCACTGCTGAGTGGCAAATATATATTTTTTCTTTTTCCACTAATACACGCCACAAAAGGTTTTATAACCGATAACTGCACCGCTAAGCGGCAAATATATTTTTAGTTTTTCCACTAATACACACCGCAAAAGGTTTTATAACAGATAACTGCACCGCTGAGCGGCAAATAAATGTTTTCTTTTTCCACTAATACACTCCACAAAAGGTTTTAGAACAGATAACTGCACTGCTGAGCGGCAAATATATTTTTTAATACACGCCACAAAAGGCTTTACAACAGATACGGATGGTGTAACTGCACCACTGAGTGTCAAAGATATTTTTTCTATTTCCACTAATACACGCCACAAAATGCTTTACAACAGATAACTGCACCACTGAGCGGCAAATATATTTTTTCTTTCTCCACTAATACACGCCACAAAAGGTTTTAGAACAGATAACTGCACCGCTGAGCTGCAAATATATTTTAAATTTTTACAATACACGCCACAAAAGGCTTTAGAACAGATAACTGCACTGCTGAGCGGCAAATATACTTTTTCTTTTTCCATTAATACACGTCACAAAAGGCTTTACAACAGATACGGATGGTGCAACTGCACCTCTGAGTGGCAAAGATATTTTTTCTTTGTCCACTAATACACGCCAAAAAAGGTTTTAGAACAGATAACTGCACTGCTGGGTGGGAAATATATTTTTTCTTTTTCCACTAATACATGCCACAAAAGGCTTTACAACAGATAACTGCAGCGCTGAGCTGCAAATATATTTTTTCTTTTACCACTAATACACGATAAAAAAGGCTGTCATTTTAGCACTTAATCACACAACTGCTAATAAACCCTTTTTTCCCCACTAATAAAAGCAAAAAAAATGCTTTAGAACATATAACTGCACCGCACAAGGGTAATAATATATATAAATATTTCCTTGTAATAAACCCTGCTAATGGCATTATCACACAGCACTTGCACTCTAATAATAACGGTTTGCTGGAATTACAGAGCTGTATAATGGCAATTTGGATCCCCAGTCAGTGCAGCAAGGTGTAATGGGATTTGTTCCTATTACCCAGTCTGTAAACTCCCCTACTGAACCCTGTTCAACATAAATGCTGTGGAATGATTCCTCCCTATCCTTTCCTTACACCTTGAATAATCTTTTCTGCAACCTGCTCTAAATTGCTAAAACTTGTTCGAGATACAAAAGTCCTTATAAGGACTATTGTGTGTGGAAACAATATATATTTTTAGTGCAACCTGCGCTAAATAGCTTGCAATTGTTTAGCTGCTGCAGACAGCGACATTATCTGCGCTATATCTCATGTCTAACATGTGCGCAGCCTAAAAATATCTGTGACTTCCAGTGTACTTTTTCCGTAAACGGTGTCCACTGCGGACAGTTACATTACCTGCGCTACATCTCCTGTATAACGTTCGCTTATCAGAAATATCAGTGACATTCAGTGTAATTTTTTTTTTGCCGCCGGTGACAGTGACATTATCTGTGCTACATCTCCTGTGTAACGTGTGCGCAGCCTAAAAATATCTGTGACATTCAGTGTACTTTTTCTGTAGACGGTGTCCGCTGCGGACAGTTACATTACCTGCACTACATCTCCTGTATAGCGTTTGCGTATCCGAAATATCAGTGACATTCGGTTTAATTTTTTTGCTGCTGGTGGCAGCGACATTACCTGTCCTACATCTCTAGTATATAACGTTTGCCCATCCTAAATATCAGTGACATTCAGTGTAATTTTTTATTAGCCAGTGGTGACAGCGACATTAGTTGCGCTATACCTCCTGTATAACTTGTGTGCATCCTAAATATCAGTGACATTCATTCAGTGTAATTATTTATTAGGTGGTGGTTATAGCAAAATTACAAGCGCTTTTGGCCAGGGACGCTACATTTCCCTGACGGCACACTGGGTGAACGTTGTGGAGGCTGGGAGCGAGTCGTACCCTGGGATTGCATAGGTGCTACCGATTGTGGGCCCTACTTCCATCAGGGTTTCCACCCCCTCTTCTCCTCCTTCGCCTCCTCCTCCACTTCCACCTCTGAATTATCATCTTGGAGCACCAGTCAGGCATTGGTCAGTAGCTGGAAGCAGTGTAGCACTGCAGTGGGGAAGCGGCAACAGGCAGTGTGAAACTTATTTGCTTAGGTGACAAACAGCACACCGCCGCAGAGCTGTGGCAGGGGATAAGGGACCAGACTGAGCTGTGGCTCTCATCCACAAAACTTTTTAAATGGTCATCTCGACAGCAGGGCCTTGTCCACACAATTTTTGAAATGGTCAGATTGGCAGCAGGCCCTCGTCCTCAACATTTTTTTAACTGGTCAGCTCTGCAGCAGGCCCTCACCCACAAAATATTTTAGATGGTCATCTCAGAAGCAGGCCTTTAACCAACAAATTTTTTAACTGGTCAGCTCGGCAGCAGGCCCTCGCCCTTGACCAAATTTTTTTTTTTAGATGGTCAGATCAGCAGCAGGTTCTCACCCCTAATGTGTTTGAGGGTCACCAGCAGGCCATCAATCATAATTTTTCAAGGTGTATGATGCCCTCCTTATGTGTAATAAAGGGTGTATTGGAGTGCCGGTTCCTTGTAATTTTTGGCAGCCCTTTCACTTAGTACATAGGCTTCATGAGTGTAGGAGTCCCACTACCTGAACAATTGTACCACAGTGTGAATGAGGCCCTCCTTTATGTGATATACAGGTTGTATCGGAGTGCCTCTTCCTTGTGATTTTTGGCAGCACTTGCACTTTATATACAAGTAAATATACAGGAAAGAATGTTTCCTAACAATTTTTCCTCTAAAATCGATTTTATCTTCGGTTTTGTGCGTATTATTGTCAGTCTGTAAAAGTGGCGTACTACTCGGACAACATCGTTCCTGGCAGCGACCTGGTAGTCCAAGATGCATCAAGACATCCTCCCCATGCTGTTCCCGAACCATTTCAGTGGTGTTTCCATCAATTTCTGACCTTTTCCTGTGAAACAGACACCCTCCCCTCTTCAGAGCAGGGGGTGGCTGGTTTAACCCCTTAAGGACACAGCCTTATTACACCTTAGGAACAGGCCATTTTTTACAAATCTGACCAGTGTCACTTTAAGTGCTGATAACTTTAAAACGCTTTGACTTATCCAGGCCATTCTGAGATAGTTTTTTCGTCACATATTGTACTTCATGACATTGGTAAAATAAAGTAAAAAAAAAATAATTTTTTTTGCATAAAAAAATGCCAAATTTACCAAAAATTGGGAAAAATTAGCAAATTTCAAAGTCTCAGTTTCTCTACTTCTGTAATACATAGTAATACCCCTAAAATGTGATGACTTTACATTCCCCATATGTCTACTTCATGTTTGAATTATTTTGGGAATAATATTTTATTTTTTGGGGATGTTACAAGGCTTAGAAGTTTAGAAGCAAATCTTGAAAATTTTCAGAAATTTACAAAAACCCAATTTTTAGGGACCACTACAGCTCTGAAGTCACTTTGCGAGGCTTAGATAATAGAAACCACCCAAAAATGTCCCCATTCTATAAACTACACCCCTCAAGGTATTCAAAACTGATTTTACAAACTTTGTTAACCCTTTAGGTGTTGCACAAGAGTTATTGGCAAATGGGGATGAAATTTGAGAATTTCATTTTTTTGCCTAATTTTCCATTTTAACCCATTTTTTCCACTAACAAAGCAAGGGTTAACAGCCAAACAAGACTGTATCTTTATTGCCCTGACTCTGCCGTTTACAGAAACACCCCATATGTGGCCGTAAACTACTGTACGGCCACACAGCGAGGCGTAGAGTGAAAGGTGCGCCGTTTGGTTTTTGGAAGGCAGGTTTTGCTGGACAGTTTTTTTGACACCATGTCCCATTTGAAGCCCCCTGATGCACCCCTAGAGTAGAAACTCCATAAAAGTGACCCCATCTAAGAAACTACACCCCTCAAGGTATACAAAACTGATTTTACAAACTTTGTTAACCCTTTAGGTGTTGCACAAGATTTAATGGAAAATAGAGATACAATTTCAAAATTGCACTTTTTTTGGCAGATTTTCCATTTTAATATTTTTGTTCCAGTTACAAAGCAAGGGTTAACAGCCAAACAAAACTCATTATTTATGGCCCTGATTCTGTAATTTACAGAAACACCCCATATGTGGTCGTAAACTGCTGTACGGGCACACGGCAGGGCGCAGAAGGAAAGGAATGCCATACGGTTTTTTGAAGGCAGATTTTGCTGGACTGGTTTTTTTGACACCATGTCCCATTTGAAGCCCTCCTGATGCACCCCTAGAGTAGAAACTCCAAAAAGTGAC